>NC_092198.1:2702500-3042142 GCF_043641665.1 Enoplosus armatus | reverse complement strand
AAACACACAATTTCATAGACGGGCTTAAAGGTTTTGCGTGGGTGGCGGCTGTTTGTGTTTTTCTGCGTAGGCATGTGTTTTCTAGACCACCGCCAATATTTGAAGAATTGTTCTTAGGAGAACATATTGGGTTCTATAAATGTAGCTGTGGTACACCAGTAGTCACTGCAGTGCTAATAACCAGCACAAAGAGAAATGGTGGCTTGAGGTACATCTCATACTTAAATGGAGCATCATATTGGCTTAATGATCATGTGGGCTCATCTGGTCTGGGACCTCCTCCTCTTTCCTGCCAGTCCTTACTTATACTTACATTGTATACTGTCAAGTATAATTTTTCACTGGCATTAATGGACTGCATGCCCATTCTCAAAACAAAGCAAGGCAGGTAGTATATTTTGCAAAACATGTATCATGTCCTTTATGTAATCATTCATTTATCTGTTTTTATGTCAATTCAATTGGTTTTACCATCATCATAATTTCTAGTTCAATTGGAAAGTGGCTGGTTTTGCTTTTCAAATTGAACATGGTTCACTAAATATCCAATTTATACTCTTTCACTTCATGTGTCTCGTGCTGATCGGATCGCAAAGAAAGCACAGTATAAATACAGCCAAGAGGCATTCAAGATGGACAGAAATCTGATTGTTCAAACCACCTCTTGAGTTGATTTGAGACATATTTAAGCTAGATGTTTAAAAGGTGTAAATGCATCTGTTTCTCACACATGTAATCTTTACTCCTCCCGAGTGTAACTCCACCAGTAAGCGATCTTTGGAAGCAGCCGCTTACAGCGTTTTTTTCCCTGTGATAACAGCAGCTAAAGTGACCCTGAAAGAAATCTGTCTACTTGTCAGAGAAGGAAGCCCCAGCAACTGTAACACATGCTGTCGTAGAAAAGACGTAGCCTAATGTGCTGCTGTAGCGTTTATCTGATCCCTGATCAGTGCTACTATTGAAGGATATTTATAGGTTGTGGAGTGGTATGAGTGAGAGCCCATGAAGATGAGCAAAACTTTTACCATGTGTTTCTGTTATACACCAAACATACAACCAATGTGACATATCTGCAATAAGCTAATATTGCGCCTGGCAGATTTACCGGACTATCACCTATTGTTAGCTAGCTTTGGACTGAAAGTCTTTATAAAATAGTTTTAAATTTAGCTCTCTGAAACATGGAGGATGTTTTGTATCACAGAGTTGCTTTGCCATCCCTGTCAGCGTCCCTCTGCCTCTCCTCCAGACCTACTCCCTCTCTGTCTCGTCGGTCGGGCACTCTGCCAGGCTGCTCAGTGAGCTAGATACTGTGTGTGTGTGTGTGTGTGTGTGTGTGTGTCAGATTTCTGACCCTCTATTCTATCACCTCTCTAAGCCGAGCGCATGTGTTGTGTGTTTTCCGTTCTGCTCGCCCCTGTCCATTCAAATACCCTCATTCTGTAGATTCACATTAACGTTTTGGCACTCTAGCTGAAGGGCCTATCAGGTTTGGGCTCGGCAACAAGCACCTTGATTAAAGTTCTTGAGGGCGAGGGAGAGGTTTTCCTCACTTTCACCGCCATCATCACGGATGCGAGTGATGAGCACATATTCTGCCTTTTCAGGTGTTCCTTCTTCAGGTGGAGGGAGTGCTCAGGCCTCCCCAGGCTTTTAATTAATACCAACACTGGTTTTATTAACGTCTTCTTCCACTCCTACATGTGGTAGCTGTTTGTCTGATTACAGAGAGAGTCTGACTGCTCCCCCAAACCTCTGAGAGTAAAGGAGGAAAAAATGTGCAAAATGTGTCAGTGCACTCGAATCACATGTAGAACACTTTGTGAGTTAAGTAATTTTGCTCTTCTCTGTGCAGTTAAGGAAACAGTTTGAGCTTGAGGATAATTGGCGTTACCAAATACCACATTTTGAATATGATTACTGCTCAAGGATCTCAGATAATACTGGTTTTGCTGTGTGAGTGTTCTGGAAAAGAGCATTTGTGCTCAGCGAACTTACACATCTTTCTGCAGTCATGTATCTTGAGCTCGCAGAAGTAGTGCTCGTAATAGGGATGAAGATTTGCTGCTTGAACAAAAATCAACAAGTTCTGCAAATTGGCAAAACAAAAAGTGCATATTTTACCAGCTCCTGAGCAAGCAGCCACCTTTTTTGTCCTTCACCACCACCACTGACAGATTTTAACATTTGCCGGGAAATGTGACCGTTTTTCCCCCATAACAAGTATGACTCTCAAACTGGAATTGAAGCTTTAAACTACGGCTGGTTACCAGGCAGAGAAAACAGACTTGACTGCCAAGGAAAAAGTTACCAGCATTACTCATGATTGATGGCCAGTGCTGACTCTCTGCTCTCGTCCTGAGGAAACCTTGCTTCTTCACAGCAGTGTGAAGTGGTGTTGTGGCACCAATAAAACATATAAACGCAGCAAATCCTCCCATTTTAGACCCATCAAGGATTTTAGCACTTTGATGAATTGATTATCAAATGTGTTGTGGATGATCGAGTGATAGCCTATTGCGCTAGCTGATGAATTCATCCTATTGCACAACCATAAACCTACTTACTAGGTGGTTGTACTGACTCCAGTTTATGCTGCAGACACTCTGTGTTTTATGGGGATTAAGCAGGTACTTGCAAAGCTAATTTTGTTTTGTGCAAAGTGCAGCTTTTTTTGCACTCTCCACAGACAGATGGATAGATGTCTATATCTGTCTTTCTGTGGTCCAGCATGGCGGACAGCAGGTTAACCGCTGTCTGCTTGGCTAAGTGGCTGATATGCTCTCTGACAGACTCCTATATACTCCTATAACTAAGCTGCTGGCTGGCTGCCTCACTGACCCAGTGGTGGTGTGGGGCTGCTACTACCCCGGGTGCTGAGTCATGGAGTGCCGTACAGAGAGGCACTTGGCAGAGAGGACCTCCTCTACCTCACCACTCCCCCCCCCCCGAGAGATAAGGCCCCCACGAAGCTGTCTCCCCTCCTTATTCACAAATCCTCCAGTAGGAAGGTCGATGGGAAACTGCACATGCTGCAGCGGAATAGTGAGAAAATAATCAGACACACACCAGTCACCTCATACATACGCTGGAAACAAGCTCTCTGGAAAAACAATGGGTTGATTAATCTATTAGTCAATTGACAGAAAATGACCAAACGTCCTCTGCCTTCTAGCTTCTCCAATGTGAGGATTTGCTCTTCCAACTCAACAATTTATGAATCCAAAGAAACGACATTAATCAAATCGATGAAAATAATTGTTCTTAATTTAATTCCTATCCTGAATGATCAAATGCTGTCCTCCACACAGCTGAATGGAGACAAGTGGACCTATTAATTCTTTGTCTGAACAAGAAACAGAAAATATTTATTAAGGCTTTGAGAAACATTTACTTACGATCGGCCCCAATACTAATTTTGATAAGGGGATCCGGCATCGGCCAGATCTTAAACGCAGTTTCCTGATCAATGTCAGTATGAAATTCAGTGTCCACAGTTCGTCACAGTCAGTGTGCATGTATAAATAGATTTGTATAACAATCTGCGGGAGGACGTAAATGAGATCAATTGTAAATTCATAATGTCAGTTTCAGAAAGTTGTTGTTGTTCAGTGCTCAGCCTAAAGTTTGACTACATCGCAGTCATGAGCCGCCCGACTGAAGCAGCAGATGTTCTTTCTATCTGAAACATGAAATCCTGCTCAGTCCCTCTGGTTCTGCTTCTCCACCATCATATTCTTCTCCCTCACACCCGAACATATACACACTCTTGTCTTTATTACTCTTCCTCATATCATTCTCCTGCAGACACACACACACAGTCTTTCTCTCTCATCATCATCTTCCTCTCTGTCTGTTCCTCCTCCCTTTCAAGCTTTCTCAGACACACTTTCTCCCTCCTACTCTCTTTCTGTGGCCTGACCAGCTGGGTGAAAAGAATCACTTGTTTGTCTCTCCCGCTGTCCGTCAGGGGCTTTTGCTTTGCCGTTGCCTAGCAACTGCAGCAGAAGCCGGCATTGGTTGCTTGCGCGAGTGAGTGTGTGAGCGAGCGAGCGGCTGTCAGTGGAGCTACACACACCTTGGCGTTGTACAGCTGAGACACACAAATACACACTCCAGACTAGACTGAGACCCACTGATCCCGCTGTAATACCCGACTCTGTTTATTATTCAGTTAACTGTTCAGTCATGCGCCCTTTTTATTCCCGGGACCGGAACTGCATTTTCCTCCTACATCTATGTTTTTTATTAGCTTCAAATGTGGATACATTGCACATTACATTTGTATTATAGTTTTTCTTTTATCTGTTTGAAAGATGTCATTTTATTAGAATTCTGAAGTCGTCAAATATGAAATATGAGCCCATTACAGAACAATAATCCAACTCTGATCAGTGACGTCTGTAAGGTTCCCCAGTTAATGTATTCATGTTGTTGGTTTTGGACTGTTAGTCAGACAAAAGATATTCAATTATAACGGTAGTGCAACAGGAAGTCCTCACGTTTGTTGGTGGTTTGTTTGTTTGTTTGACATTTTTGCTTGATAAATGACAATCGAATATCAACATGTAATATAACCCCTTAATTACTGTGGACTTCAGAGACCACAGTTCTACAGTTATTTCATAGGTTTAATATTTCATAATGCAGCCCACATTTAAACGAGCATGACATTCGTATTAACAATAGGACGGAAAGACGAATAGAAATTTCTTGTTGATGATCTGGTGTGTGTGTGTTTCCCTGTCTGATACCATTATCTTCCACAGGGAGCTCTGCCTCTGAGCTCTAGCATACGCTGCTCCCTCAATCTTAGACTGAACCAGACATCTACTGTAGAAGAGCACTGCTGACACCGAGCCTGTTCTGAGAGGCTCATTGTCTTTCAGCACCACATCTCTTCTTGCATCACCCTCCCCTCCCTGTGTGGAGGCAGTCATGTGTATCGTTGGGATGCTGGGAATCATTCTTCCTCCTTTTGGAAGCTCCACTTTGGGTCCAGCAATCTCAACAATTATGCCCAGGGGACTGCGGCATTGCATCGCACGCAGCATCTGTCACATCATAGCATGGAGAATTGGCAAGCTGCGGATGTATGTATGTATATGTGTGTGTGTTGGGGTGGAGGAACAGTGCCAGAACTCTCCCTCTCCATCCTCTCCTGAAGCCCTGCTACCAGGGCTGAGGGTTGGGAAGGTAGGCATGTCTCTGGGCATGTGCTGACAGTTCAGGAAAGAGTCAAGCTCCTGCTCAGTACTGCCTCCTTCTGTCCAACTGTCTGTCAGCCTGGTGCAAGATAAGTCTGTGAGCCTCAGACTTTGTTGTCTTAATTTTTGCACAGCTGTTATTATCCCCTATGTAACCTGATTAAACACGTGCAGGCTCGGTGTGCAGATAAATGCGCTGGCTAGGGCTGATAACGCCAGAAAGGGAATAAATCGGAGCGTGGTGTCTGCAGCACAATTCACCTCAGATGACTCTCAACAGTGTGCGTGTCTGTCTGGGAGTGATGATGTCACTCTGCCCCCTGTTATAAATACTGTATCTCCCTCTCTCCGCACTGGCTGACCTCACTTCACATCAGTCAAGACCTCAATCCTCTTCGCTCCTCCCACAATCCCCTGCGATGCTCTTCCTCTCCGTTTCTATTTCATTACTTAGCTAATGGGCTGCTTCAACACTGTGTGCATGTCTGTCATGAATCATGGTATTACATGCATTGGTGTTGCAATCATCCATCTGTGTTGCCTTGCAGCGATTGGTCAGAAAGTGTACTGGAGGGAAAATAAACTGTTTACTGGACCCTCAGCCACCATCCGTCTCACTTGCACCCTGTCAGTACATTTAATATTCTGTGTAGAAGAAGTCACACCTTATGTGTGTGTTCAACAAGCACTGTGTCACTGCATGCTGGGAAAATGAGTGCATTCATGTTGCCCTGTAATACTGGCAAGTATTTTGATTTGAAAAAGAGTGTGTCATGTAGCCTGATGATTGAGGCAACTCCTTTCACACACTTGTTGACGACACAGTAAGTCGACAATAACTTCCTAACTGCCTCATTCTGAACTTCGAGCGTCATCAGAAACTGTAAACAACATGTTGGAGCGCGCCGAGTTTATCGTGATCCTGTAAGTGAGTTTCAGCTACAGCTTAAAGAGAGGCTTTGTGTAGCTACACTCTATAAGAATCCATCTTTACATAGTTCCTGATCAAAAGGCGTCCGTAGCTATGGGTATTGAAAACTGTCAAGTGTGGAAAATTGGCATTGAATATCTGGTGAATCTGTCTTTCAGTACTGTTTACTTATTTTTCAAACAGCTCATTTCTTTCGAGAACTTTGGTTTCTGTTATTACGGTTTTGCTCAATTGTGTAGTGAAGAATGAAGAAAATCAGTTTCTGTTGTGTAAGCTCATTCGCTGTGTGAGAACATAAAGACGTCTGTTAACTTGTGACTCCCATGAAGTCGTACCAGGTTGGTTACCAGGTGCCAAAAGAATTGAAGCAGAGAGAGAAGGATATGCAGCCTTAACGTAGGGTTGTACAAACGTAAGGTGGGGAAATCAATGGAGCGTCATATTGGACAAGATGCCGTCATTTTTTTCGGTTTGACATTTGGAATATTAACAAACTCATCTCATGTCAGGTCTCACTTACTGAGGTCAAGAACGTATTTTTGGTATGTTTTGGTGCTGATGGATTTTATGAGAACAGCAGCCCTTTTGTTGTCAAACTTTTACAAAATGTTTCTGCCTCATAAAGTTTTAAACACTGTGGGACATGGATATATATACCTGATGTTCAATAGATTTGTTGTTGCGTTGCAGGCCAGAAAACGTGTCTCCACCTTCATGGCGTGTTCCCCTACATCTACATACCATATGATGGCTACGGCCAACAGCCAGAGCGCTACCTGCGGCAGGTGGCCTTCAGCATCGACAGGGCCCTCAACGTTGCCATGGGAAACCCCGCCTCCAGCACCCAGCACGTCTTCAAGGTGGTGTTAGTCTCTGGAATGTAAGTGACTCATGATTTCTGGTCTTACCACTACCAAAACTGAGCTGATTTGCTCCAAATAGCAGTGTGAAACATGACAAAACGTCATAAAATGTCATAAAATAACAATGAAGGATACAGGTTTTATATGCAGTATGTTAATTGTATTCCATTGTCTTTACAGGCCTTTCTATGGCTACCACGCTAAGGAGAAGCACTTCATGAAGGTCTATCTGTACAATCCTCAGATGGTCAAAAGGTAAGGTTACTGCAGATCTATGCAGTTTGATGTGAATAGGGATCATCCCGCGCTCCAGTTGTTTGATGTTACTGGATGCCAGACTGTGTGCACATCACTCTGCCAGCTCACTAAACTGAAATCGATTGCTGCAAATTCAGTTGTACAAATTGATTGGCTGTGTGTGTGTGTGTGTGTGTGTGTGTGTGTGTGTGTGTGTGTGTGTGTGTGTGTGTGTGTGTGTGTGTGTGTGTGTGTGTGTGTGTGTGTTGTGTGCATATCTGCATGGAGGCACATAGGAAGACACCGAAGCGATCAGCGTTTGTGGTTACACTGTGAGTGGTACTTGGCAGAGAGCGAGTGATTCACACAGAGGGAGAGAGGGTGACAGGCAGAGGCTTGAGGAGAGGACAATAAATAACGATGTGGTTGGAGAGAGAGAGAAATAAAGAAAGGGAAAAGGCAGACTAAAATACAGCATGAGGAAGAGGAAGAACAAAGGACCAAGGGAAGATATGACCGAGAGCAATGAAGAGGGAGAGAGGATAGACAAAGAGGAGAGTTGGAGTGGCAGGTTTGGCTTTGCTGCATCCCTCCTCAGCTCCTCGTCAATCAGTCAGCACAGTGCTCTGACCTTTAAAGGGGAAACATGACTCCAGGACAGAGCTTAAACATTCACACAGTGAACAGCTCCCCATTCATCTCTATCTACCGGTTAATGTAAGCATGCCTGTGATTTAGGGTGGCTCTGGAAAACAGGTTGTGCTGTTTGTGTGTGGACTCTCAACATAGATTTAATTGGAAGGATTACCTTTTATATATTCAAGTTTTAAACTGACTATAATGATAAGTATAATGTCTTCTGTGGCTCTGAGGAGTTTCTAATTCTAAAGGCCCTTTTTACATTAAGCACATCACATAATAAACAGTAATGCAAAAAAAAAAAAAAAATCAGCTTGATCAGTCTGAGAAAATTACTGATGTGACTCTTGATTATATCAGCTGAGGATTGGACAGATGTGGGTGTTTACCAGGCAGGGGGCTGTGTTGTTGTAACTATTAATGTGTTTAAACGCTTATCAGATGCCAAAACACTGCAGAACAGTTTGTAATACGGACAGGATTTTACAACTCTGGAAAGTTATCATCAACCAACTATTTGCCTATCTTTCGTCAAGTCACTCACGAGGTAAACCATAGTAATACAGCGCTAACGGTACGAAGTTATCTACCAGGAGTGTGTGTTTGCATGGATTTGATTGACAAATGCAGTGCATTGCCAGGTGACACAGCGTTAAGTCAGGTTCAACTTCTTTTTTTGCCAGACAACCGTGCGTTGTTTTGCTGCAGCCCCCTGCATTGGCACCTCTGCTGCGCTGACAAACTCGCTCCCATTGAAATGAATGGGAGGGCCGTGTCTTTCTTGCAGGGCAGTCTGAATGTTCATGTATATGTTACAAAACTGTACTTTGTGGATCATATTTCATTGTCACACCAGTACCTGAAACAATGCAGCCTGTGCATTTTTTTAATGCAGGGGTATTTTCGGTCTGAATGCCAGTGAACGCCTCATTCACACATACTGATTTAAAGAGGCAGGCTTTCTCTTGTCACTCCTGAACTGAATTTTTATACTCAGCTGTATGTATTATATCAGAGCACAACAAAGCTGTTCACCTCCCGAGGGATGTCTTTCCACGCATCATTTTTCTACATCGTAGAAACTTGGAAAACCAATCAAACTGTGCAAGATTGGTTGTTGTCACACGTGTCGGAGGATATTTGCATAAAGTTGAACACTTCCCAACTTCCACCAGCGACAGACTAACAACCAAAGTTGTAGCAGTCAAAACCCCCTTGATTTCAATGGGAGAAGATAATCATCTTCTAATCCACACCATCTCCGCTCCAACCTGACAACCTGTTGTAGCTGAGGGAAATGAATAATGAGTGTGGCAGATATCTTTGATTATGGAATGACCTCTGTTTTGTTGCAGGGTGTGTGAGCTGTTACAAAGCGGAGCAGTGATGAACAAGAGTTACCAGCCCCACGAAGGCCACATCCCCTACCTGCTGCAGCTCTTCATAGACTACAATCTGTACGGCATGAACCTGGTTAACTTGGGGGCTGTCAAGTTCCGCAGGAGCCCGAACAAAGGTACCAGCTCACAACACCGTAACCAAATCATAAACACACATTGTTAATTAAATCTGACATTTGCCCTCACCCCCTACTTGCTCTCTTTTTGGGGCAGTTCTTAGGTTACACTTATCTGCAGGTGTGCCCCCCCTGTGCTGTCGAGCAAGTGGCCTACTTCTGCTGTCACAGGGGACGCTCTGCTGTGTTTTGTCTCTGCTGGACAGTGTGGGCTTAGCCAGGTTTCCTCCTGCTCTCTGCATTGTTCCCCCTGGCTCAGCGGGGACAGAGAGCAGGCCAAGGAAGGCTGCCATGCCTTGTGTCATATCGAATTAGTCCTGGTCTCACCTCAGCACCAGGATGCCTCTGTTGTCTTTTTTTAAAGCTCTCTCAGTTTTCATCTCTAATGTAAAGCTCTAGCTTCTCTTCACATGCTTTTGTCTTGGTGGTCTGTACTTGGTACTTGCTAACTCTGGCCTCTTTGCATATCTTTCTCTATTGGACACAGCCTCCTGAAAATCACCCAGGAAGCTTCTACAGAAACAGGAGATTGTTTAACAAAAAAAAAAAAGCTGAATCCAAAGGTGTGAGGACAGAACAAGAAAAAGCAAGCAGATGCTAGGTGTCGGTAGCAGGCACTTTGCAGTCTCAAGGCTCTCTCTCTCTCTTGTGTTTGCCTGAGCTCCTTGGCTCCTTGAGTGTCGATACAGAGACACACAGAAGAACTGCGTTTTCTCCAGGTTTTACCTTCAAACATTCACCAGGCTGATGCATCGCAAAAGTTGCAATACATACATTTGTAAGAATGTAATAGAAAATTGGTAATACTTGTCAGGCTATCTAATTTTAGCAACTCTTTACCCCAGCTTGTTTTGGTCTCCACCAACTCCCCGAGGGCAAGTATCTGGCAGTTTAGCTGCTAAAAGGTCCACCATGTATGTAGACTTGCTAGCCATTAACCTTGTCTGCCCTTTGGTGCTGGACAGGAAGCTTACAGTTGGTTTATCAGAGCTTTTTCCACTAAAACAGCTGCTTGGTGTACCTGGAAACTAGTTTACTGATAGCAGGGAGAGTTAACTAAAATATTGAAGTTGTAAACCATAAAACGAAAACAATGAGCTGAAAGAAGTTAAAACATTCGTAGAGCTGGTGGGTGATGATTTTCTATGCTACGTGCAACTCCTTTTACAATACACATCTGATCCATTGTTCATTTAAAAATACTGATTGTTGCAGCTTTAAAGCAAGACTATGTCACTTTCTTCTTCCTCTCACAAATGAAATGTTGAATTCATCACAAGCTACAGCTTTACTTGGTCTGGTATGACCAGTAGCTTATGTTGGCTAAAGTTAGAAAACTGTACATAGATATTGGTGTATAACTGACATTACTGACTTAATGATTCCTCTCTTGAGCTACTGTTACACTATTATTTAGTAAGCCCCAGCATTCGTTAATATGTTTAATAATTGTGTACTGACTCTTGAAAAGTGGGGACACAGGGTTTGCTCTTCAGGCAGTGACCCCAGCACTCACTGGGCCTCACAGTGGGAGTGGCAGGCTGAGGGTTTCCTCCTCTGATCTTGGATGACCCTCACGGACTCTGCTTCCCCCTGATGGAGCCTAAATCCCTGATTGCACACTGTGTTTGATCACAGTTTGGTCCTAATCTCAGACCCGAACCTCCGCTCATCATTCCTGATCAGACCTCTCCCCCAACACTCCCAGAGGGCATCCTGCCCACCAGGGCCGCCTTCACACGTGAGGGCATTACAGAGCACCGGAAATTCAGGACAGAAAATTCCACACTTTCATTTAATGAAGTTCTTTTTTTCAAAATCCTCGCGCTTGACTCTCCTCCGACAAAAGCAGGGTTCATGTTTGATCCACCTCTACACTGACGCAATCAATGGAAAGAGGGCTCCAAAGCCCTGTACAACAAAGAAACTAAAATACCCCAATAATAGGTACACCTGTTTACACTTTCCTCCTCCCCTCAAGCTCAAACTTGAAAGCAAGTTCTTAATCTGGGATCAAGTGGAAGAATGATAAAAGGGGCTGGACTGGTAAAATGGGCCAGTTTAAGATGAATAGAAGCCTTAATCTGTTTTTGAGGTCCACTACACAGCTTGAACACTCACCTCCAAAACAGTTAAAGAGTCAAAACCACTAGATTGTTCTGGTATCTGGCAGAATGTATCTGTGAAAAAGCCAATGGGATTCTTCCACGGTCGCATTACTTCAACGTCACCACCACTAAGCTTAACTAGATAGATAGATGTAGAGTATAAACACAACGAGGCTGTAAGACTCATAAAACCTGAATTCAGGAGTGGGGTATTTACTGACGTATTTTATGTCGTAGAACAAAACCATATTTCAGGCATCGAACCAAAAACCCATTCAAGAAACCTATTGACTTCAAGACGAGGGAACTGAAAGTGTAAAAAATGCTAACTCATTTCCGGGTTTTAGGACTCATTCCTGCAGCACTCTATAGCAAACACATTGGATGAGATCCATCCACTGGGAAGAGGTCAAAGGTCATCCACCAGGAGTCCGTGGAGTAATCTCTTGTCATGTGATGACACCTGGAGCATGTCAGTTATAAAGAAGCAGATTTTCGCTGCTGAGGGTGGTTGAAAGCTCCTGAAAAGGCTAGTATGTGGATTTTGAGTAGGGAATTGTTCATCTTATCTCATTCATTCATTCATTCATTGCAGATGATGAAATAATCACACTGATATTTGCCACACATTCATATATGTTTAACATTTCTGTGTGAAAAGCAAGGGATAATTGATGATTGTTCTTTTTTCTGCCCTACTGCAGTCTTCTCACCAGAAAATGAAGATTTATTTCTTCCGGCTGGTTGGCGGCTTCTTTCAGAGCTTACAGTGCCGTACTCTACTGTGTGCCTCTGTGTGTTTTGTAGGAGATGCGACAGCGGTCCCAGACAGGCAAACTCCCAGCAGTCATCCCAGCATCAGTCCCTGGAAGAGCCCCTGCACCTCCAAGCTCAACGACAGCACCCTGGGGGGCACCTTTGTCCGCTGGGAGGAGAACGCCATACCCTGGTGAGTCCCACCTGCATAGCCTCTGCTGCATTAGCTCTTACTGTAAGGGAACGTCCTGACTACAAAAAAGCTGACCGCAGGGATTTCTCTTTCTGAATACTCCTCATTCTGCAAGAGACAGTCCTCTTTTCATAGTTTGTCTCTGCCCCATCTCTCTCTTTGTCAAACGGATTAAATGCTATATGTCCAAAAATAAGTCCTTCAGCACATGATCCATTGTATTTATAATCCACTTTGAAACCATGAAATATTTTGTCAACCAATGACCCCGTCATTTGTTTTGTCAATTTTTTTATTCTCATTTTGGAAGTCATCTGTTTTTTTCCTCTTATGTCGTTATTCCAATCATTTATCTTCTTTTTGTAAGCATTTCCACCTGTAATAGATGCCTCATGTCACCAGCAAACATGACACACATGTTTTGGTCTTGTCCTCGTCCACAAGGTCTCTGGACAGCTATTGTCAAACACCTTGCTGAAGCTTTAAACACAGTGCTGACACCGTGTGTCGAAATAGCCATTTTTGGAGTTTTATTAGGTCATCAAGTAATTAAAGGAAGGAAAGGAAGGACAGTATTGCCTTTGCGTCCTTATTAGCACGCAGAAGAATATTGTTGGATACATCAAAAATAATGTTTTAGCCAGTAGTGATGAACTGCCTGTTTCTTTCTGTCTGCCTGCAGCTCCCTAGTCCTGGATGAGGTGGAGAAGCAGAGCACCTGTGAGCTGGAGGTTGATGCTGTGGCTGTTGACGTCCTCAACCGCCTGGAAATTGAAAGTAAGATAACTCAGGACAACATATTGTAGCCCTCTAGACTAGAGTCCCAAGACAGGGGGGCAGAAAGAAAGGTGAAAGGTCGTCTGCTGAAACATCAGTGCTTAAGGTGCAGCACTTTTAGAGGGCTGATGGAACACATCTGCTCAGAGCACCACCCTCTGACACATCAAATCCATTAGCAGCCCTAAACATAAACACTGTGCAGCTGACCTAACACCTCCCGTCGCAGGGGAGCAGAGAGAGGAAGAGATTAACCGAGATGAGGGAATATTATATATGAGGGATATTTCACTGAATGTAACAAGCAGATGGCGTTATCTGACAAAGCCATGCACACCCGGAATAGATGCTTCTGTTCTGTTCTGCATATTTCTGCTTAAATCTCAGGATTTACTGAATGCGTCTTTAGTGAACATTCAAAGGTTTTATACATCTGGATTTGTTTTATTTGAGGCTGTGGGGGAAAGAGAAAAGCCCATCATTGAACTTGCCATGGTGAAAAGAAACACTTGGATCAGAAGAGGAAGAGGAGTCACCACATGCTGATAACAAAGCTAAAGCATGTTTTTCTTTTGGCTATCTCCTCCCCAACTGGGATGCCAAAGATATGTCCTTTTTTCTGGCTTCGGGTTGGAAAATCATCTTTGTCCACAGAGTCAAACAAACCATGCTCAAACAGCAAGTTTTAAGACATAACTCACAAGTCACAGGTATTGTATCTTTTGCCTTTTCTATCCCTTCTGTAGAAGCCAATCACAGACCAGCTGTGCTGGTAAACACAAGGGTGCAGTTTACTGCTGACGCACATGGTTTCTTGGTATTAAAGTCAAACATTGCTCCAGCGGGTGAATTCTCTCTGGTATTTTTTTTTTAATTTTTGTGCAGCTTTAAAAGAGCAGTTCAGTCCACATGGCCTCGGGTTACCCCAGCAGAGCCAGTTTTTGATGTTGCATTAAAGACAGTACTTGTACTTGCATGCAGGCTGTAAGTACGCAGCGAGTCCTTATGATTTAGATCAGGCTGGACGCAGAAGCATAAACCACAACAAGCATCTGTCTTAGAGTGAAGAAAGGAGAGGAGAGGCCACTCCAGGGAAGGCAGTGCTTGTGTTCTGACTCATACTTTTCCATCTGCTCTATAACATTGTATAAAAAGTGCGCTGTTGAAAATAGAACTACAGTATGTATGGGTTGAGTTTTATGGTGTAAATCTGGCATCGCTTTGATTCGTCAGTTCTGCTTGACATAAAAAGAGAGAGGTTTTTTTTGTGGGTTAAAAACTAAAATAAAGTATGATGGAATTGTTAGCTGACGCACTGTGCTGTGACCCTCCTCTGTGTCCAGATCAGATTGGCAGGAACCCTGGCCTTCAGGCCATCTGGGAGGACGAGAAGCAGAGGAGGAGGGAGAAGAACCAGGCCTCCCAGATAGAAACTCCTGAGTCACAAGGTGAGCAGATCCACGGAGGAAACTCTCTGTTCACGTCCTTCACACATTAATAGTAAACTGTACTGAACATGGTGGCAGAAGAAACTCTTTTGCTGTCAGAAATGTTGGCATTGAATTGTAAAGGTGGGAGCAACCAACACAATTGCTTTTAATTTAATGGATAGCACGATATTCTATAATTTTGTTACTGTCAGACAAATTCCACAACAAACTTAGTTCGTCTCTCAATGCTTTCTGACTTCCCCAAGCTCATTGGTTCCTTTTGAAGACGTAAATTTTGGGTTACAAATGGTGTACAAATATATGTTTCATTTTTACTACATTACATTTTTACCGCGCATTCATACACACTTAGTGCTCTTGTGAGTATTTGGGGCAGCAGGACGGTGTGTGTGTGTGTGATTGAGTCATAATAAATTACAGTGTGTGTGTCACCCAGTGCAACAGTCTTTTTATGGGATTTGTTGACAATAAGAAAAGTACAGAATATCACTAGACTTATCCTTTTGAAGAATAATTCTGGATTATTATACTAAAGTCTTATTTGCACAGTTTTGGCCATCGATAATACTAACATGGGAACGTGGCAACATTTCTAAAAAGAAGTCAGATGCAAGAAAGAAACCAGATGGGTTTTAAACAAACTTTTTTTTAAGATAGGCGAACTTATTTGAAAGAGTTTAGACTTTGCTGCAATTTACATGAGAAAACTACTTGATCTCCTTCTGTATAACTTGAAGGGGCCTTGTAGAGTTGTTATAAAGCCCAAAATCCCTACGACTCTGAAATGTCTCAATGTAATAATAAAGGCTGTGCAAAAGTGGTTCTGGATGGAATGTAAAGATTTTATTCATTTTATTATTAACCAAATTGCACCGTAATATGTCATCATGTTTAGCTCCTTGTTAGCTAGCTATGCCTTTTAGTTTTGTTGCTGAGCCTTATTCCAGTGCAAGACAGCATTCGAGTTTTCCATTACCTACACAATTCAGAGTATCATCAGTCTTAGAGCTGTCCGTGTGATTGGTGACACAACTTTGTCTTCTAACCACAAACAAGAACTTTAATCTCACACACACACACACACACACACACAGATAAATAATCCCAGGCTAATCTGATGTGTTGTGATGAAATGTGTTTGCTTTTACGTGTGCAGGCCTACATTCAGGGTTCCAAGGTCTGAAAAGTGCAGAGAGAGGAAATGAAAATGTCCAGGTCTCTTACATAGATTACAGTTTGTACAGAAAATACCACAAGTTTAGAAAGATTCTGTTGTTCAGTGTTGATATATAGAATTACAACCAGTCCTGTTTTACTGTTGTGACTAAAGCAATATAAATCCACGAGCAGCAAAAGTACCTAGCCACTACTAGCATACTTAACAGCAATTACAGACCAAAATGTTTTAATTGTAGCTAAGAATTTGAGGTCTGGAAAAGCTCAGTTTCCAGGAATGTTGAACGCACCATTTAAAATAGTTTGTCTGATGTTTTCCAGATCGTGGGTTTGTCACCTCGACAGAGAGCGAGAAGATCTTCATGAAGAGGATCATGCAGAATCTGAAGGAGAACGAGTTTGACGTGTAAGTTCCTCGTCCTTCCTCTGATCTGTTGTCGTGGTGACGGTTGTCCCATTTCCCACCAGGAAAGCCAGAGTAGCTGGCAAGAAGCTGGGATTTATGGAAGAGAGAAACAAGATGCTTCCAATCACATTAGTGAGACACGTTTCCCACAGTCCCCAGACATTCATCACAGGTTTCTCTCATCTTTGGTTCTTTTGTATTGAACTGTAATGAAGTCTTTGCATGTCCTCAGTTTCCCTGTGCCTCTCAGCTTCATGTCTGTGTCTTTGTCCGCCTCCTCTCAGGGCAGAGAGGGAGGGAGTGAAATATGGGGTTGGAAGACATTGGAAGGAGGGATGGAGAAAGTGAAGTAAGAACAGATGTAGCAAAGGGGGGAGGGGGGGGGCAGAACGGGTGCAGTGTGTAGAGAAGGTGCGGGGGTGGGGGGGTTACACACCCCTCCCTCCCCACTCCCACAATGTACAGGCAGAAAGTATTTCCTGTTATAAATAAAAGTACAGTTGGCCCGGCAGCCGTGCGTGCCTCTGCATCACATCCAGATGGCTTCTATTCACTAAGCTCTGGTATCAGACAGGAACAGGGGAGGGGGAGGTGGGGGGGGGCATTTCGGTGTAGAGTGATGGAACACACACACAGAGAGAGAGTTTGCTCTCAGCTCTCCCACTGCCTGGCTGTCTCAGTCACTCTCTCTGTTGATACTCACACTCAGTCACAGTTCCTTTCTATTGGCTTCTCCTTACTCTATTATGTACGCTGCTGTTGCCGCTGCATTCTCAAGGTCTCACTCTGCACTGCAGGCTTTGTTGGAAAATTCTAATTTCTTTTCACTTTCACCCCCCCCCCTTTTTTCCTTGCATGTTTTCAGTCTTTCCCTCGTTCACAGAAACATGTTTAGTGCTATTTGGGTTGGGGTGCACTGATAATCGATCAAAAAAATTAAGAACAGTTATCAGGTGAAAACAAGCAACATATAAACTGTGAAAGTTGTATTTGAACAAACGTATCGTCCTGGTTTTATTACATGCATGTAATAAACCTCAGTCTTCGTTTTCCTATTCCTTACTCTCAGTCTAGTCCACCCTGCCCTTCACATAATGCTGTGGTAAATATGGATGTCTTCTAAAGAACTCCAGATTCGCTTCTGAAACCTGGTTGGTGGATCCATTTTGCCTCCCTGTCACTACCCTCAAGCTCACTGTCCTGTCTATCCGAGGGAAAAGACCCCAACCAATCAATTCAGTGTATATGTCGGCCAATAAGTAGTAAGAAATAGCAGTACAGAGTCACCATTACATAGTTTGACCATCAGAGAGCCCTGGCTGGTTGATTTTTACACTGTAAAATATCCTGCTTGGTCACAACAAATCTAATGGATCTGTAACAAAACAAACAAACAAACCATCAGCCGATATATATAGCAGATTTTTTTAAACTCCAGTTGGGCTAAAACAAAGCAATGCCTAGTTACGACTCTGTCTACCACCAGAAGGTGAATTTCTGCATGACTTTGAGAGGCCTGGAGAGGTAAAATGGCAACTTAACATGAACAGGGTTTTGTATGGCAGAAATATGTTTTGTCGTCTGTCCACAATCATCTTGCGACCACCTCAGATTTATCTTGCGACATTTTTATCATAATACGTCTGCATCATCGAGCAGGGTGTTGTCCTAACAAGTAGCCTAACTGCATAATGTTGCATTTCGGCAGCAAATGGGAAATTTTGGATTCAGAGTCATGCACATGCTTGTATTTTTTCCAACAAGTTGTCTTAATTTAAGATGATGTAAATAGTCAGATGAACTCCAACGCAACATCATACTCACTGAAGTCATTCATCAGATGTAACATGTAAAATTATAATATTTATAAGTAGGCGAGTGTGGGGCTCAACAAGACTTACCTCAGTGCAATGATATGCTGTAGAAGGTTATCTTCCCTTTTTCTCTTTTTCATCTTCTATCTGCTCCATCATTCAAACTCAACAGTAAAGGCAGCGAGAGGGGGGGTGGGGGTGGGGGGGGCGTGGCTTGGTAGTGAAATGTGTTAATCGCCGCAGTAATCTCCAGACGCCTGCCAGGCTCCCTCCCTAGTCGCCTCTAAAGTCGTTAGCTAGCAGACTAATTAAGAGACAGCCAGACAGCGGCACGTGCACGTGGACTCTCTGGAGCCCTTTCCTCATACGGCCCCGGCAGCACAAAGTCTCTGAATGTCAATGAGACTGCAGTGAAAATCTCTCTTGCTGTCATCCTAACCTCAGACGCCGGAATAGCAGCAAGACGCCGGTTGATAAAAACGTGCCATGTTTTCAGCATTCATCGACCTCTAAACATCATTCATCATTTAACAGGCTTGCCACCAGGTTGGATTTATCATTTAGAGTAAGAAGCCTTTAGCGCATTCATCATTTAAAGTGAGTGAAAGGGTGGTCATGTGGCTGTGGCTTGTTTATCCTCCACCAGTGCTGTGTTTCTTATCTGGGCGTTGAATCAGTAGCTTTAGGGCATTTCAGGACATTTTGATATTCAGTTTCTCCTTTTGTGGGATTTAAACCTGCGACCTCTTGGGTACAAGGCTCTAATCTTCAAGCCTCTGCTGTTTAATCAGATGTGAAAAACCTTCTTCCAGGCTTTGGATCACTTCAGGAGTAGCACCTGAAATGGAATTATTTAGTTTTTTTTTACGACCATTCCTGTGAAATGTGTTCCATTCGCGAGCAGCAGCAGCCGCCTGTTGGGTCTACATTTCAATATTTCAGAGTCACTAAGTGGTGAGTTGCTAAGCGATGCAGTGGGGCAACATGGGTAAGGGATAGGCAGATTGTAGCTGAGAGCAATCTGGAGGGATACAAAGCCCAAGTTGGCTGCCTGCCTGTTTTCCATTCATATTCCCTCTCCAACACACAGACACACACCACTTAGCTGCACACAAACCCATATGCTCACACACACACACACACACTTACCAGACAAGAGACACTCCGCACACACACTTACACAGCACCTCTGTGTACACATACACACAGTGTAAACAGAGCACTTCCCCTGATTAAGACCCACAGCAAAGAGATGCTAATACAACATGACTGCAAGAGGGCAGATACCAGAGGGGCTTCTGCTTTGTGATTCAGGTAGCAGCCAAGCTGACAGCACTGCTGACGCTCATATTCATTTAAAATGGGAAAATTAGTACATCATTTCCTTGCAGATGTAATGCACGGGAGTACAAGTGATCTCAAGTTCAAGTTCTTGTTAAACTGCTTGCTTGTCTTAGCGCAATTACTGTTGGGGAACTAATATGACGGGACATCTTTTTATCAATTAATCAAAGTTTGTGTTTTCTGTAATGCCATACAGAATCTTTGACCCTTAGGACCTCCTTAAAGAAGATGATGTGTATGTGTAATCATGTAATTTCATGATACAAAAATGGTCTTTCCCTGCTCAGGACACAAGGTTCGTCTGTTGGTGAGGACCAAGAGGATTTTCCTGGTGAACTTACTCTCCATTCTGATCCCCTGACCCCTGAGGGACCGCCGTGTACCCCTGCTAATGCTGTGGCAGTGCACAGGGACTCGCAGCCAGGTGAGGACAGTCTACTTACAGGGGATGCATGAACTCTATTTTAGTGTGTTGGAGAGTTTACCAAGAAAAATCCCATGAAGGGAAATGTGGCAGGGAATCTTAAGTGTTCTCCTGAACACACTCCCATAAAGTAAGTTCAGGTATTTGTAATGAAAACATCTTCTTTTCTATGTAATATTTTATAAATCAGAAAGCAACTTGATAGCACAGTTATTTTCAATGATAGCTGAACTTGAAGCGCGTTTGTTTCCAACCTCTTAATGTTGCCCTGGTTCTGGGACTGTGTGGTTGGCAGGAAAGGTAGCTGGTGAGAGTGACATTTGTTTTCTGTCTCACTATTGCTTCCACTGTGTCAGGGGTTCAAAATGTGACACTGTGTGATTAGCATTAGCCTAATCTGCAGGCACACTCTCTGCCAAGGCGAGCAGGAGCATAGAAGCTGCCAGGGACAGCAGTGGCACACACATTGACCTCATGCTGCACCATAGTGTCACCGCTGAACCTCTCTTTTTAGATTATCTCAATCAACGTCTGCCTGACGTGTAAAGTGTGATGCTAACAGCACTCTTGTCTCCCTGCCGCCTCCGCTGTCCAAGACTCTGTGAGGAGCAGTGGTAAAATCCCAGAGGAGGCCGTCGTTGATGAGGAGGCCATCTTGAGTCTCCTGGAGAACAGTCAGACCTTCCTCCCGCTCTCCCAGACATCCAACCACTCGCCCCTGTTAGGTATGGCGTCCATTGAGATCCACACAAAGCTCCGGTCTGCTCACCTTTTCTTTCCTTCTTTGTGTTTAAAACTTTATGTTTATTATGTATTTATGTGAAATCCTCTTAATATCATAAGTAAGCTTATTTGTTTTCCATGATCCAACATATTTTTGTTACTGTCTCTGTCCTGATTGTCCTTGTTTTCTCTCAGCTTTCATTCTATTAGCAGCCTTTTTGTCTCTTGTATGGCGTCTTTATTCCTGCCCGAATGTTGTTACTTGACTTGTATAAAGACATTTAAAGATTTTTTTTTACTTTTTAGATAAAATCACACTAGAATCTGTTACTGTTATAACTCAACATTAATTCAAAATCAAAATAGAGACTGTACCTTTATGATACAGCATTTTATTTTATTTTTTTTACATTTCTCATTAAATGGCTAGCAGTAGGCGGTCTCTGGGGTTGCATGAATCTCCTTCATGAGGTAAATGCATTGAAAGTGAAGTTATTAAGTTATTAAGAGCCATGGAGTTGATCCATTGTGGACATAAAGTATGGGCTCTTTTTTGGCAAACAAAATAGCTCAAGTTATCCTGCTATGGCTATGCCAAAAGCCCAGAAATAAAGAGTGTAAAAACCAACCAGGGTTAATTCAAATCAAAGCTATAAATTGACTTGATTCATTTGGGGCCGCTCTTAAAGTTGTTGCTTGCAGCTAATTGATGTAATGTTAAATGCTTTGTTTTTGCTGTGTGTGCAGACAGCAGCCAAGACCACGCCATCATTGATCTGCTGGCAGGCCTGGAGGATGATGGTTTCTGCAGGACCCCCGTTAGGCAGAATTCCCAGTCCCAGTCACTTCCCGGTGCCAGGAGCTACCACTGCAACAGTGACGAGGAGGAGGCAGAGCCAGAGCTGGACAAGGAAGAGGCCGAGCTCAGCGTGATAATGTCACAGCGGTGGGACAACGAGCATCCGGAGAACTCATCCTTACCAAGGCAAGTTTGTCTCTGAAGGCTGAATATACACATTAGCTCAAACCTCAAGCAAATTAAAAAGACATCTTTGTACAGAACAATGTAAAGCAGGGCAGACACAGTTCGAGTTAAATAATCATAATTTCTGCATGGCTAAAACCTACGTCTTATATGCTCACACTATACAGATTGATCTCAGTTGGTTTTGTCTATTGACAATTCCAACAAGATGGCTGCATCTTCAAAAATATTGACAAAAACGAGAATATCAGTGATACCCAAAGCAAGACAAACAATCTGGACCTGCAGATTTCTGGTAAGATGTAAGCAAACTGAGCGACCTGTTTTGCAGCCAAGTTCAGATTTATTTTTTGCTACAGTCAGCCACACACGTGAAAAACTATTTATAACGGATCTCCTGACAGCAGCGTGCAGGAGATCGGATGGCGGGAGTGCTTAAACTTCAAGACAGCTGACCACAATTTCGGACATGCCAGAAATCCATCCGATTGTCCAACTGCCAGGTTATTGATTGTATGGGCAAGTGATTTGACATCACAATCCCTCTAAACTTTTATGTCAAACAACAGCTGATCTGGCAGAATCTATAGTAAATCTTGTCGTCTGTGGCGTCAGTCTCTGCCCAGCTTAAGGAGGAGTTATGTAAATTACAAATAATACAAACATACAGGTAAATTTGGTATATGGTAAAAGTACAAGTTTCACTATCCCCATTCTTTGTGCTTAAGTACGAACTCGAGCGAGCAGACACTACACACAGTCAGATGAAGGTCGTCCACGGTGAGCTGTGACTGTGCATTGTTTAATCAGTATTTCTATCATCCCTGTGTTTGCAGGCCCGGCGTGAAGGAGCCAGAGGACGGCTTCAGCGAGGAGCAGCAGGAGTCCTCTGACGAAGACATGGAGTGGAGTGGGAACAACTCTCTGTTCGCCAACCTGTCCATCCCCCAGCTTGACGGGGCCGCAGACGAGAGCAGCGGTGAGTCACCACGCTGAGACGTGCTGAGAAATCACTTAAATGTCAGTTTGCTTTGACGCTTATCTTGCGTCCACTACTGATTCATGTTCCGTCAAGGATATCAGAAGACAGATCTGACAGCAGTTGCACAATAACAATAAATTTTGGCTGTATGATCTAATTACATTATGAGGGAGCTGTGATTTAATATAGTACAAGACTTATCAATTGACTAATAAAAAAAAATTGATAAACTTTACAGGAGCTGTGAAGAGCTGATTCCACTGCACACATGAGTATACCTGTGTATTTATGTGTGTGTGCGCCATTTGCTATTTTTGAATGGAATTTTCTGTCAGTGTCGGAGCAGGAGCACATTCTCCATCCTTTGTCATACTTAAACTCTTTTATTACCCTAAAAGACACAACTGACTACATGTATAGACTTCAGATAAATGTATTCTATCAACGTCCCACTTTTTTAAAAACCAAACCATTTCCAATCTATGAATGAAGTACCCTTTCCCAACAATTTCTTCATGTGGTCTTAATCTTGAAATGGAGTAAAAGGGTGGGTTTGCCACAAAGCTGCTGTGATTATACACAAATTAGAATGCAGCACTATATATAAGTATACTCACTTGGATACAAGTTGACCTTCTATTGTAGTAGTCGTACAGTACTTGTACTTGTACTACCTATCTATTCTGTTTTCATTCATCATTCAACTCATAAACATGTCAAATGATCTTTATCATTAACTCACCTGAACTAATGGCATGCAAATACAGCTAGAGCTGTCTTTGAACAGCAGCCAATGAGGGAAAAGCTGCCTCCTAACACTTCAGATGAGAGATAAAGGACAAGAATATGAAATATCCTCTGTTTTGAATGTCAGACCTGGGAATAGACTGTGGGAATTGTCATACCAAAAGGTTTGCCGTCTAATTAGTTGTAGTACCACTGGAGCCAGTTCCTAATTAGAACTGATTTTCAGGGGCTTTATTCACAAAGGATCTTATCTTACCACTAGGAGTCTTCATAAATGGCATTAAAAGTTCCAAGCGAAGAGTTTCCTGTTAAGATGTATTCACAAAGCTGCAGGGAGCTGTTTTTTGAAGTAAGGAACAAAATGTGGACGGCGTCATGTTTCATGAATTAACCTACTCGTACTGTATGTCTACAGTGCTCAGCATTTGACAGGTGACTTTGTTAGTGAATGTGAAGTAAAATATTCAGCAATACACAAGAGTGTGAGGAACAATTTAAATTAGTTTGATTGATTGATTCAAAGAGAAATAAGTAGTCATATGAAAATTAGAGATTTAAATACATTTTTTGCTGCTAGTATCTCTTTTTCAGATACCTCTTCTTCTCTTCTGTTGTATCCATAGATTCATCCTTAACGGACAGTGGCTCCAGGACCCAGTCTTCTCTCATAGTCACAGAAAAGATGCTTGGGAAAAGGAATCCCTTCCCTGGGGAGGCGGTTCATCTGGAGCCACCTTCCTCAGCTAAGATTCTTCTGGAGTGCAAGCACCCCGAGCACAGACCAGTTCATGTGCTGGACACAGAGCAACCACTTGACAAGCACTTTCAGTCAAAAAGCAGCCAGGACAGCAGTAGTGAATGTTCAACAGGGTTCAAGGTCAATAAAGAAATCCCCTATATCCCACCAGTCAAACACCCCATCCCCTGCATGATAGCCAATCACCCTGAGGTGTCTCCCATCTGCGTAGACAAACAAGACATACGACCCCTGTACACCTATGACAAGAAAACCTCCATAGCTTTGGATAAGACAGATCTAGAAAGTTTCCCATTTGGTAACGGAAAGGTCACCAAAAACAGGAAGAAGTACGGCAGCATAAAGAATGTAGAAACGAACTGTCTGTCCATTCTTCAGAACCACAGGACCTTCTCACTCTGTTACTCAGAGCTGAGAAACTGCTCAGCTAAGACAGAGCTGGAACTGACCCAGGACAGTAAAAGCCCTATCCTGAGGAACATCTCCTCATCCCCGTCACCCATGGAGGAGGATGAGTTTCTTGATCCTCAGGAGGAAGAAATGGGCCAGGACAGTGAGGAGGGAGACGTTGGTGAACTCAAAATCAGGTACGAGGACTATCAGGAAAATAAGACTGAGAGGACTATTGTGGCCCAGCAGGAAGCACACTACAAGTTCTTCCCCAGCGTCATCCTATCCAACTGCCTCAGTAGGAAGAAAGCTGGAAGCAAAAAGCTGGCTGATTCCTGCAGCGAGCTAGAACAGGCCCAGCCTCGGAGATCTAGGCTAAAAGTGAATAAAAAAAGGTTGGGAATGGTAGGACAGAGGAACAAATTAAACATTGTTGAAAGCTCTACCTCTGACAGCCAGGTTAGTACTGGCCTCACCTCAATCACACCTGCTTGTCTAGCAACTGCAGACACAGAGATGCCAGTTATGGAGGATAAGCCAATAAAAGAGACTGAGCCAATTAAAGATGGGCCAATCATAGAGGGAGAGCCAATCACAAAGGAGGAGCCAGAGAGTGAGGAGAGGTCAGTAAATGAACTGACAGAACCTCTTTCAGAGCCCCCTGCCACCACTGTTTCCAGTATTTCTGAAGAAGCTAAAGACTCAACAGAGGATAGGTTAAGCCCATTGCAAGATGTATCAGCTAAAGTAACCTGTACTAAACCTTCAGCACTGCCTGGTAGTAAGTACACCCTGAGGGCCAAACGGAAGATGATCTACGATGGCGAAGATGGAGATCACTCAGGTGCCACTCGTTCTAAAAACCCAGTCTCCATCAAAGAACGGCTCAAGGACATAAATGTCCCCAGTGGGCAGGAAGTAAAATATCAGAAACGGCGCAAGAAGGAACCACCTATCATCATCAAGTACATTATCATCAACAGGTTCAAAGGACAGAAAAACATGCTGGTAAAGATGTCCAAAGTGAATGCAGAGGAGCAGTTGGTGTTGCTGACGCCAGATAAGCTAGAGCAGTACAATAAACTGGCCCCTCTCAAAAATTACTGGCCCAAGGTGCCAGAATCCACTGCTGTCAAGTTTCCCATCACTGAGCCAAAGCCCAAAAAACACCCCAAAAGAAAGGCAAAGGTCAACTCCACAAATAAGAAAACAGTTGCCAACACTTCCAAACCTCGGGTAAAGCAGTGTGAAAGGGTCAAAAAGATTAAAAGCTGTCAGAGAAACCCAATTCTACCCACTCTACAGCCCCCTCGGCCATGTTACTGTGAGCAAGCAGATGACCATGGCATTGACTATACTGATGTCATGGTAGAGTTGGGCTACCTCTCTGATAGATCCCCAAGTCCTACAGACTCAACACCTCCACGTTGTTGGTCCCCAAGCGATCCTCTTATGGACACCAGGAGTTCGGAACAGCTGATAAACCCACTCAGTGATCCATGTCTTAGTTCTGCTTTTCACAAGCCACGCATAGTGTCTTCAACCAAAGGAGCACAAAATAAGTGTCAAACTGCCAAACCTAAGAAATCCAGAAACACTAAAAGGAAAGTAAGCAAGTCTGCTACTAAACCTTTGGAGGAAGATGAACCCAAAAAGGAGAAATCAAGACAAAGTAGTGGTGTTGCTCCAAGGCAGAGAAAGAAAGCTAAAGATACAGCTGAAGGTACTGTCAACAATTCTACAACCACCACAACACCTAGAAAGTCTCGCAAAAAGAAGACTGAGGAACCCAAAAGCCTTGACCCAAATAAAGACAGCTCCCAGCTCCTTTTCCAAGGGGATGAGTTGCCGTCTGATAGTTCCTCTCAAGAGATCCCTCCATTTCAGCAGCCAGTGAGCACAGATGGCAACAGCCAGGGCAGTTCCCAGACTACATGTATATCAGACTCTAACTCAGTAGCCCAGGCTATAGAACCAAAGGTTGAGGACTGTGAGACTTCCATAATGGAAGTCAACCAAAGTTTTTCAGCACCGGCTCAGCTGAAGCAGCAAGGTTGCCAGACCACTGTGGTAAAGGCAGAAGCTTCACAGGAGGAGTGCATGGCTCATCCACCTCTTCTGGCTGGTAAACCCTTACTGGAAAACAGTAAAGATGTCCAACTAGGAGCAGCTTCCCCACACTCAGGCCCTAAGAACGGGGAGATCCCCACTTTCTCTGAGACCCCCTCTGGCTTGGCTGTCCTCAAGCAGCTTCTCCAGAAGAGGCAGCAGGGACAGGCCCTTCCTCTACAAGTGGTAGGTACAGACAGCCACTCCACTGCCATAGCTCAGGCCACAGCGCTACTAGATCCCACAACTAAACCAGCTAAATCCAGAAGAGCTCCCTCCACCACCACTCGAAAACCCAGGGCCCCAAAATCTACCACTCCCAAGGATAAAAAGCCCAGAATCAGGAAAGGCAAGGCAAGCAGCACTCAGCCAAATCTATCATTGAAGCAGGAGGGCAACATGTCAGATGACTGCCCCATCTTCCTGTCAGATCCAGGCCTGGACAGCTGCAACTTCATAGAGGACAGCTTGTCACCAGAGCTCCCACACAACTATACCTTTGATATAAATGCCATTGATCAGACAGAGTTCTCCAGCTCATACAGCGGCAGTCAGTTTGTCCTGACTGATAAGAATTTACCAGTTAAGTTTCTGAGTGATGTCAGTCAGGAAGCTGTATCCGCTCAGGCACTGGGCTTTGAGAAGAAACTTGATAGGCTAGGCTCTGACTGGCACAAAGCAAGGCCTGTCAGCCCTGACCTCTTTGATAGACCCGAGAACGGGGAGTCAGTATCGAATCACCTCACCTTCCTCGACTCTGAGAAAATCAAGAGCAGAGACTGGGACTTCTCTTTAGGTAAAACCCATACACTCAGCCCCTTCCAAGACTTTCACTGTGAGAGAAAAGAGCTGCTCTTTTCCGTCTTCGACCCTGTCCTACCTTTGCCTTTAAGCTCTGCGTCATTCGTCGACCATGAGGGCTCCCCGACAGGGGAGCTTCTGGAGGGCATTGATGGACTAACATCCACCACACCCAGTAGCTCTCCACGCTCCATCAGCTCACTATCCCAGGTGAGAGCAAGCCAGCTGCTGCGGGGGGCAGGAGGTGGAGCCCACGTTCTCAAGCCCCTCATGTCCCCTCCAAGCCGGGAGGAGATCCTTAGCACTCTGCTGGACCTGGAGATGTCGGAGGCCACCTTCCAGGAGCCCTTCTGCAGTGACCCCTCTGATGCGCCAGGGAAACCAATGTAAGACTATATGCACCAGCGGCACAAGCTGAATTACTAATTACTTTTATGGGATCTTGCATATGAATAAACTGTGTGGACTAGATGTACATAGATGAAAATGTATCTGAAAAGCCTTCTATATAAGAAATGGAGCCTGACCGATACATCAGCATGGCTGATATTATTGGTTGATTTTAGTTTCACACAGATGTATTGTATCGGCATATGTGTTGACAGATAAGTAAGTTGTTACTTAAAGGTATTATATGGGGTTTATGACCACTAGTAGTGTTATGGAGCCATGTCTTTACAAGTGGGATCACATTTTGCTTATATCATGCACGACAATGCGCATGCACACGTAGGAGCATGTGGCCGTGCATATAAAGTTGCTCAATACTTATCTACATGGCTTCATTCAATAAATATATACCATGTCATTTATGCTGACTCCTTTAGATTTTGCATAATTCTCCTTTTCTAAAGTTGTGATAAATTGCAGTAATCAAAAAATGTAATGTAAGTCAATTAATCACATCCCCTTTCTTTTCTCTAGGGAGGTTGGCGGCCGTAAGTTAACGGTGGGTACCAGGCTGGCTAAGGAGCTAGCAGAGTTCAGTGGAGACCTGTCTTTGGAGGGCCTCCATTTCTGGAAGACGGCCTTCTTAGCCATGACGCACCACGCCACCGCAATTACCTCATTTTCCCAAGCCCAGGGAGCTGAGGCCTCAGAGGCAAGCAAAGAGCAGGCCAAGCTTGACCCGTCCTCAGCCAGCGACAAGAAGGTCATCCTTCTGCCCTGCAAAAACCCACCAAGCCGAGAGCGTGTGCAGCTGTGGCTGGAAGCCAGGAAACAGTATGAGAGTTTACAAAAAGGGAGAAGAGAGACAGGGCTGCTGAAGAGAGGGGTTGGGCTGGAAGTGGAGGGGAACCCAGAGAGAACTGAGTGTCCAGCGGTGGAGGTTGAGCTGTGCGAGAGACTCTCCAGTATCAAGACCCAAAGGAGAAAGAAATTGAACCTGTCCTTAATCATATCTCCCATGAAGAATACAGGCTCTCAATGTAAATCCACTGATGTGAGTCCAGTTTCAGATGAAGGCGGTGTGGATATTGAGCAAGAGGGTGGAGAAAAAGACGATGATGTTGATAAAACCACCTCGCCAGAGTCCCCAGAGCTGCCTCCCTGGCAGCAGTCCTGTCAGCCCAGTCCCTCAGGGCTAGACCGGCTCAGTGAAAACAAGGAAAGTGAAAACTCTCCAGTATCAACGTCACCTAGACTCTCTAACTCCCTGGAGAGACTAGGTGAGAATCTTAGTCCCTCACACCTCCATGTCAGTAACAGGGAAGAGAGGAGGACCAGTCCCCACCTCCTTCACAGCACCCCCTTTTTAAGGAGGAGGCGGAGAAGCAAGGAAGATCTGGAGCCAGTGTGCAGCACGCCCATATCTGAGGGTAGGAAAACGTTCATTCTGCCTGTAATGTGTAATATCAACTAATACAAGCTGTATAATTGACAAGTGTGCCAGGATTTAGAATGTATCATAGCTGACCAGTTCTTTGAATTATTTGGGCAAATCTTGTGCATGCAGTCCTGTCATTGATATTCACTGTTACTTAACTCGACTCTGCTCTTCCCATTCTTATTCCTGCTGCAGACGATCCCATTTCCCAGAGACTCCAGCAGAGGAGGAGAAGCCAAGCGGACCCACTGAGAAGAGTTTTACTGACCACACAGATGAAGGTCAGACCGCAAGTGTTGATTTTTATTTTAACTTCTCACCACATCAAAGACCACAGTCCACCTCTTAATGGGTGTTGCTGTTCATTTGATGTGCCTGTGTTGTCTTGTTCGTTTAGATGTTTCTCATGTACTCTTTGTCTTCCACAGAACCAGTTTGCTGCTTTGAATGTGCCAAAGAAAGATACTTCTCAGATTGAAGGGCCCAGCATAGCCAACTCTTACGGCTTCAAAATCAGCATGCAAAACTTGCAGGATGCCAAAGCTCTGCATGAGGTGAGCTGCACCACTTAAGATTTTTCAGTCTATTTTTGCGCTTTAAGGATGAAAGACCAGTCCAGTATTTAGGGTTGGAGTTAGATAGCATTTTATTAAATGCGCTTATTGAATCAGAGTATTATTCAGTCTAATTAGGTTCAGCTTTTAACATTATAATTAATTAACCCTCAAAGATTCATTTTAAATCTGGTTGCCACTTGTTAGCGTAGAAGGCAGAAACACCACAGCCAGGATTTGTTCATTTCCATTTTATTATTGTGCGTTTTTGTTAACACTCACATTAAAAACATGAGGCAACATTTACATTAACTTCATTTATGTTACATTTTCAAACATATTAAATAGAAGAAATATGCACCATCAAACACTCTTATTAAGAACCCTTTTAAATACAGTTGAGTGCTCAGCTGCACCTGTTTTTTTTTGTAGTGGAGGGAAAGCTGAGAAGAAGGCGGAGAATATGGGAAAACGCAGGAGAGAAAGTTTGGCAGGATTCGATCCTCGACCAGCAGGGGCACACATGGTTTCAGAGTTGGCGGGCTCAGCCACTGGAGTATCTCTTGGAACGAGAACTAATGTTTAAGTGGCTTTCAGAGTTTTACTACTGAATCCCGTTCTGCACGGAGCCCATGCAGCCTATTAACAAACATCATTACCACAAAATCCAGGTCTAAAGATAATGGCATCAGCCTGACTTGTCCTTTTGACAACGTTGTTTTTTTGTCTTTTCCCCTCAGGTCCAGTACCTAACACTGATGGGCATGGAGCTGCATGCAAGAACCCGACGTGACCTCGAGCCTGACCCCGAGTTCGACCCCATATGTGCCTTATTTTACTGCCTCAGTTCTGATGCTCCCCTGCCAGATGTAGACAGCACCAAGCTGACAGGCGCCATCGTGGTGGAGAAAGACCATCAAAGTTGTGGCCGAGGTTAAAACTCGTTTGATATTATGTTCAATTAATTCAACGTTATTCAGCGAAGTCTGAGTAGGCTGCTTGTTTATATTGGTTGTTCATAGTCACATGATCAGCGCCTATTTACAGTCAGGCTGATGAATCTGTTTAAATGCCCTCAGCAGGTCACAGAGGAACAGCGCCCCTGCTGGTCAGGTCTGGCGTCTCTGGGTTACAGGTGACATACGCGACTGATGAGAAGGTGCTGTTTCAGGAGCTGATCACCATCATGAGGAGGTGTGTATCATGACATTATTTGGCTTATGAAATGCTAATCTAAGCAGTCACTGTATATTGCTCTTGGTTCTAACATTGCTATGTTGTGTCAGGGTTGACCCAGACATCCTGGTCGGGTATGAGGTGCAGATGCGTTCCTGGGGCTACCTCCTCCAACGGGCTGCAGCGCTCGGAGTGGACCTGTGTCAGCAGCTGTCACGAGTGCCAGGTAGGGCCGACTGTCACCACAGCCGAGGCGCTTGCTCTTCTAGTGGTTCATGTTCAAGTGTAAGGAAGAGTTCAAAGCAGATCTTTTGCATGCAAATGATAGACTTGCGAAGGAGGATCTGATGAGCCTTCAAACTCATAGATCTGCTACTCAAACTAGGCATCAGGAATTGCTTACATGTATATATCTAATAGTTTTCTATGAGAAAAAGTTTCACTTACTCTTCCATGTTCCACACAGTAAACCCCAGCTGGTGGTCGGCTATTAAGTTCCTCTCTTTTCAAAAGAGGCTGTGCCACATCAGGGCAAATCCATAAATTGTCTCTGGCGCTTGTTAAGCTCACAGCTGCATATTGCACTTGTGCAGGATTTTGCAGAAGTAATTATCGACCGATTATTGAACCTATTTGAGTGTGGCTGCTGAAAGTCAGGAAGTCCTATCAGACTGAAGGTGTGTGAGTGCGCTTTTTTATTTTCCTCTCTTACAAGTGTTTGTTTTTGAGCAATCCCTTATTCCAGTCTGAAGGAAATTGTTAAACCCAGTTCAAAAGAAAGTTTGTGTGTGTGTGTGTATGCATGCTGTAGGTAAGTGCAAACATGTGTGGCCCTGTTTGTGTGTTTACATGTGCACAAGAGCAGATGCGCAGATGTGTGTGTTTGGGTGTTTCCCTGTATGTGTGTGTGTGTGTGTGTGTGTGTGTGTGTGTGTGTGTGTGTGTGTGTGTGTGTGTATGTAATAGGTAAATGGAGAGCCTCTGGTGCCCCCCCCCCCTCTGTAATTGGCTGTCTGTCTGGCTCTGTGCGTGTCCTCAGGTGACTCCAAAGAGAACCGCTTCACTGCAGACAGGGATGAGTACGGAGCCGACACCATGACTGAGATCAACATCATCGGACGCATCACCCTCAACCTGTGGAGGGTGATGAAGACTGAGGCAGGTGTCCCAGCATGACCTCCACCCCCCACCCCCCAAATAAGCTGTTGTTAGCCATCAACACTCAAAGTTTTAGCTTGTGACCTATTTTCTCTCATTCCTCTAGCCTTTCAAGGCAGGATTCTCACCACTGTTAGATTCTGCTACAGAGACTGACTCTTTTTATTGAACTATTAACTATGAAATAAAGTCAGTCGCTTTTTTATTAAAAATGCCATTTTCCTCACTCAGAACACACAGGGAAAGCCTTGGTCAAAGGCTCCTAGTAGTGGCCAGTAGTTATATTAGTAAGTAACCAACCACAGCACAATAAAAATATGGTGTGTGAAATCCAATAATTGGCAAAAGAGTGATTTGGGAAAATATCACTTAATTTCACATTTTATGAATCTTCAGGGATGTTTTCGCTCATTGATTTCTTGCCCTTCAGTCCGAGGAGTCATGGGATTTGTGAAATACCATAAAACAGTGGTACCCAACTGGGGGTTTGGGACCCATAAAGGGACATGCTGGATACTTTCTAAAAATCCTTAAACTGGTCACTGTTCATCGAACTGTTCACAACTCGTGTCCACACAAAAGCTGTAACCTGTGGTTACTGGTCACAAGCAAAAACATTAGGAACCACTGTCTTAAAAGGTTCAGTGTTATGTTTTCAACAAGGAAAGTCAGGGCGCTTTATAAATTGTACACAGTCTGAGGAATGAAGTTCTGTAAACGCCATGTTGGAGCTGCCTTGAGGAAATGGTATAAGATTGTTTTTATTTTTTCCTCCAGGTGACGTTGAACAACTACACTTTTGAGAACGTGGCCTTCCATGTACTCCACCAGCGCTTCCCCATGTACAGCCACCGCACCCTGTCTGACTGGTTTGACCACAACACAGACCTCTACAGGTTTGTGCCCATACCAAATACACTTTGTGGGGGTGGGGGGCATTTCATTCTCTGCCTTTTTGTATGTGAATCAACATGACCTGTGACCTTCCCCATAAATGAAAAAATGAATACTTGTCTACATGACTAACCTACAACATATACATTCAAAGGTGATGGAAACACTGCATTTCAATGATTATGCTTGTGTGTGTGTGTGTGTGTGTGTGTGTGTGTGTGTGTGTGTGTGTGTGTGTGTTAGGTGGAAGATGGTGGACCACTACGTGAGCCGTGTGCATGGCACCATGCAACTTCTTCAGCAGCATGACATCATTGGCAAAACCAGCGAGCTGGCCAGAGTGTTTGGGATTCAGTTCTTTCATGTTCTGACTCGAGGATCGCAGGTACCAACGCACATATTTTGGACACTCTTGATTGGTCCGCAGTTGTCTGTGCTGTAGCCTTAGAGCAGACTGAAATATCTCTACAACTAATTGATGGATTGCTTGAATTTTGGTCCAGACTTTCATGTTTCCCACAGGATGAATTGTAATAACTTGAATTTTCACCTAGTGCCACCGTCAGGTCAAAATTAAAATGTGTCCTGGGGCACCTTTTCCCTTTGCTGCATGTCACCCCCCCCCCCCCACCTCTCTTCTCTGCCTTGCCTATCACTCTGTTCCCAGCAGACTCAGCTGCACTAATTAGCAAATGTTAGCATGCTAACAGGCTAAACTAAGCTGCTGAGTATGGTAAACATTATACCTGCTTAACATCAGCATGTTAGCATGCTAATTTTAGCCTTTAGCTCAAAGCATCTCTGCGCCTAAGTACAGACTTGCAGAGCTGCTAGTATGGCTGTATACTCTTGGTCGGTATCTGCATTCTCCCAGTTAAACTTTCATCCAAGTCATATCTATAATTTAAGCTTATTAGAACTATGGTTTTGAACCAGGACCTTCAGTATTTTGAGCAAGTTGCTCGTGAAAAAATAAACTGTGCAAAGTTTAGAAGGCTACAGCTGCTATTTCAGTGTATCACATACATATTTAGTCAATATTTCGGTAACTTTACCAGTGCCATCTGACAGCTTAGTAACTAATGCAACGTTTCTGCCCTAAAAGGTTCTAATATTCCATATTGAGGATTATAGTATAATAATATATATATTATTTTATTTTGTCATTGTGTTTACTAGAGCAGCAGCCCTTAGATGTAGCAGTGTGGCTGTTTTACAAATGTCAAATCAAAGTTACTTAAGCATAGTGCAAATAAAGAAGACCAAAAAAGTTTTAAGTTTTTTTAGTTTTAAGTTTATAATTAAAAATACTTTGTCCCTACAGTACCGCGTTGAGTCCATGATGCTACGTGTGGCCAAGCCGTTGAACTACATCCCCGTGACGCCCAGCATCCAGCAGCGAGCCCAGCAGAGGGCGCCGCAGTGCATCCCTCTGGTGATGGAGCCTGAGTCGCGCTTCTACAGTAACTCAGTGATTGTACTGGACTTTCAGTCGCTTTACCCCTCCATCGTCATCGCGTACAACTACTGCTACTCCACCTGTCTCGGCCACGTGGACAGCCAGGGAACGTAAGGACGTGACAAAGCCCACACACCTCCTGCATGTACTCCCAACTTGCTTAGGTTGCTCGTCTCCCAGGAAAGTCTCCTTCTAGTGCTGCCGTCTTCCCTCATTATTTTTAATGGAACAGACACGCTGAGAGCTCTGCATGTTGTTCACAGCTCAGAGCAGTGAGCGCTGCAAGTTAGAGGATATATTTCAATTTTTTCCACCAGTATTACTGTAGTTGCATAGCAACAGCAGGAGCCATGAACACTACTTTCCAACATGCATATTTCTACTACTCCAAGGTAAATGAAAAAAAAGAGGAGAGTCTGGCAGACATACGCTGGCTTCATGCTCTTCATTCTCAGCAGAGTAGAAAGTGGCAAATTAGTTTCCGAGTATCCAAATCAACTGCAGTACCTCAGAGTCGATACTAGTTTCTTTAGTAGTACCTGTGTTTGATTAATTTATATATGTGTGTGTATATATATATATGTATATACACACACAAAACACTTAAGGATTGTTCCTGTCAGCTGCAGAAGTACTTCTTGTTTTGCTTGTTTTGTGTGTGTGCTGGTTTTAATTTAAACTATACCAGCATTTGTTGAAGCCCACTCATCATGTAATTGGATCTTTCTGGATTTTTCTTGGACTTTTGTGACCCTGTAAAATAAAGCAGGGTCTACTTGTGATCCATCATAACATGATTTTCTCCTTTTTAAATATGCCCCATTATTTATTAGAAGTAAAACTATCTGCTAATTTACACAAACAGGTGGTATTAATGGATCAACAGCCAATCCCAAAGCTGCAGTAGACGGGGTTTTTTACCTTCAACCGGTACCTTGTTCACATGTTCACAGTCTGACACAAGTTTCTGCAACATGTGAGAGAGGTCGCTCGCAAACTCATCAACACTGTTGCACCAGAAAGGACTCTCAGTGTGCTGAAAAAGGGGAGAGTTCCTCCTCTGGAATGACGTTCACACGCGTGTCTCTTTGTTTCAGGCCGGATGAGTTTAAGTTCGGCTGCACCTCCCTGCGGGTTCCTCCAGAGCTCCTCTACCAGCTCCGCGACGACATCACCGTGTCACCCAACGGCATCGCCTTCGTCAAGGTACAGCACCCTCCGACGCCCCCCCTTCTGATGAGATTTCACCCAGCGCTTAACGTTGTCCTGGAAGAGCACTTGCCCCCACCCCCCCCCCCCGAGTATGAATCACCTCTCCAGCAGTGCTGGTTTATTAAGGGTCATTAGCTACTGTGAAGGCTAAGCACGTCTATAGAAAGCCCACTTCACGCTCTACTTCCTTCCATTCATTTTTTTTCATTCATTCACTTATTGCTCTACACTCCCTGGCTGCAGTCCCACAGTCTTATTACATAACACACACACACACACACACACACACACACACACGGCTGCAGCACAGTGAACACTGATGTATAATGAGGTTATTAAAAGGCACAGAAGGAAATCAGGTTTGGTCTGGATCTGATTTTGTTTCTCTGTTGTAGTCTGATTTAGCTGAAGCTGGTTTTTCTTAAGATTTCATACTTTTTGTTTGGAGTTGTCCTCTCCCTGGAGCAGTTCCACTACCACTGTTTATGTAATTGTGTTACTTTGCCAGTGTGAACACACAACGCACTCAAAGTCTGCTGAGAATTAGTCATTATTAGGCACAGTGTGTGAAATAGTGTGAGCGTTTGATGAAGATCTGTTTAGGTTCAAATGTGAAGACAGTATTTGTTTGTTGGGCCGTAAAGAACTGCTGTATTTGCCAGACGTGTACACGTGTTGTTCACCCCTTTGTTGTTTGTGTCCAGTCCTCAGTGCGTAAAGGGGTCTTGCCCAACATGCTGGAGGAAATCCTGAACACACGTATCATGGTGAAGCAGTCGATGAAAACCTACAAGCAGGACAAGGCCCTGATGAGGCTGCTGGACGCCCGGCAGCTCGGACTCAAGCTCATCGCCAACGTCACCTTCGGCTACACCGCCGCCAACTACTCCGGACGCATGCCCAGCGTGGAGGTAAGCTCACCAGAGGTTACCGTCAGCCGCCTGTACTGTCGCCGTGAGGAAGAGGAAGGCCACATTTTACCATTCTTGGATTTAGAGAATTCAGAGGAAAAAGCAACGACAGCAGCTTTGCGTTGGTTATGTTTTCAAATTCCAAATAGGACCATATTTAAAGCCATCTGTTTCCTTTTCTTTTTCCACGACCAAACAAAGAACCAGACAGCACAGATATTTTTGCCAAATTGCAAAACAAGAATGAATAAAGGAGTTAACATACATGGGTTGCATTGACATACATTACATTACATTAAATGCATTGTTATATTCATTGGTACTATGTCAAACCTCTCTGCAGTGGGTTAACAAGATCACCAGGAAGATGATCAAGGAAGGCTGCCAAATATTCTAAAAGAGGTTGTCATTGTGATCCAAAGGGACACTTTTCTTCTTGCCACTAGTTCGTACAACACCGTGTTAGTATAAAAAGCTGACAGGGGCGCAGTAAATTACAGATAATACAGTTCAAGTCGCGTGGGAGCGGGAGCTGGGCGAAGTCAGCCGTCGCCACGTGACCCCCCCATTAATACCCCATCTGTGGTTCCTTTGGAGAAGTGTAATGGATATGACACCACATGGGGAATATTTCATTTCTGCTGTTCCTGCACATCTCGAATGGTCTGGACCGTGGTTTATCTGTGTGAAACAGACATATCTCTCAAATCTTGTACAGCAGAGTTTGTTCATTAAAGGGTAACTACACCCTCAAATCATTTCTTACCAAAATGTTTATAAAATTGGTAAGAAATGTCAGTATTAATATTATTATTACAAGCATTGATGTGTTTCATCACAGCACGGTCATATCTTTTAGTTTAAGTTAAGTGTGCAGCACCTCTTTAAAGGTCTCGCCTGTGGTTCCCAGGTTGGAGACAGCATCGTCCACAAAGCCAGAGAGACCCTGGAGAGAGCCATCAAGCTGGTCAACGACACTAAGAAGTGGGGAGCGCGTGTTGTGTACGGAGACACCGACAGGTGAGCAGTTATTGGTGCTTTTCGCCGCATCACATCTTTGGAAATCCGTACAGTCGCCGGTCCATCATCAAAGCAGCAGTACAAGTAATACATGCTCATAATGACTGACACAAACTGTAATGACACACTGTAATGATCTCTGAAGGTGTGAGAGCCTCTGAAGCACCTGCACTGGTGGTTTATTGTTTTGAGAACTGGCTCAAAGGCACCCGTCGGTAGCAAAAAGGCTCCAACTAGTGTATTTTCCAAGCAGTGATTGATTTGCTCCTGTTGTGTTTTTGTGAAGTTTTAAACTGCATGAATCAGGTTTTTTTTGTGTCTTTTGCATTTTAATTAGTTAATTAAACTACATTACTTAAGCAGTGAAACCAAAAAGGGAGATCTGAGGCTGTACTTATCAAGCGTCTCAGTAGGAAATCACTTCAATGATTCTCAGAGTGACACACATATTTGGTGCTACCACCACTCCAGTCATCCATTAGAGTCTACGCGGGATGCGTTCAGGCACAGCACTGCTGTGTTTAGATTATAGTTGGCTGACTTCCCTCAGCTGATGAACTTTTCAATGTATTTTTGATGCCTTTATTTGACCGCCAACACAAGGGATGACAGTAAGTTCCACCGGGGCTGATTTAACTTTTTAAGCACTGGCAGATCACCTAGGTTTCTCTTATTGCTCAGCTGTGTGGGAACTGCCTGAGGAGGCGGTGACATGCATCATAGATGGCCTGTAGTACTGAGCGCTGCTGTTTCGTGTCCGTTTGTGTTTTTGCAGCATGTTTGTTTTGCTGAAGGGAGCCACCAAAGAGCAGGCCTTCCAGATCGGCAACGAGATCGCCGAGGCAGTGACTGCAACCAACCCCAAGCCAGTCAAGCTCAAGTTTGAGAAGGTAGCGCTTCCCGACACACACACACACACACACACACACACACACACACACACACACACACACACACAGGGCAGCCTCTCTGTAATGTCTGTGCACTTTGATTTGGATTTGTGTCAGTGTTCTTTTCTCCATTCACACATTTAGACACTTTCAGAGGTAATTATTGATCTGTGTGTGTGTGTGTGTGTATGTGTGTGTGTGTTTCCAGGTGTACCTCCCGTGCGTGCTGCAGACAAAGAAGCGCTACGTGGGCTACATGTACGAGAGCCTTGACCAGAAGGAGCCTGTGTTTGACGCCAAAGGGATCGAGACGGTGCGCCGCGACGGCTGCCCCGCTGTTTCCAAGGTAACAGGCAATCCCACCCGCCCCCACCCACTCCTCCCTCCCTCACCCGTTGCGCCGTGCTCTACACCAATCGCAGCCACGCCAGCTTTCTGCCCACTCTCATTTAATCAGACTGCTTCACAACGTGTCAATCAGGGGAAAGGGCCCTGCCTGCTCAGGGACACGGCTGGTTTTGTCTAGACGCTGAAATGTCCCAGTGTTAATTCTGCCATGTAGGCTCATGAGAGAGAGTCATGTGCTGCCATTTCTAGTGATCATGTTTAAATATCACGCGATTAAAGAGCAAGTCGCTCCCGTATTTGTGCTTTTGTGATATTAAGACTGAACCTCGCTCTATTTGAACCACTTCATCTCTCTGTTAGGCCTTTTTTCTTTTGTTCCCCTCCCTTCTTTCTCTCACGTTTATCCTCTCATCATCTGTTATGGCGTTCATTTGTGTTCTTCCCAGATCCTGGAGCGTTCCATTAAGCTGCTGTTTGAGACTCGGGACATCAGCCAGGTGAAGCAGTTCGTGCAGCGTCAGTGCGTGAAGGTTCTGGACGGCCGGGCAAGCATGCAGGACCTGACTTTCGCCAAGGAGTACCGGGGCAGCGGCTCGTACCGGCCCGGAGCCTGCGTGCCTGCTCTGGAGCTCACCAGGTGTGTGTGTGTTTGACAGCACAATGTCAGTGGGCATTTGCAGAAAAGCCACATGCAGAGAAATGCCTCACCAAAAGACAGAGGAAGTCCTTAGTTTCACTTGGATTAATATGTTTGCAGCAGAGAGCATGAGAGTTGAGAGAGAGAGAGAGAGCTGTCAACTACAGTTACAGTAGTCAGTGTAAATCCAATTACTCCTTCCTCACAGTGCTCATTGTCTGGCTGCACTAGCCTGCATGTACAGTACCTGAGTCTGTTGCTAGGCAACCCAGCTCTTAATGGGTGAAGAAAAAAAAATCTGATTTCAGAGGGAAATATTCAGCCTCATTCATGAGCACTGGTAGTTTACCTCATTTATCGTAAAATGTTTTATTTAGTAAACAATTTGAATTGTCTTTTATGTGAATAATTTGAGTCAGTTACAGTAAAATTTACAGTTTCGTACGCTGGAAGAGCTGCGTTAGAGCACAGGTCAAAGAAAAGCTCCGAGGTCCAACAGTTATGATCAGGTTTTGTTCGTCACAGGCGTATGATGGCGTACGACCGTCGCCTGGAGCCGCGGGTGGGCGAGCGAGTGCCGTACGTGGTGGTGTACGGGATGCCTGGCGTGCCCCTCATCCAGCTGGTGCGTCGGCCCATGGAGGTGCTGCAGGACCACAGCCTCCGCCTCAACGCTACCTACTACATCACCAAGCAGATCCTGCCGCCACTGGCCCGCATGTTCCAGCTGATCGGAGTGGACGTGTTCAGCTGGTACCAGGAGCTCCCCCGGGTGAGACGGAAAAGACATTTCATGTCAGGAAATGAGCCGCTATTAAGATTTTTATCTTAGCTCTGGAGCTTAGAAGCAACGCAGGAGAGTGATGATGATAATTCACTTTAACATATAAAAAGAGCAAAGGGAGCGTTATGAAGATGCAGAAAATCTGAATGGGCTTGAGTTTAGAGAATGAATTCCTTATTAATTACCATCCATGTTTGGCTGACAGTGACTGATCAGCTTACTGTTGAAGTCAGAGATGGAGGATTGGTTCCAGTCAAAATAAAAACCAGACTTTGATAAGGTCTTTTCATTCAGTGTATTTAGTGGAGAGAGAACAAAGGATGAATAGAAAATCTCTCCCGTGCTTCCTGCTGAGGATCGAATGAGACCCATCAAACTGCAGCGCTGCTGCTTCAGTCTTTGTGTAAACACTGGAGTCAGTTCTGCTCCGACAGAGCACACATGCCATCTGCTGGTAGAGCTGGAAGCACAGTTAATCTAATATATATATATATATATATATTGTTTATGGTCGTGTGAATGATGCAACACTTTTACAAGTGAATCCATTTTTTATCCAGTCCACATAAGGCTGTGGTTCTGTTCTACTAGATAATCCTGAAACGGTTGTTGGGCAATAAAACGCATTCGGACTCCTGTCAGCAGTCCTGTTCAAAAGGAGATTGTCGCGTATAATTCCCTTGTCTCTGCACACAGGTCCAGAAGGCGTCCTGCTCCTCGGCGATGGGTGGAGAGGAAGCGGGGAGGAAGGGAACCATTTCCCAGTACTTCACCACGCTCCACTGCCCCGTGTGTGACGAGCTGACCCAGCTGGGCGTGTGCTCGCGGTGCCGCGCTGAGCCCCAGCGGGTCGCCGTTACACTCCACCAGGACATGAGACAGTGGGAGAGTCAGCAAGACCAGCTGCTCAAGGTGAGAGACACAAAAATATGATGTGTCCAATGTGTTTTTTTTGTTTTTTTACACAAAAAAAAGTTCAATTAGAAATAATAACCCGAACGTTCTTATAATGACACCTCCTCTTCCTCCAAACGTTTAACTGCTGGACAGTCCTACTCTCAGCGCACTGCAGGTTTCAGGCTTCCATCACAGTTGCATGAAGTTGCCTCCAAACAAATAAAAGCTTCAAATACAGTAGAACAACAAGGGTGGATAAACCCAACAATATAATCAGTGTTTTCAACACTTTGTTGTGCTGGATTACTCATCTAAAGTGTTATTGTCCTATTTGAACTGGCTGTGGTGTTAATGTCTCAGCCAAAGTGTATTTTGTTGTAACATTCAAGTGCCACAAGATGACAAGAGCTACATTTGAAGCACCGTATGGGAACTGTGCAAGTCTGAATTCTCCTCAACACGGTCCTGGTTTTGAATTACTGTCCAGTCCAATATGCAAGATTTGATTGGAACAAAATCCAAATTTTGAGAAACAAAATACTGCCCCTAGTACCTCTGCCTGCTTCTTCTTCTTCTCTTAACTGTGAGGTGGTAGTCAGGGTGGATGAACTGAGGAAATTCTCCACTCTGCCTCTTGAATCTGACAATAGGGACCATGTCGTACAGAATGAGCATTTCTGAAAGGTCACAGTGAGGGAGACGGACGAGATTTGAACCCAGGCTGGTGGGAGCTGTTCCTCCGGTCTCTCAGGGGCCAGGAGGGGACAGATCCACACAGGTCTGTCCCTGTTTGAAGATCATTTCCTCAGTTCCTGTAACAATAATTCTCTGTTCACACGACCCTTGACCCAGCCTCCATGTGTTGTTTTGATAGTCATAAAGATAAAGCAGCTTTACAGCCGTGATTTCACTCTCAGCTGGGAGGACAGGTGAGGTTATAAGTAGTCAAATAGTTTTCAGATCATGCGGATTCTGCGTGTTCCTCAGCTTTTCCCCTTTTCTCTGTCTGTGGTCACCCAGCTCTCACATGTGTGTGTGTGTGTGTGTGTCCAGATCTGTAGGAACTGTAGCGGCTGTGCAGAGCGACAGGTGCCCTGTGTGTCCCTGGACTGTCCCGTCCTCTACAAGCTGACCCGGGTCAACAGACAGCTCTCCAAGGCCCCCTACCTCCGACAGCTGCTGGAGCAGTTCTGATTGGCTCCTGAACCCCAGAGCTCCCACCCTCCCTTGCTGATTTGGTGCTAATCGCCCCCCCCCCCTTCCACCCCCAAGTGTTTCATTGTCCTTTCAGTTGTTATAGTTTAAATGGTGCTTCGATTGAACCCTGTTGGGTTTTCATTCTGTCTTGTAACTGTTATTAGTTATTAAGTATTTCTCTGCGTGTGCAGACCGTCTGGTTGGAGCCTCCTGTGGGGAGTGCCCCCCCCCCCCCCCCCACCACACTCCTCGGGCTTGTGTTTGTCTTCATGCTTGTTTGCTGCCATCTCCATTAGCTGCTATGGGCCGAGTGAAGCTGATGTCTTTGGTGACACAGCGACAGACTGCCTGTCATGAAACTGAGTGCAGTCCAATCAAGGATGACTTGTTGTGTCTTCGTGTGCGCTGTAGCAGTTTGAAGTCATTTCTCAAGACAAACTACATTCAAACCACTAATTGACTTTTCTTCATTTTTATATCGACTGCAGTCTTTTTTGTAAATAGTTCCTGTATAGCTCCATCTATGATCTCACTGTGCATTAGCATTAAAACAACTAAAGCTCCGGCCATGAATGCAATCAAATCCACTTTTCATTTTTCTTTTAATCTTGATTGTATTGATGTCCGCCTGGGAGGATTTGACACTTCATGCTCTAACCTACAGAGTGTGGAAACTGGAGACCATTTCAGTTAAAAAAAAAAAAAAAAAAAAAAAATCTGGGACTGTTGCAATACTGTATTTTGATAATTTATGTCATGAAGAGTCTATTATTTCCTTGTGCATATATATAGTTTTGTGTATGTTTCCAATTTTCTGTGCAAAAAAAAAAACCTGTCATCAAACCAACGTCGAGATCCAATCTTCAGTTCCCCAAACAGCCGTACACAGGACCTGTGTATTTGTATAAATGTAAAAAAAAAATAATAATAATGATGAAGGAGGTGTTTTGTTTTTTTTTGGTTTGTTTTTAATGGACATTGCTGTGGGTGGAGGTTTGAGATTGATATAATAAAAAGTCAATGTATTAAAATGACTTGTCGAGCTTCAAAAGATCCAAATGAACCGCAGCGACAACACGCGTGATTTAGAGAACCACATGACACGTTACACAACACGACACAAACGAAAGAAATCTAAACTCTGATCTTTACAAAAGTGCAACAACAAACAAAAAAACCCCCCCGTCTTCATTCAAATCTTACAACTATCATCACTCACTCACACTCACTTCCTGCTGTTGATGAAATTACTGCAATAGTGCAAAATGAAATAACATTTTTAAAAATCTGTTGTTTTTTGGCAGCAGGGTGGCGTGATGAAGAAGAGGGCGACCGTCCCGAGTTCAACTCATCCACTCTGCTCACGTGTCCTCGAGCAAGGCACTGAATTCTTAGCAGCCCCCTGGGACTTCTGTTCTCTAGCCTTCCCTGACCTTTGACCTCACTGCAGGCCGACACAGACTCCGTGTAGAGAATCGGTGACGTGTTATATTATTGAGAACGATCTGTAGTGTAGCATTACAGGTCAGAATCTGACCCTTCATCATCCAGGAGGGGCCAGAGAGCTTTGAAAGATCAACTTACTGTATGGGTGGTCTTTAAGCTGCACAGGTTTCAGGTCAGTCAGTATTGCATTCACTGCACAGTAAACCATCAGAACAGTTAAATATTGGATCAGGTTTTTCAGGTTCTGGACAACAAATGAGCACAAGTATGTGGAGGCATGGCTCTTCTAGTGTTTAGTGAGACATCGACAGCAAGGAGTCACAGGACGAGGTTTCAGTCTCTCTTCTCTCTTTCCAGAGAGAGCAGTAGTTTGCGTCTGGGGGAGTCTCCCACCAGGGAGATGGCGTCTGAGAAGGAGGCTCCACCTGCAGGCTCGGTCGCCTGGGTGTTGGCGGAGGCAGCAGCGGAGCTCCCTGTTGTTAGCCCAGTGACATCAGGAGGAGAGGCGGCCTTGCTGGGAGAACTGATGAGACTCGCCGTGTCGTCCATTTCAATGACCTCAAAGTCTGCGTCATTCCACTGATCAGCCTCGTTGTCCTGCCCCTCCTCCTCTTCCTCCACCTCCTCCTCCTCCTCCTCCTCCTCGTCATTGGCTCCTGAGTCCAGCAGCGCCTGGCGATACTCGCTGTCATCGGCGTCAGGCCGGCCCCTGGCGCGGGGTTTCCTGCTCTGGCCGCTGGGGGCCGAGGCGAGCTTGTACATGACGGGGAAGAGGATGGAGGTGAAGGTGGAGGTGATGAGCGACAGGTACATGAGCAGGGGTTGGTCCTGGAATTTCCCCAGCAGGAAGCCTACAACAGCGGGCAGCACCATCTCACCCAGTGCTGCACCAACCACGAAGACTGCCGCCATGTGGCCTGTCACTGTGGTGTACTGCTCCACCCAGGAGATGCCGCTGGGGAAGGTGGTGGCCATGGACGCACCATACAGACCGGTGCAAACCCACAGGGCCACCTTCTCCCTGCTGAAGAGGCAGAGAAGCAGAGAGGACACAGTGGAGCCCACCAGGCTGAGCAGGATCATGGTGCCCGGGTACATGCAGGCCGCAAAGAAGATGGCCAACCCCCTGCAGGCAGCAAACGTCCCCCAGAACAACGAGTTGAGCCCAGCTGCCTGGGCCTGAGGCATGTGGGCGAAGTCCTTGGCGAAGGTGAAGATGAAGGAGCCGTACGCTACCTCGGCACCTACGTAGGCGAAGAAGAAGAAGAAGAGCAGGGCAACGAGAGCCATGTGATGTTTGGCCACCAGGGGCTTTCCTGACGACGCGCGGGCTTTGTCATGTGACACGCCCCTGCGAGAGTAGAGCATGAAGAAGACGAAGGAGATGAGAAAGACGAACGTGCCGATCACGACGTAGGCCCACATTGATTTGAGGGTGCTGCTCCTGCTGTGGACGTAGCGCATGATTGTGCGAGCGTCGGGGCCTTTGGTGGTTTGTTCTGCGGGGACAGGAGGTGTAGAGTTGGCTGGTGTGATCCCGGTGCTGCTGTTCCCGTCGGACCCGAACAGCAGCTTGGCTATGATGGGAGACACAAAGGCCCCGGCTGCGAAGCTGAAGTGCAGAGCCTGCATGTGAGGACCCGCCTGCTCGCCCCATGTGTTCAGTATGAGGACATTCCCGCCTGGCGGAAAGAAGAGAAAAAACGTTATTAACACTCGTCATGGAGACGCTGTGGGAGCTACTGCATGTTGGTGTCCTGCATTGACTTCAAACTGGAGGCTTTTGTGTCCCCCTTCTGGCGTACGCCTACAGGTTTTTCCCGTAGCCCAGAGCCATGTAGAGAGAGAGTTGCGTCAACTCCGTTAACTAATTACCAAAAATCGCAGTTCTGTCTCTCTGTATTTACCATGGATGTATTATATTTACATACTAATCTAATAAAAACTGTATTCCAGACATAATTCAGTAATTTCAGAGAGGCGTTTCCAATTACTATGACTCGACCTCATTATAGGACAGTTTGCTGAGGTCACCAAACTCTGCACACTACTATAGGCCTTCGTTTCATCGCAGACATTTTGACTTGCCATTCAGAGGTGAAACCCTCCTATAATGAAGGCTCAACCCCAAGTCAAGTGTCCCAGTATGCACAATACCAGGACCGTGGACCTAGCTCCTCTAAATGGAATGCAGTTGTTTTTAATGTTATCAGTTAGGCCTGTGGTTTTCCTGCTATGCCATGGCAAAATGTCTGTTCAAAATCATAAAGGATCCCCGCCGTAACACGCCAACAAAGCTACCCTATGAGATGTACTGTTGCTTGTTGCATTAAATATTGTCGTACCTGTATCCAGGACTCCCATAGACATCCCAATGCTGGACATGAGCCCGGTAAGGAGCAGAGCCTGCTTACAGAAAGGGATAGCGCACATTCCAAACGATGTGACCAGCATGGAGAACCCTGGACAGATAATACGGTTTTATTTAAGTAAAATATGTGGAAAGAGTCAGAAGAAACTGTGACGTAAAGAAGATGTGCAGATGAAAGACGCCTGTCACAGGGTGGTTACCAGGGGTTACAAGACAAGAAAGATCTGGCGACATCTTTGTCACAAAACAGAGCCGGTAACATTTTAAACGGGGACGCCTCTACACCAGCACCATTTGCAGGCTATACAGTACAACTTCTACAACGGCTCCGTGTGGTTACCTAGCAGCAGATGGGGGTTCATGCAGTCGATGAGGATGCCTCCAACGAGGGAACCGCCGATGTAGCCCGCAGAGCGTCCGACGAAGATGTAAGAAATGTTGCTGATGTTCTTCTTCACGTTCACAGCCAGGTCCTCGAACGTGGGGCCGAGAACAGAGATACTCATCCCCTGAAAATAACAAGTGATCATCATGAGCTGCAATGAGAGAGTTACAGTTACTGTATATCTACCCCTGGAAATTGTTATATATCTTAAATTAGTGATTATTAATCATAAGTTGTCTGTTGGTCCACCTGCTCTCACTCACACTCATCCCTCCATCGCTTTTCAAATAACAACTACCTAAATTAACCTTGCAGCCTAAATGCAGAGTGAATGTGCTAAATGCAACACGCCTTCTGGTTGCATTGCATTCTGGTCAATTTAAAGCTGCTGCTGAGAGAGAAATGAACATATCTGTCTCGTCTCTGACGCATTTCTCCTCGTGAACTCTGAAGGACTGACAATGAAATTTACCGTTACTGTTTTATACTGTGGAAAATGCCTATTTAACGCCGATGTAACCACGTTTGACCACTCGTGCAAAAGTACATATCAATGATGATGTTTCCAGGTGATCGTTTCTTTAACAACCATCCCACTGTTTCCTTAAAAACAACAGCGTCTTTGCTTCCAAGTTTTGTGACTGAATGAAAGTGAACCAGGGTGTTGCTGAAATAACAAGGCCTGTGTGCATTTAACTTTTCTCAGTGTGTGAGGAAGGAGGAAGTGTTTTTCGGTAATCTCGTGCACACAACGTGGTTGAAGAGCGAGTTTTACGACTCTGTGAGTCCTGACTGTGCAGCATACTGCAAGCTTTCACTTCACACACAGACTGAATATCTCTCTGCCTGCACGGCATGTTGCTAGCTAATGAAAGAGTGGATGCAGGTAGTCCACATGGGTCAGAATATCTGCTCGTGATACAGAAACAGCTTGAAAGATGTGTATGGATGCAAATGATTGCCATAACAACTGGTAACACATCAGCAACTGAATACCACATTATTTACATTCCATCACTACTGAATACTTTATGTTGACATTTAAATGACATACTATTTGCTTCCACAGTTGTGTATTAGCAAGCTAAGGTTGCAAAATTGTCCTGTAAAATGGTGTTCAGGAATCATTTCAAATCCTGTGGCATAAAACTGTGAAGCTCTCAAAGTTCCCACACTGTGATGTGACACTGAAGTTACCGACGTTTAGCTGTTACAGCCAAACTCCTGCTTCTAACTTTAATATATTAGCATGTGTAATTTCAGCGTCACAGATAGTTTCATAGGATGTTGTTTTCCACCTGACTGTCGCTCGTCTTTTCCTTGTCAGCCGGATTCTAAAGGAATCCCTGGAGTGTGAGCAGGTGTTTGTTATAACCTCAGAATAACCTCAGAATAACCTCGGCTGCCTAGATATCGATCACACAGTCGTGTTAATGAGAGCGGGCCTGCGGACTCTCACACACACACACATGTTCATGTATAACCGCGCAGGTTTTAGCTAAAGCTCCCTCCATTATTTACCAAACCCAGGAAGGATGCGCAGAGCGAGAGGGTGACCATCCAGCGCCCGCACGTTCCGTGTCCGCCCCTTCTCCCGCCGACCACCTCCACCCGGTCGTCGCATCCCGGTTTCGCCGTCCTCTTGACCGCCTTCAGCGCACTCTTCAGCCCTCTCCCGGCGTCCGTCCTCTTGTCAAACAGGGTGTCCTCCTCCTGGTCGTCGTTGTCGTCGTCGTCCTCCATGCTGGCGAAACGGACGTGCTTCTTTTTGACGACGGTGTCTCGTGAGGCGGACGAAGACATACCTGGTCACCGTGTCACTACGTCTCTCGCCGCTGGTGATGTTGCGCTGTCAGAATGCCGCTAACGGGCGGGGAAACGGCGCGCAGATAGCAGTCTGATTGGCTTCTTCCCGTCGTTGCACTTCCTGTTTGTAGGCGTCTCACGGGCTAAATCGTTCACACGAAGCCAGTCATCTTTAAACAGCTGGGGGGCTCTGAGGACGACGGCGGGGGGCCACTGCAGCGGCCGCGGGATCCCTCCATATGCTAACAGCGAATGTATGTCTCTGCTGGCTGTTTGCAAAGATCGTCTACTAACAACGGGGCGCACTCGCACTCCCACCAAAGAACATGAGACGAACAGGACCGTATACGTTATATTTTAATGTATGAATCCGTCATAAATAAACAGTAGCAGGCGTTACTTGCTCTTTTTTTTTTAGAGATATTGGTGTTTACAGCTCTCGTTGAGCGTTTCCCATATCTTATTTGCATCACGTCACGTACCACACAGTCTTAACGTCTCTGACCGCCAGTTCAGATGGTGGTTGACGTCCGTAGTATCCTGAATTCGGAGCAGAGTGAGACCTCTTCGTTTCTTTCTCTTCTCTGATTAAGTTGACGCGTTAAATACTTTACAGGAAGTAGAAGCCGCCAGGTTAGCTGAGAGGAAATGGCGGCCTCTAGTGTTAGGAGAACTGCATAAAGGGGGTCGGAAATAAGCCCCCACGCTGTTGGATATGAGTTTATACCGCATACAAATCTTATATCTGTCCTCATTTTACATGCAAATATAACCTTTGACGGATTTTCTGTTTGGTAAACAAAACAAAAAGAGTTTATGGTAGGCTATGTCATGAAGATATGAGGTCATGATGTGGGACAAGTACTTTTTGATATATTAGTACATTTTAATATCAAGTACTAATCAGCGAATGCATGCAATTACATGCTTGCCAATGCAAATGGTAATTTCTTCACCACCAAAGTAAAAATACTCCATTACAAGTACTACATTCATCATTTTACTTAAGTACTCAGTATGGCCGCTGTCAGTACTACATTATAGGGGATGATTGTTATTATATAAATTGATTATTGTTGGTGTTGCAATAGTGCACATGCCTGTTGAAGCAGAGCAACACATTAATACAATCATCTTAGATGTAAGATATATAATCTGTAACGTAACAAAAGCTGTCAGATGAAAGTAGTGGAATAAAAAGTACAACATTTTCTGAACTGTAGTGTAGTCACGGTGATGGAGTAGCATGAAAGGGAAGTACTCAAAGTACAAATGCCTCGAAAGCATACTTATGTACAGTACTTCTAATATGTATGTAAGCAGGGGTGTAGTGCTATTTGTTTACCGGTAGTACCGGAGCGCACCTATGACACGTTACGTTGAGGCTCAGTTATGTAAGATTATGTAACCATTGTTCCCACAGTGGCAGGTTTTCCTACTTCAGTCAACTATAACCTTGGGTTATTGTGGAACTTGTCTTGTAGGGGGGGCTCTGTGCAGTGCTTACCACAGGATTTTGTGAGACTGGTGGGTGGACCGGATGCTCCCCAGAAGAAGATTTTGAACTTTTTAAAGTTAAATGCATCAATGTGATGCACTTTGAAAGCAAAATGAAGAGGCTAGGTCTATGAAGAACTTTGCGCTCTTGTAAACAATTTCATGATTGCGATCATAAACGCATTGGTTGTAAGATATGACTAGTATTGCACTTTAGTCCACGCCCACCTGTTGTGTGGATCTCAACTCGGTCTCACCTTGTATAAATTGGACTGAGGCCAGACAATTGGCTCCCTAAAACAGCTTTTTCTTCAGCTATTTGAGGAACCTTCTAACGCCGTATGTATATATGAAATCATAAAAACAAGTATGTATGTATTTCCAAAATCATATAAATCATGTATGTATGCATATATATGTGTATGTATATATATATGAAATAAAAAACGTATGTATATCAAAAATAAAAAAAAACGTGCGTATGTCCAAAATTAAGAAACATGTATGTCCCAAATCATAAAAATCACCTATAAATTTATGTATGTATGTTGAAAATCATAAAAAAAAACATCTATGTATGTATGAAATCATGAAAGAACATGTGTATGTCCAAAATGTATGTATGTATGTATGTCTGTCCAAAATCATGAAAAACCATGTATGTATGTATGTATGTCCAAATACATAAAAAAAATGTATGTGTGTATGTATGTCCAAAATTTAAAAAAAAAATGCATGTATTTATGTCCAAAATCATGAAAAAATGTCTGTCCAAAATCATACAAAAAAACATGTATGTCTGTCCAAAATCATGAAAAAAATGTATGTATGTCCAAAATCATGAAAAATTGATGCATGTCCAAAATCATAAAAAATTGATGTATGTCCAAAATCATAAAAATCATGTATGTATGTATGTATGTATGCATGTCCAAATACATGGAAAAACGTGTGTATGTATGTCCAAAATAAAAAAAATGCATATATGTATGTCCAAAATAATGAAAAAACATGATTGTATGTATGTCCAATATCATAAAAAGCAAAGTATGTATTAATGTATGTCCAAAAAAAAAAAAAACATGTATTAATGTATATCCAAAATCATGAAAAAACATTATTGTATGTATGTCCAAAGTCATAAAAAATATATGTATGTATGTCTGTCCAAAATCATAAAAATCATGTATGTATGCATGTTTGTCCAAAATCATGAAAAAATGTATGTATGTCCAAAATCATTAAAAACATGTATGTATGCATGTATGTCCAAAATCATGAAAAAACATGTCTGTCCAAAATAAAAAAAAAACATGATGTATGTATGTCTGTCCAAAATCATAAAAATCATGTATGTATGCATGTATGTCCAAAATCATGAAAAGCAATATATGTCTGTCCAAAATCATAAAAAAGTATGTATGTCCAAAATCATGAAACAACATGTATTTATGTATGTCCAAAATCATGAAAAAACATGATTGTATGTATGTCCAAAATCATAAAAAGCAATGTATGTATATATGTATGTCCAAATACATGAAGAAAATGTATGTATGTCCAAAATCATGAAAAAAACATGTATTTATGTATGTCCAAAATCATTAAAAACATGTATTTATGTCCAAAATCATTAAAAAAAAACATGTATTAATGTATGTCCAAAATCATGAAAAAACATGATTGTATGTATGTCCAAAAATAAAAAAAACATGTATGTATGTCTGTCCAAAATCATAAAAATCATGTATGTATGTATGTATGCATGTATGTCCAAAATCATGAAAAGCAATGTATGTATATATATATGTCCAAAATCATGAAAAAACATGTATGTGTGTATGTATTTCCAAAATTTAAAAAAAAACAGGCATGTCTATATGCATGTCCAAAATCATGAAAAAAATGTAGTTATGTATGTATGTCCAAAATCATAAAAAACATGTATTCATGTACATCCAAAATCATGAAAAAACATGATTGTATGTATGTCCAAAATTATTAAAAACATGTATTTATGTATGTCCAAAATCATGAAAAACTATGTATGTATGTATGTCCAAGATCAGAAAAAAAGGTATGTATGTATGTCCAAAATCATAAAAATCATGTATGTATGTATGTCCAAAATCATGAAAAAACATGTATGTCCAAGATCATAAAAAAACATGTATTTATGTCCAAAATCATATCTTTTTATAATTTTGGACATACATACACACATACATGTTTTTTCATTATTTTGGACATACATACATAAATACATGTTTTTAATGATTTTGGACATACATACATACATGATTTTTATGATTTTGGACAGACACATGGTTTTTCATGATTTTGGACATACATACATTTTTCATGATTTCGGACATGCATACATTTTTTTCATGATTTTGGACAGACATACGTGCATGCATGTTTTTTTTAATTTTTGACATACATACATACATGTTTTTTCATGATTTTGGACATACATACATGATTTTTATGATTTTGGACAGACACATCGTTTTTCATGATTTTGGACATACATACATACATGTTTTTTCATGATTTTGGACATACATACATGATTTCGGACATACATACATTCTTTTCATGATTTTGGACACATGATTTTTATAATTTTGGACAGACATACATGTTTTTTCATGATTTTGGACATACATACATTTTTTCATGATTTTGGACATACATAAATACATGTTTTTTATGATTTTGGACATACATACATGTTTTTTCATGATTTTGGACATACATACATACATACATGTTTTTTCATGATTTTGGACATACATACATAGATACATGATGTTTTATGATTTTGGACATACATACATTGCTTTTTATGATTTTGGACATACATATATACATATATACCTGATTTTTTATGATTTTGGACAAAAAACATGTATTTATGTATGTCCAAAATCATTAAAAACATGTATTTATGTCCAAAATCATTAAAAAAAATGTATGTATGTCTGTCCAAAATCATGAAAAAAACATGTATTAATGTATGTCCAAAATCATGAAAAAAAATGATTGTATGTATGTCCAAAAATAAAAAAAACATGTATTAATGTATGTCCAAAATCATGAAAAAAAATGATTGTATGTATGTCCAAAAATAAAAAAAACATGTATGTATGTCTGCCCAAAAACATAAAAATCATGTATTTATGTATGTCCAAAATCATGAAAGAATGTATGTCCAAAATCATTAAATACATGTATGTATGTATGTATGTATGTATGTATGCATGCATGTATGTCCAAAATCATGAAAAAACATGTCTGTCCAAAATAATAAAAATAACATTATGTATGTATGTCTGTCCAAAATCATAAAAATCATGTATGTATGTATGTCCAAAATCATGAAAAGCAATGTATGTATATATATGTCCAAAATCATGAAAAAACATGCATGTCTATATGCATGTCCAAAATCATGAAAAAAATGTAGTTATGTATGTATGTCCAAAATCATGAAAAACGATGTGTCTGTCCAAAATCATAAAAAACATGTATTCATGTACATCCAAAATCATGAAAAAACATGATTGTATGTCCAAAATTATTAAAAACATGTATTTATGTATGTCCAAAATCATGAAAAACTATGTATGTATGTATGTCCAAGATCAGAAAAAAAGGTATGTATGTATGTCCAAAATCATAAAAATCATGTATGTCCAAGATCAGAAAAAAACATGTATTTATGTCCAAAATCATATCTTTTTATGATTTTGGACATACATACATGTTTTTTCATTATTTTGGACATACATACATAGATACATGATGTTTTATGATTTTGGACATACATACATTTTTTTCATGATTTTGGACACATATACATGTTTTTAATGATCTTGGACATACATACATAGTTTTCCATGATTTTGGACATACATAAATACATGTTTTTAATGATTTTGGACATACATACATACATGTTTTTTATGATTTTGGACAAACATACATACATGCATGTTTTTTTCAAATTTTGGACATACATACACACATACATGTTTTTTCATTATTTTGGACATACATACATAAATACATGTTTTTAATGATTTTGGACATACATACATACATGATTTTGGACAGACACATGGTTTTTCATGATTTTGGACATATATACATGTTTTTAATGATTTTGGACATACATACATACATACATTTTTTATGATCTTGGACATACATACATAAATGGTTTTTCATGATTTTGGACAAACATGAATACATGTTTTTTATGATTTCGGAGATACATACATTTTTCATGATTTCGGACATGCATACATGTTTTTCCATGATTTTGGACATACATACATACATGATTTTTATGATTTTGGACAGACACATGGTTTTTCATGATTTTGGACATATATACATACATGTTTTTTCATGATTTTGGACATACATAAATACATGTTTTTTTATGATTTCGGAGATACATACATTTTTCATGATTTCGGACATGCATACATTTTTTCATGATTTTGGACAGACATACATGCATGCATGTGTTTTTTTAATTTTAGACATACATACATACATACATACATACATGTTTTTTCATGATTTTGGACATACATACATGCTTTTTATGATTTTGGACGGACACATGGTTTTTCATGATTTTGGACATACATACATGTTTTTTCATGATTTTGGACATACATAAATACATGTTTTTTTAAATGTTGGACATACATACACACATACATGTTTTTTCATGATTTTGGACATACATACATACATGTTTTTTCATGATTTTGGACATACATACATACATGATTTTGGACAGACACATGGTTTTTCATGGATTTGGACATATATACATGTTTTTAATGATTTTGGACATACATACAATCACGATTTTGGACAGACATACATGCATGCATTTTTTTTTAATTTTAGACATACATACATACATACAATCATGTTTTTTCATGATTTTGGACAAACATGAATACATGTTTTTTATGATTTCGGAGATACATACATTTTTCATGATTTTGGACATGCATACATTTTTTTCATGATTTTGGACAGACATACATGCATGCATGTTTTTTTTTAATTTCAGACAAACACACATACATACGTGTTTTTTCATGATTTTGGACATACATACATACATACATGATTTTTATGATTTTGGACAGACACATGGTTTTTCATGATTTTGGACATACATAAATACATGTTTTTTAATGATTTCGGAGATACATAAATTTTTCATGATTTCAGACATGCATACATTTTTTTCATGATTTTGGACAGACATACATGCATGCATGTTTTTTTTTAATTTTTGACATACATACATACATACATACATGTTTTTTCATGATTGTGGACATACATACATGATTTTTATGATTTTGGACAGACACATCGTTTTTCATGATTTTGGACATACATACATACATGTTTTTTCATGATTTTGGACATACATACATGATTTCGGACATACATACATTTTTTTCATGATTTTGGACACATGATTTTTATAATTTTGGACAGACATACATGTTTTTTCATGATTTTGGACATACATACATTTTTTCATGATTTTGGACATACATAAATACATGTTTTTTTAAATGTTGGACATACATACACACATACATGTTTTTTCATGATTTTGGACATACATACATACATGATTTTGGACAGACACATGGTTTTTCATGGATTTGGACATATATACATGTTTTTAATGATTTTGGACATACATACAATCACGATTTTGGACAGACATACATGCATGCATGTTTTTTTTAATTTTAGACATACATACATACATACAATCATGTTTTTTCATGATTTTGGACAAACATGAATACATGTTTTTTATGATTTCGGAGATACATACATTTTTCATGATTTCGGACATGCATACATTTTTTTCATGATTTTGGACAGACATACATGCATGCATGTTTTTTTTTAATTTCAGACAAACACACATACATACGTGTTTTTTCATGATTTTGGACATACATACATACATACATGATTTTTATGATTTTGGACAGACACATGGTTTTTCATGATTTTGGACATACATAAATACATGTTTTTTAATGATTTCGGAGATACATAAATTTTCATGATTTCAGACATGCATACATTTTTTTCATGATTTTGGACAGACATACATGCATGCATGTTATTTTTTAATTTTTGACATACATACATACATACATACATGTTTTTTCATGATTGTGGACATACATACATGATTTTTATGATTTTGGACAGACACATCGTTTTTCATGATTTTGGACATACATACATACATGTTTTTTCATGATTTTGGACATACATACATGATTTCGGACATACATACATTTTTTTCATGATTTTGGACACATGATTTTTATAATTTTGGACAGACATACATGTTTTTTCATGATTTTGGACATACATACATTTTTTCATGATTTTGGACATACATAAATACATGTTTTTTATGATTTTGGACATACATACATGTTTTTTCATGATTTTGGACATACATACATACATACATGTTTTTTCATGATTTTGGACATACATACATGATTTTTATGATTTTGGACAGACACATCGTTTTTCATGATTTTGGACATACATACATACATGTTTTTTCATGATTTCGGACATACATACATTTTTTTCATGATTTTGGACACATGATTTTTATAATTTTGGACAGACATACATGTTTTTTCATGATTTTGGACATACATGTTTTTTATGATTTTGGACATACATACATGTTTTTTCATGATTTTGGACATACATACATACATACATGTTTTTTCATGATTTTGGACATACATACATGCATGTGTTTTATGATTTTGGACAGACATACATGTTTTTTCATGATTTTGGACATACATACATTTTTCATTATTTCGGACATACATACATTTTTTCATGATTTTGGACATAAATATATACATACATTGCTTTTCATGATTTTGGACATACATACATACAATCATGTTTTTTCATGATTTTGGACATAGATACACTTTTCATGATTTCGGACATACATACATTCTATTCATGATTTTGGACAGACATACATACATGCATGTGTTATTTTTTATTTTGGACATACATACACACATACATGTTTTTTCATTATTTTGGACATCCATACATAAATGCATGTTTTTAATGATTTTGGACATACATACATGTTTTTTCATGATTTTGGACATACATACATACATGATTTTGGACAGACACATGGCTTTTCATGATTTTGGACATATATACATGTTTTTAATGATTTTGGACATACATACATACATACATTTTTTATGATCTTGGACATACATACATAAATGGTTTTTCATGATTTTGGACAGACATGCATACATGCATGTGTTATTTTTTATTTTGGACATACATACACACATACATGTTTTTTCATTTTTTTGGACATACATACATAAATACATGTTTTTAATGATTTTGGACATACATACATGTTTTTTCATGATTTTGGACATACATACATACATGATTTTGGACAGACACATGGTTTTTCATGATTTTGGACATATATACATGTTTTTAATGATTTTGGACATACATACATTTTTTATGATCTTGGACATACATACATAAATGGTTTTTCATGATTTTGGACAAACATGAATACATGTTTTTTATGATTTCGGAGATACATTTCTCATGATTTTGGACAGACACATGGTTTTTCATGACTTTGGACACATACATACATACATTTTTATGATCTTGGACATACATACATACATACATACATACATGGTTTTTCATGATTTTGGACATACATACGTGTTTTTTATGATTTTGGACAAACATACATACATGCATGTTTTTTCATGATTTTGGACATACATACACACATGATTTTTATGATTTTGGACAGACACATGGTTTTTCATGATTTTGGACATATATACATGTTTTTAATGATTTTGGACATACATAAATGGTTTTTCATGATTTTGGACAGACATACATAAATACATGATTTTTAAGATTTTGGACATTTTGGACACATATACATGTTTTTAATGATTTTGGACATACATACATACATACATTTTTATGATCTTGGACATACATACATACATGGTTTTTCATGATTTTGGACATACATACATGTTTTTTATGATTTTGGACAAACATACATACATGCATGTTTTTTCATGATTTTGGACATACATACACAAATGATTTTTATGATTTTGGACAGACATGGTTTTTCATGATTTTGGACATATATACATGTTTTTAATGATTTTGGACATACATACATACATAAATGGTTTTTCATGATTTTGGACAGACATACATTAATACATGATTTTTATGATTTTGGACATACATACATACATACTTTTTTTGGGGGATTTTGGACAGACATACATGGTTTTTCATGATTTTGGACATACATACATAGATACATGATGTTTTATGATTTTGGACATGCATACATTTTTCATGATTTCGGACATACATACATTTTTTTTCATGATTTTGGACATACATACATACATGCATGTGTTTTATGATTTTGGACAGACATACATGTTTTTTCATGATTTTGGACATACATACATTTTTCATTATTTCGGACATACATACATTTTTTCATGATTTTGGACATAAATATATACATACATTGCTTTTCATGATTTTGGACATACATACATGTTCATGATTCATGATTTTGTATGTATGCAATGTATGTATATATGTATGTCCAAATACATGAAAAAACATGTATGTGTGTATGTCCAAAATAAAAAAACATGTATTTATGTCTGTCAAATATCATGGAAAAAATGTATGTATGTATGTCCAAAATCATGAAAAAATGTATGTCCAAAATCATTAAAAACATGTATGTCTGTCTGTCCAAAATCATGAAAAATGTATGTATGTCCAAAATCATAAAACATCATGTATCTATGTATGTATGTCCAAAATCATGAAAACACATGTATGTATGTATGTCCAAGATCATAAAATATATTTATGTATGTATGTCCAAAATCATTAAAAACATGTATATATGTCCAAAATCATGAAAAACCATGTGTCTGTCCAAAATCATAAAAATCATGTATGTATGTATGTATGTCCAAAATCATGACAAAAATGTATGTATGTCCGAAATCATGAAAAATGTATGTATCTCCGAAATCATGTATTTATGTTTGTCCAAAATCATAAAAAAGTATGTATGTATGTCCAAAATCATGAAAAACCATGTATGTCTGTCCAAAATCGAAAAAAAAGTATGTATGTATTTCTGTCCAAAATCATGAAAAACCATTTATGTATGTATGTATTTCCAAGATAATCAAAAAATTATGTATGTATGTAGGTATGTATGTATGTCCAAAATCATTAAAAACATGTATATATGTCCAAAATCATGAAAAAACATGTATGTGTGTATGTCCAAAATCATTAAAAACATGTATTTATGTATGTCTAAAATCATAAAAAACCATGTATGTATGTCCAAGATCATAAAAATGTATGTATATATGTATGTCCAAAACCATGAAAAAAATGTATTTGTCCAAAATCATTAAAAACATGTATATATGTCCAAAATCATGAAAATCATGTATGTCCAAGATCATAAAAAAATGTATGTATGTATGTCCAAAATCCTTAAAAACATGTATATATGTCCAAAATCATGAAAAACCATGTGTATGTCCAAAATCATAAAAATCATGTATGTATGTCCAAAATCATAAAACATCGTTTATCTATGTATGTATGTATGTCCAAAATCATGAAAAACCATGCATGTATGTATGTATGTCCAAAATCATAAAAAAAACATGTATTTATGTACGTCCAAAATCATGAAAAAACATGTATGTATGTATGTCCAAGATCATAAAATATATGTATGTATGTATGTCCAAAATCATGAAAAACCATGTGTTTGTCCAAAATCATAAAAATCATGTATGTATGTCCAAAATCATAAAAAAGTATGTATGTATGTATGTCCAAAATCATGAAAAACCATGTATGTCTGTCCAAAATCCAAAAAAAAAGTATGTATGTATTTCTGTCCAAAATCATGAAAAACCATTTATGTATGTATGTATTTCCAAGATCATAAAACATCATGAATCTATGTATTTATGTCCAAATCATGAAAAAACATGTATGTGTGTATGTCCAAAATCATGAAAAAACATGTATGTATGTATGTCCAAGATCATAAAATATATATATTAAAAACATGTATATATGTCCAAAATCATGAAAAACCATGTGTCTGTCCAAAATCATAAAAATCATGTATGTATGTGTGTATGTCTAAAATAAAAAAAAACATGCATGCATGTATGTCTGTCCAAAATCATGAACAAAATGTATGTATGTCCGAAATCATGAAAAATGTATGTATCTCTGAAATCATAAAAAAAACATGTATTTATATTTGTCCAAAATCATGAAAAAACATGATTGTATGTTTGTCCAAAATCATGAAAAACCATGTATGTCTGTCCAAAATCCCAAAAAAAAGTATGTATGTATTTCTGTCCAAAATCATGAAAAACCATTTATGTATGTATGTATGTCCAAGATCATAAAAAATGTATGTATGTATGTCCAAAATCATGAAAAACCATGTGTCTGTCCAAAATCATAAAAATCATGTATGTATGTATGTCCAAAATCATGAAAAAACATGTATGTATGTATGTCCAAAATCATGAAAAAACATGTATGTGTGTATGTCCAAAATAAAAAAAAACATGTATGTATGTCCAAAATCATTAAAAACATGTATATATGTCCAAAATCATGAAAAAACATGTCTGTCCCAAATCATAAAAATCATGTATGTATATATGTCCAAAATCATGAAAATCATGTATGTCCAAGATCATAAAAAAATGTATGTATGTATGTCCAAAATCCTTAAAAACATGTATATATGTCCAAAATCATGAAAAACCATGTGTATGTCCAAAATCATAAAAATCATGTATGTATGTCCAAAATCATAAAACATCGTTTATCTATGTATGTATGTATGTCCAAAATCATGAAAAACCATGCATGTATGTATGTATGTCCAAAATCATAAAAAAAACATGTATTTATGTACGTCCAAAATCATGAAAAAACATGTATGTATGTATGTCCAAGATCATAAAATATATGTATGTATGTATGTCCAAAATCATGAAAAACCATGTGTTTGTCCAAAATCATAAAAATCATGTATGTATGTCCAAAATCATAAAAAAGTATGTATGTATGTATGTCCAAAATCATGAAAAACCATGTATGTCTGTCCAAAATCCAAAAAAAAAGTATGTATGTATTTCTGTCCAAAATCATGAAAAACCATTTATGTATGTATGTATTTCCAAGATCATAAAACATCATGAATCTATGTATTTATGTCCAAATCATGAAAAAACATGTATGTGTGTATGTCCAAAATCATGAAAAAACATGTATGTATGTATGTCCAAGATCATAAAATATATATATTAAAAACATGTATATATGTCCAAAATCATGAAAAACCATGTGTCTGTCCAAAATCATAAAAATCATGTATGTATGTGTGTATGTCTAAAATAAAAAAAAACATGCATGCATGTATGTCTGTCCAAAATCATGAACAAAATGTATGTATGTCCGAAATCATGAAAAATGTATGTATCTCTGAAATCATAAAAAAAACATGTATTTATATTTGTCCAAAATCATGAAAAAACATGATTGTATGTTTGTCCAAAATCATGAAAAACCATGTATGTCTGTCCAAAATCCCAAAAAAAAGTATGTATGTATTTCTGTCCAAAATCATGAAAAACCATTTATGTATGTATGTATGTCCAAGATCATAAAAAATGTATGTATGTATGTCCAAAATCATGAAAAACCATGTGTCTGTCCAAAATCATAAAAATCATGTATGTATGTATGTCCAAAATCATGAAAAAACATGTATGTATGTATGTCCAAAATCATGAAAAAACATGTATGTGTGTATGTCCAAAATAAAAAAAAAACATGTATGTATGTCCAAAATCATTAAAAACATGTATATATGTCCAAAATCATGAAAAAACATGTCTGTCCCAAATCATAAAAATCATGTATGTATGTATGTCCAAAATCATGAAAAAACATGTATGTATGTGTCTATGTCTAAAATTAAAAAAAACCATGCATGCATGTATGTCTGTCCAAAATCATGAAAAAAATGTATGTATGTCCGAAATCATGAAAAATGTATGTCTGTCCAAAATCCAAAAAAGAGTATGTATGTCCAAGATCATAAAAAATGTATTTCCAAAATCATTAAAATCATGTATGTGTGTATGTATGTCCAAAATAAAAAAAAAACATGCATGTATGTATGTTTGTCCAAAATCATAAAAATCATGTATGTGTGTATGTATGTCCAAAATAAAAAAAAAACATGCATGTATGTATGTTTGTCCAAAATCATATAAATCATGTATGTGTGTATGTATGTCCAAAATAAAATAAAAACATGCATGTATGTATGTTTGTCCAAAATCATAAAACACATGTATGTATGTATGTCCGAAATCATTAAAAACATGTATTTATGTATGTCCAAAATCATGAAAAACCATGTATGTATGTATGTCCAAAATCATTAAAAACATGTATATATGTCCAAAATCATGAAAAACCATGTGTCTGTCCAAAATCATAAAAATCAGGTATGTATGTATGTCCAAAATCATGAAGAAACATGTATGTATGTATGTCTAAAATTAAAAAAAACATGCATGCATGTATGTCTGTCCAAAATCATGACAAAAATGTATGTATGTCCGAAATCATGAAAAATGTATGTATCTCCGAAATCGTGTATTTATGTTTGTCCAAAATCATAAGAAGTATGTATGTATGTCCAAAATCATGAAAAACCATGTATGTCTGTCCAAAATCCAAAAAAAAGTATGTATGTATTTCTGTCCAAAATCATGAAAAACCATTTGTATTTCCAAGATCATAAAACATCATGTATCTATGTATTTATGTCCAAAATCATGAAAAAACATGTATGTGTGTATGTCCAAAATCATGAAAAAACATGTATGTATGTATGTCCAAGATCATAAAATATATATATTAAAAACATGTATATATGTCCAAAATCATGAAAAACCATGTGTCTGTCCAAAATCATAAAAATCAGGTATGTATGTATGTCCAAAATCATGAAGAAACATGTATGTATGTATGTCTAAAATTAAAAAAAACATGCATGCATGTATGTCTGTCCAAAATCATGACAAAAATGTATGTATGTCCGAAATCATGAAAAATGTATGTATCTCCGAAATCGTGTATTTATGTTTGTCCAAAATCATAAAAAAGTATGTATGTATGTCCAAAATCATGAAAAACCATGTATGTCTGTCCAAAATCCAAAAAAAAGTATGTATGTATTTCTGTCCAAAATCATGAAAAACCATTTGTATTTCCAAGATCATAAAACATCATGTATCTATGTATTTATGTCCAAAATCGTGAAAAAACATGTATGTGTGTATGTCCAAAATCATGAAAAAACATGTATGTATGTATGTCCAAGATCATAAAATATATATATTAAAAACATGTATATATGTCCAAAATCATGAAAAACCATGTGTCTGTCCAAAATCATAAAAATCATGTATGTATGTGTGTATGTCTAAAATAAAAAAAAAACATGCATGCATGTATGTCTGTCCAAAATCATGAACAAAATGTATGTATGTCCGAAATCATGAAAAATGTATGTATCTCTGAAATCATAAAAAAACATGTATTTATATTTGTCCAAAATCATGAAAAAACATGATTGTATGTTTGTCCAAAATCATGAAAAACCATGTATGTCTGTCCAAAATCCCCAAAAAAAGTATGTATGTATTTCTGTCCAAAATCATGAAAAACCATTTATGTATGTATGTATGTCCAAGATCATAAAAAATGTATGTATGTATGTCCAAAATCATGAAAAACCATGTGTCTGTCCAAAATCATAAAAATCATGTATGTATGTATGTCCAAAATCATGAAAAAACATGTATGTATGTATGTCCAAAATCATGAAAAACCATGTGTCTGTCCAAAATCATAAAAATCATGTATGTATGTATGTCCAAAATCATGAAAAAACATGTATGTATGTGTCTATGTCTAAAATTAAAAAAAACCATGCATGCATGTATGTCTGTCCAAAATCATGAAAAAAATGTATGTATGTCCGAAATCATGAAAAATGTATGTCTGTCCAAAATCCAAAAAAGAGTATGTATGTCCAAGATCATAAAAAATGTATGTATGTCCAAAATCATTAAAATCATGTATGTGTGTATGTATGTCCAAAATAAAAAAAAAACATGCATGTATGTATGTTTGTCCAAAATCATAAAAATCATGTATGTGTGTATGTATGTCCAAAATAAAATAAAAACATGCATGTATGTATGTTTGTCCAAAATCATAAAACACATGTATGTATGTATGTCCGAAATCATTAAAAACATGTATTTATGTATGTCCAAAATCATGAAAAACCATGTATGTATGTATGTCCAAAATCATTAAAAACATGTATATATGTCCAAAATCATGAAAAACCATGTGTCTGTCCAAAATCATAAAAATCAGGTATGTATGTATGTCCAAAATCATGAAGAAACATGTATGTATGTATGTCTAAAATTAAAAAAAAACATGTATGTATGTCCAAAATCGTTAAAAACATGTATATATGTCCAAAATCATGAAAAAACATGTATGTATGTATGTATGTCCAAAATCATTAAAAACATGTATTTATGTATGTATGTCCAAAATCATGAAAAAACATGTATGTGTGTATGTCCAAAATAAAAAAAAAACATGTATGTATGTCCAAAATCGTTAAAAACATGTATATATGTCCAAAATCATGAAAAAACATGTCTGTCCAAAATCATAAAAATCATGTATGTATGTATGTCCAAAATCATTAAAAACATGTATATACGTCCAAAATCATGAAAAACCATGTGTCTGTCCAAAATCATAAAAATCAGGTATGTATGTATGTCCAAAATCATGAAGAAACATGTATGTATGTATGTCTAAAATTAAAAAAAACATGCATGCATGTATGTCTGTCCAAAATCATGACAAAAATGTATGTATGTCCGAAATCATGAAAAATGTATGTATCTCCGAAATTGTGTATTTATGTTTGTCCAAAATCATAAAAAAGTATGTATATATGTCCAAAATCATGAAAAACCATGTATGTCTGTCCAAAATCCCCAAAAAAAGTATGTATGTATTTCTGTCCAAAATCATGAAAAACCATTTGTATTTCCAAGATCATAAAACATCATGTATCTATGTATTTATGTCCAAAATCATGAAAAAACATGTATGTGTGTATGTCCAAAATCATGAAAAAACATGTATGTATGTCCAAGATTATAAAATATATATATTAAAAACATGTATATATGTCCAAAGTCATGAAAAACCATGTGTCTGTCCAAAATCATAAAAATCAGGTATGTATGTATGTCCAAAATCATGAAGAAACATGTATGTATGTATGTCCAAGATTATAAAATATATATATTAAAAACATGTATATATGTCCAAAATCATGAAAAACCATGTATGTATGTGTCTATGTCTAAAATTAAAAAAAAACATGCATGCATGTATGTCTGTCCAAAATCATGAAAAATGTATGTATCTCTGAAATCATAAAAAAAACATGTATTTATATTTGTCCAAAATCATGAAAAAACATGATTGTATGTTTGTCCAAAATCATGAAAAACCATGTATGTCTGTCCAAAATCCCCCAAAAAAGTATGTATGTATTTCTGTCCAAAATCATGAAAAACCATTTATGTATGTATGTATGTCCAAGATCATAAAAAATGTATGTATGTATGTCCAAAATCATGAAAAACCATGTGTCTGTCCAAAATCATAAAAATCATGTATGTATGTATGTCCAAAATCATGAAAAAACATGTATGTATGTATGTATGTCCAAAATCATTAAAAACATGTATTTATGTATGTATGTCCAAAATCATGAAAAAACATGTATGTGTGTATGTCCAAAATAAAAAAAAACATGTATGTATGTCCAAAATCGTTAAAAACATGTATATATGTCCAAAATCATGAAAAAACATGTCTGTCCAAAATCATAAAAATCATGTATGTATGTATGTCCAAAATCATTAAAAACATGTATATACGTCCAAAATCATGAAAAACCATGTGTCTGTCCAAAATCATAAAAATCAGGTATGTATGTATGTCCAAAATCATGAAGAAACATGTATGTATGTATGTCTAAAATTAAAAAAAACATGCATGCATGTATGTCTGTCCAAAATCATGACAAAAATGTATGTATGTCCGAAATCATGAAAAATGTATGTATCTCCGAAATCGTGTATTTATGTTTGTCCAAAATCATAAAAAAGTATGTATATATGTCCAAAATCATGAAAAACCATGTATGTCTGTCCAAAATCCAAAAAAAAAGTATGTATGTATTTCTGTCCAAAATCATGAAAAACCATTTGTATTTCCAAGATCATAAAACATCATGTATCTATGTATTTATGTCCAAAATCATGAAAAAACATGTATGTGTGTATGTCCAAAATCATGAAAAAACATGTATGTATGTATGTCCAAGATTATAAAATATATATATTAAAAACATGTATATATGTCCAAAGTCATGAAAAACCATGTGTCTGTCCAAAATCATAAAAATCAGGTATGTATGTATGTCCAAAATCATGAGGAAACATGTATGTATGTATGTCCAAGATTATAAAATATATATATTAAAAACATGTATATATGTCCAAAATCATGAAAAACCATGTATGTATGTGTCTATGTCTAAAATTAAAAAAAAAACATGCATGCATGTATGTCTGTCCAAAATCATGAAAAAAATGTATGTATGTCCGAAATCATGAAAAATGTATGTCTGTCCAAAATCCAAAAGAAAGTATGTATGTCCAAGATTATGAAATATATATATTAAAAACATGTATATATGTCCAAAATCATGAAAAACCATGTGTCTGTCCAAAATCATAAAAATCAGGTATGTATGTATGTCCAAAATCATGAAGAAACATGTATGTATGTATGTCCAAGATTATAAAATATATATATTAAAAACATGTATATATGTCCAAAATCATGAAAAACCATGTGTCTGTCCAAAATCATGAAAAACCATGTGTCTGTCCAAAATCATAAAAATCAGGTATGTATGTATGTCCAAAATCATGAAGAAACATGTATGTATGTATGTCCAAGATTATAAAATATATATATTAAAAACATGTATATATGTCCAAAATCATGAAAAACCATGTGTCTGTCCAAAATCATAAAAATCATGTATGTATGTGTGTATGTCTAAAATAAAAAAAAAACATGCATGCATGTATGTCTGTCCAAAATCATGAACAAAATGTATGTATGTCCGAAATCATGAAAAATGTATGTATCTCTGAAATCATAAAAAAAACATGTATTTATATTTGTCCAAAATCATGAAAAAACATGATTGTATGTTTGTCCAAAATCATGAAAAACCATGTATGTGTGTCCAAAATCCCAAAAAAAAGTATGTATGTATTTCTGTCCAAAATCATGAAAAACCATTTATGTATGTATGTATGTCCAAGATCATAAAAAATGTATGTATGTATGTCCAAAATCATGAAAAACCATGTGTCTGTCCAAAATCATAAAAATCATGTATGTATGTATGTCCAAAATCATGAAAAAACATGTATGTATGTATGTCCAAAATCATGAAAAAACATGTATGTATGTATGTATGTCCAAAATCATTAAAAACATGTATTTATGTATGTATGTCCAAAATCATGAAAAAACATGTATGTATGTCCAAAATCGTTAAAAACATGTATATATGTCCAAAATCATGAAAAAACATGTCTGTCCAAAATCATAAAAATCATGTATGTATGTATGTCCAAAATCATGAAAAAACATGTATGTATGTGTCTATGTCTAAAATTAAAAAAAAACATGCATGCATGTATGTCTTTCCAAAATCATGAAAAAAATGTATGTATGTCCGAAATCATGAAAAATGTATGTCTGTCCAAAATCCAAAAGAAAGTATGTATGTCCAAGATCATGAAAAATGTATGTATGTATGTCCAAAATCATTAAAATCATGTATGTGTGTATGTATGTCCAAAATAAAAAAAAACATGCATGTATGTATGTTTGTCCAAAATCATAAAAATCATGTATGTGTGTATGTGTGTCCAAAAAAAAACAAAAACATGCATGTATGTATGTTTGTCCAAAATCATAAAACACATGTATGTATGTATGTCCGAAATCATTAAAAACATGTATTTATGTATGTCCAAAATCATGAAAAACCATGTGTCTGTCCAAAATCATAAAAATCAGGTATGTATGTATGTCCAAAATCATGACAAAAATGTATGTATGTCCGAAATCATGAAAAATGTATGTATCTCCGAAATCGTGTATTTATGTTTGTCCAAAATCATAAAAAAGTATGTATATATGTCCAAAATCATGAAAAACCATGTATGTCTGTCCAAAATCCAAAAAAAAAGTATGTATGTATTTCTGTCCAAAATCATGAAAAACCATTTGTATTTCCAAGATCATAAAACATCATGTATCTATGTATTTATGTCCAAAATCATGAAAAAACATGTATGTGTGTATGTCCAAAATCATGAAAAAACATGTATGCATGTATGTCCAAGATTATAAAATATATATATTAAAAACATGTATATATGTCCAAAGTCATGAAAAACCATGTGTCTGTCCAAAATCATAAAAATCAGGTATGTATGTATGTCCAAAATCATGAAGAAACATGTATGTATGTATGTCCAAGATTATAAAATATATATATTAAAAACATGTATATATGTCCAAAATCATGAAAAACCATGTATGTATGTGTCTATGTCTAAAATTAAAAAAAAACATGCATGCATGTATGTCTGTCCAAAATCATGAAAAAAATGTATGTATGTCCGAAATCATGAAAAATGTATGTCTGTCCAAAATCCAAAAGAAAGTATGTATGTCCAAGATTATGAAATATATATATATTAAAAACATGTATATATGTCCAAAATCATGAAAAACCTTGTGTCTGTCCAAAATCATAAAAATCAGGTATGTATGTATGTCCAAAATCATGAAGAAACATGTATGTATGTATGTCCAAGATTATAAAATATATATATTAAAAACATGTATATATGTCCAAAATCATGAAAAACCATGTGTCTGTCCAAAATCATGAAAAACCATGTGTCTGTCCAAAATCATAAAAAAAAATTATTATAAACTCACCTGCAACAACGGGATCTGTGCGCGGCCATGACCAGGTATAATCCTTAAATGCAGGTGTGACGATAGGCAAGACAGTGTCCTCAACAGGATGTTTCCTTCGAGCTGTGTTTGTTTTGAGTCCACCAGCTTGGCCGGCATTTCCATTCAGCTTTATATTAGGATCTAGTTACTAACAGGCTCTTGTTTTATTTTCATACTGCTTCTTCTGGCTTCATGACTCAATCAAAGACATTTCACGTTTTATATTTAGCATATTCCCAGTGGGTAGTACATTTAAAGTTAAAAAGTTAAAGTTAATTTACACTAATTGAAAAGTCTTCATAATATGATTAAATGTACTTTTACTCAATGCTAAAAACACATTAGCTTAAGCTCAGTTTACCCAAACAAACAAGTGTTTTTTGACTTTGTTAGCTCCTGGAAACAAGGCAGCAAACTAATTAATCAATCAATATCAATCAATATTATTTGGAGATAAGCAAATACTAGCAGCTGTGTAGTTTTATCTTTGAAAGGCTAAAGGAGGTGCTAACTAGACTAGGTGAGAAGATAGCCAGGTTTTAGCTAGGTAAACAATGTAAAACCAATAAGTTGTATCAGGTTTTTCGCCGTGTACTGAATCCTGTCGTGACAAACAGAAGTCCTAGTTGAGAAATGGAGCTAGCTGTTTATGTCGAAGTGATAATGACGTCAAACATGGCGGCCAGAGGTCACCAAGATCCCCTCTTTAAGTATCAGACTCCATAGAAACATTATCATTTGAACCCCACTGTTGTGATCCTCTGCCACGCCCGGACTTTCCAGTGGCCCGGCTGGGGAACGCAGTTTAGACAGTAACCCAAGCCAGAACAAACTGAGGAGCTAAAAATATCAACAGTCAACAGGCTGCTGTGGGGCTGAGACAGGGGATATGGGAGGGTCTTTACATGGGGTTTAGACAGGCTGGCATGGGGGGTAAAGGGATGGACAGCTGGGGGAAGAGACGCTGTAAGAGCTGGAACAGAAGACGGAGTGAAAACACGATTAAAAACACCAGCAACGCAGACATCTTTTAAGGGTAGAATGGTAGAAAAAGTCCTCTGATGAATACAGACCTGTAAGGATATTGAATTCAAGAAGAAAGAGCTAGAAGACCCCCCAACCACCTTGTGTTTCGCTGCTTGTTATCCTCTGCTGTCTTTGACATTTTACCCACCGCCCCTGGAGGTGATGAACTTTGCTCCCGGCTTCAAGCCTCCATCAGCAGGCAGTTCTGGGCCCGGTGCCGGCAGAGGAGCCACCATGGAAAACCTGGAGAAGCAGCTGATCTGCCCGGTCTGCCTGGAGATGTTCTCCAAACCCGTGGTCATCCTGCCCTGCCAGCACAACCTCTGCCGCAAATGTGCCAACGACATCTTCCAGGTGAGATTGTGTCTCACGGGGTTACAGGATTCTTTAGAACAAATTTAAAGCACCCGTCATTATTTCAAATTTTGGTTGTATTTCAATTAGATTTAAATCTTTTGAGAATCAAACACTCGTGTAAAGATGGCAGCTTTCTCCTTTGCTATGTGTGTGGCACGTGTAATGTTATAACTTGTAGTTAGCGTGGCAATCCAAGCTAAATACAAGTTACAGTGGATTCCCACAGGAATCTAAGAGGAAAATGTCTATAGAAACTAGATCCATTTCCAAGCTCTCATTCCAAATGCTCAGTGTGTTCCAACAAACATGGCTAAAAAACACACCATAACAAAGACGATGATGCACAATTGTTTCGTGTCTTTTGGATGTTTTTAAGACGTAAGACATGAACATGTATGACGTGTGTGAAAACAATGAGGTCTATTTATTGTCGCTTTATTTGTCGTCAGCATCACATCCGCACCCACCGAAGAGAAGCAACCAAATATCAAAGGAATTTTGCAAAATCTCACTTTAATCTGGGATTAGACTGCACAATAGCTGTGAACGTGGCTAAACAGAAGAGTATTGCTGTTGGGGCTGTCCCTGACACCTCCTTCACAGCCTATGTGCATCACATAAGTTGTGAAAAGAGACGACATATTATTAATCCAGGTCCGTGAGTGAGTAAAGGGTACTTCCTTTGATCATTTGTTTTTCTTGAATAGACCTAAGTAATACTACTTTTTAATTCCCTCCTCTCTGTACCCAGTCTATTAACCCTCTGTGGCAGTCCCGCGGCCCCTCCAGCATGGCCGCCAGTGGCAGCCGGTTTCGCTGTCCGTCGTGCCGCCATGAGGTGGTGCTGGACCGCCACGGGGTCTACGGTCTGCAGAGGAACCTGCTAGTGGAGAACATCATAGACCTCTACAGACAGCAGTCCTCCGGGTGAGTGTGTGTGCAGGAGGGGGGGAGGTATAGGGTAAATCAATAATAAGAAAAGGCGAAAAACTTGACTTTAATCCCCCTTATTTACCATTTATAAGCTCTATATAAACATTTAATACATGTTTATAACACACTATAATGTGTTTATTAATGTACAGTATTTGTCAACAATTAGCAAAAACCACAAGATGAAAAAATACACTGCGCCTGATGATTGACATTTTAAATGTATTAAATAAATGACAGATTTATTCTTCTTCCCAGCTGTTGTCAGTAATTATATTAAGTCTTTATATAGAATCTGCATGTTGTTGTAATGGCGAGTGACTACCAGTAGAGAGCAGCATTGTATTCCATTACTGCCTCCAGGTTTCTTACTTTCTTTGACAGTAATGCAGAGTTGATCCAGCCGTCCTTCTGCTCTTGTTTTAAGGAGTTTAACATGTTGAGGCTGATAGAAAAATCACAGTAATCATTACTTCATAGTAAGTAGTGACAAACCGATACTTTACATCACGTATACAGTCGTTTTAAATCACAACACGCTGGGGGTCATTTGCCCCTCAGACGATGAATGCCATTTTTCATATTTGCATTTTGATGCATTGGTTGTTGACCACAAGCTACAGACATGATGTGTGTGCATGGACAACACATGAGAAAGGTGAGGAATGTCAAAGAAGCAGAAGAAGAAAAACATGGAATGAATTAATTTATACATATCATTCAAAAGTGTAAAAGGACTTGTTGATAACATGACAGATAACTACTGTCAGCGGCAGAGATGGACACAAATTTAATTGAACATAATTTAACATCTCTATCTCATCTCAGATGTTAAAGCTCACAACCTCTAAATGATAATGTTTGCCTGCATCTCGAGGTGGGAGCTTACCTTCTGTTCACTTTTTGGTGTTTTGCTGAGTTGTGACTGCAGGGAGTTGCGATTTCACAGGCTTTGTGAACCGACCTATTGCATATTTAATAACTTCAACAGTTCATTTAAGCAAGCGTTACATAAAATTGACCTGAATTTGGTCATAGCTTTGTTCATTATTATGCTTTAAAATGCATTTTGTTGTCTGTTGCTACTTACAAATTAGTATAAAAAGTGAAATGTTAGAAGCCTCTTCAGTCCATCTGCCTCTGTTTTATAAGCGTACACGCTTACTACAACTCTACACTGATATTTAAGTCGTCCTCAGTGTAGATTTGGCTCTCCAAAATAGAAGCTAAATGAGTCACCGGTAAAGAAGAGAGATGTTGGCGTTCATTAGAGACAGAAGGACAGGAGTCCCCTCATTATCTGTGTGGGCTAAAATAGATGTGATTGTTTTGTAACTTGTGTTTTCTCATCATTATTTTATGTGTGGAAAAAAAAAATCTCATTACTTAATCATCATTTATGTCAGAGACACCTACATCAGAGTACAAAGGAGCATTTCTTGCATAAATGTTTGCTTCCGTTAAATAAGCTTTGCTTTTTAGGATGCGCCATTGTTCCAGTGCCATCTCTGTCCCATCTGCCTGCAATGTACCACTGTGACTTCCATGTGAGGTCCTTAAAGGCAGCCTTGGGAAGTGGTGTGTGTTTATCTGGCTGTTCATTTCAGCTTGTACGTTAAGTACATGTTTGGCATTGGAAGAGTAATATGCATTGCAGAGTGGCAGTGACAAATCTGGGAGGAAAATGGAGTAAAACCACAAGAAAACACAAATATAAATGAATTGGACGTATTCTACTGTATGGGTCTACTCTTGTGAGTAGTGACACCCTCTTGGATCCCAGGTGGCAAAGAGACAACAGTGATCTCAGCCAAAGCTCTTCGTGTAGTTCTTCCATCAACCGCTGACGTCGAAACACGTCAGCAATAACAGAAATAAACTAATCTGGTTTAACCATGTTGCCAAGTCTTGTGGACACTATGCCACAAATGCATCCTTTAAGGGCATTTTAAGCACATTATAAGTGCATTAAAATGATGGCTAGAAGCAAACAAGACTGTGCTTCTTGCATTCTTTTTGCAAAAGAATAAATAAGCTACATCTAGATTATCTTGTAAGTAAAACTTCTGGGTGAAAAATGCACGAGTTTTTCTTCCTCATGTGAACTTTCCAGGTGCTTCAAGGTACTTCATTCTGGTTCACTTCACTTTTCCACCCTCTCTCCATCTTGCTGTACACGCATATCCGTTTAGTTTTAAAATAAAAGGACTGAAAATCACCTGCATCAGTTAAACTTTGGTCCGAACAAGAGCTTCAAAACAGGATTGTAAGGGAAGAGCTGTAAAATGCCACGTTTGCTGTATGTTGCTTTGTGGGATGAGCCTGAACAAGTTTCAAAAATTAAAGAAGAAAAACGAAGCTGTGCGTGAACCTTTGATGCTCCACTTATACGTTTTGTCTCCTCCAGGCTCGTGAACATGAAGCCAGAGCAGCAGCAGCAGCAGCTGATGTGTGAAGAACACGAAGAGGAGAAGATCAATATCTACTGTCTGTCCTGTGAGACGCCGACCTGCTCCATGTGCAAAGTGTTCGGGAAACACAAAGACTGCGAGGTGGCACCGCTCAGCAGCGTCTATATGACACAGAAGGTAAAGAATCAATGTTATCAACTTCACTTCACACAAAACAAGAACCAAGAGACTCAGCCGCATTATTGCTGCTGTGCGTTGGAAGTGAGCTGGCAGGATTTTGAGCAGCGGAGCTCGTTTAAAGGTCAAAGGACCATCAGAGAGGGTATACGATAGTCTAAACACTAACATTTCCCCAAAAAGTGCATGTGCATGTGGTGGCCTTTATCTATCTTACTATCTATTTTTAAATCTTCCTTTTCTGTTTGTGTCCCGGTGAAACAAGATGCACACTGACCTCCCAACCAGCGCAAATGCATACTATACGAATAAATACTGCGTGTAACCACAGAAATCAGGACACACCTACGCATATCTGGTCAGTGGCGGAAGAAGTATTAAGATCTTTTACTAAAGTAGAAATGAAACAATTTAGAAAAATAATCTGTTACAAGTAAAACGCCTGCAGTCAAAATCAAACTTCAGTAAAAGTATTAGCAAGAAAATGTACTGAAAATAAGTAAAAGTACTCACTATGCAGCACATTATTATTATTATTATTATATATTATACTATATGCTTATTACAGAGTAATTAGTAACAACAGGTCAAATGTAGTTCAGTACAGTTTTCCCTCTGAAATGTAGTGGAGTTGAAGTATAAACTAGCATAAAATTTAAACACAACGGTACAAGTATCTCAGAATTGTACTTAAGTACAGTACTTGAGTAAATACTTAGTTACTTTCCACCACTGCGCCTGGTTATCTGGTCATCCAGTTAAGGTTTTAATGCATAGTCAAATATGTCACATGAATATTAGCTCATTTGTGACACACAAAGTCATGCAAAGACGAAGCGCGGCGGTTTTGTCATGCAGATGGCGGCGGCAGCGTCCGGCATGTTATTGAGCAGTTGGCTTTGTTGACATTTCAGCGCCGGCCTCTCCATCTCTCACTCTCGTCTCTGATTCACTCATCTGAAATTTAGATGAGGTTGAGGAAAGTTGTTGATCCTCCGTCTTCATGCAAAGGTTAATCTGAAAAACAAAAGCCGGAGATTTGATTTGGGCCTACGTACTATAGAGGTGAGAATGTCTGATACACTAATAACTAATAAATGACACTAAAACTGAACAGAAGCTGTGACAAACTATAATAACTGTGCATGATGTCATATGATACTCTAAACAGAAGCATGCTGGTGACTCATGTTGTTGTGCTTTAGGTGGTGACGGGCTTACTAACTAGAAAGTTCTCAGAGTGCATTCTTCCACCAACACTGCACAATCCTCTAAATGTGTCTTTGCAATGACAGAAAATGTTTAAATCCTGTATAATAATCCTATATTTACAGATGAACGTTGATTGGTTAAAAGCTGTCATGGTTTTTAGGGATAAAACCAAAATCTTCTCTGTGATATTTGGACTTTCAGACATACGTCCACTAACTTAAGGCCATTTAAATTCATCATGTTGCTGTAGCGCCATCTATAGGTGAGTCTGATGTGGGCCTTTTACACAATGCATTCAAACGATTTGGTAAATATTACACGCATGTACACGTTACATATTCGTTTTTTAGTTTATGTTGTGCAACAAATCTGTATGATACACTTCTATATTTTTAGTTTATTATTGAGTGTTGCAGAGATACGTTTCATTATTGTTATTTCACTCAGAGGATGAGCCGTATACGTCACAAGTAGACAACAAGACTAAAAAAAAAACTCAATTCACACTTTCACAGAATTTAAAGGAACATTAATGAACTAATTTCCTTAAATTTCAATCGTTTTCAGAGGAACGTCGGCGCCTGAATTAATGTCAGTGGTGTTGTGAATGTTTGCAGACGGAGCTGAGCGACGGCATCGCCATCTTGGTCGCCAGTAACGACCACATCCAGGCAGTCATCTCTCAGATGGAAGAAATCTGCCGCACTACAGAGGTTAGACACACACACACACACACACACACACTGATCTATCATGGAAAAACTGCTCGAGGTGAGATCTGATGTCTGAATCCAGCTGCTTTAATACAAACATTGTCATTCGCATTCTTCTCCTCTGCTTCATTTTGTTGTTTTCATATATCAAGACACCTTGTTGTGTATTATTGTTTATGTATCAGCCAATAAAGAGTCCTTATGTGATATTTCTCTACATAAGAGGTGTACAGTGAGCGCCCTAAAGTGGCTCTACATTGAAATGAGTGAGTGAGCAGGTGTTTTAAATACTCTATTTTAAATACTGTAACTTTGTTGAGATGAAGAATCGTCTTTGTCACCTCAGGAGAACGGTAAGCGACAGAAAGAACAGCTGGCCAACCATTTTGACAGCCTGGTGGCCATCTTGGAGGAGCGGAAGCAGGAGCTGGTGGGGCTCATTACCAAACACCAGGACGATAAACTCAAGCGCGTTCGAGCTCTCATCAGGCGGCACAGCGACGACCTGGAGGCCGCGGTGACGCTGGTGGAGTCGGCCATTCAGTCGATGGAGGAGCCACACATGGCTTTGTTCATACAGGTGGGGGACACTTCAGATCAGGTGCAATTAGAGGATTGGACAGGTGGGTTTTACCTGGACATGGTTGGTATCTTAAATGTTTTTTAGACTCTGTATCTTTAAACATGATTATTTTAAGACCAAGAAAAATACACCGAAATAAGAATTCAGTATTTTCCCCCACATAACTTTATTAGTGTGCAGAAAGCTCTTATGAAACAGCAATTAATATATTAACTTGATGATTATTTTCCCCCTCCAGTACGTTTGATTGTAACTGATCGGGTCATGATGTGCATGACATGTATTTTATGATCATTTCCCAAACTTTTGAATGTTTTTTAGAAACCCAAAGAGGTAAAAATGTGTTTAATTCACAAGATTAGAACCTGAAAATTAAACGCAAATATAAGTGGAAAGTCTGGGGAAAACTACTATCAGGTTTATCTTGGAACACCTGTTAAGGGGTCCCGACCCCCTGTTTGGGAACCACAGCTTTATAAATGTCAGGCTCCCCAATTGTTTTTTAATTAAACAAACTCACACATGCTCAGTAGTCCTTTGGTCGTATCTGCTGCTGCTATTGATGAGCTGCAGGAGGGAAACAGGAGCAGCGATCCTAGCGCGATGCCTCCGGGTCGGGCGCTCTGCTTCCACAAACCCCCCCAGAGGACAGCTTGGGCCTCTGGTCATGCATACTTTAAGACACAGGCAGTATCGTCACGCACAAACGCCAGTGTACTGTATCGATCAACCAATTGATCACATGCACATACATGTACAAACACGTGTTCTGATGGAGAAAACGTGCGCACACACACGTTCCACCGTGTCAACAACTGTAGACTCATTTTAAACTGAAACATCAGCTTGTTTATGTAGCTGGCCAATCAGATTATTAGTTAGTGGAGACTTTTATTAACCACCACTGAAGTTTATTTGGGACTTTTTGTTTCTGTGCTACGAATAGAGGCACATCCGAAATCACGGAGACATGAAAATTACTTTTTACAGCAACTAATACTGCAAATCGTAAGTCCACCTGTGAACTGTGTACAGCGTGTGCAGTGTCTCCTTTTTTAAAGCCACTACACAGGTGTGGTACAGCTGTATACGCGAGATGTTTTCAGTTATTTTGGCTGATTGGACCGGCTCGGGTTGGAGTCGGCAGAGCTACGTCACCAAACTGCACGAGCTAATTAAAAGGGGGAAGTTGTCCTGTTCTAACGAGCGCATATTTATCAGCGTGGCGCGACAAAAAGCATGCGGGACAGGAAACAGCGTGGGCAGGGTTGTAAACAAACTGTGCGAGCTAGCAGGCTAACAGCAGCAGTCCATAAAGTTGTGAATTATGCAGCGTTTCATCGAATACTTTACTGTCATTTATCTCTAGCATTGTCATTGTGTTTATAAAAACATCTTCGCCTACAACTGTTGCTTTTTACCTCCGAGTGACAGAGTGGCGGCGTGAGGTGATGAAGACAAACACCACAGTCACATCACAAGGGTTTGAATTTATCTGAGTTTGGCTCAGAATGATGTCCAAGCATCTTTGAACTCGTTTTATTTCGTCTTTACCCTCTTGAACCTGAAGATGTGAGGCTGATGGCATTGTAGTGATTACTCAATCAACAGAAAATTAACAGACAAAGGTCACCGATTTGTCATTTAAGCCATGTATTAAGCAAAACTTCCAATCATCCACGGGGTCAAGCTTCTCATATGTTAGGATTAGCTGCTTTTCTCTATGTATAAAGTTGTAGAAATCTTTTTTGGGGAGTTTTGACAGTTGGTCGAACAAAACAAGGGATTGAAAAATGTCACGTTGAGCTCTAATTTGTGTTTTCAGGACACGAAAATTACTCAGAAATGCCACAATTAGTGACAGGTAATATACATGTCCCGGGATACATTTAATAAAAACAAGCTTTTGATGTCGAGCGAAACGTGACAGAAGTTAAAAAGTTAGTCAAACTTGAGAGCAGACGGCTGGATGGTCCAACCTCAGTTCAGTCCCGCTCGTCTCTGCAGAGACAAGCAGGTTGTTACTAAATTCAGCATCCTTACTGCTGATGCAACGTGTCTGCGTCACTCCGTCTGCACTGAGGAAAGACAGTGTGTGTGTGTGTGTGTGTGAAAGAGACAAAGTATGAGCCTCAGGTGTCTTGTGTTTTATGTTCAGCCACATCTTCTGCCAAAGCAGGTGTTAAAGAAGATAGAGTCAGTGGAAGAAGGTGGTAAACACCGTGAGGCCATTCTGGCAGCTGGCAGTATTTCTTGAAATCGTGTTTTTTTTTATTTTACACGGTGACGCGTCTGACAAATACTTCAGACAGATGTGGTTGGCACAGAGAACTGAAGCACAATGTGATTAATTTAGTGTCTTTCCTCCTTTCTGTCTGTCGCTCACAGAACGCCAAAGTCATACTGGAAAAGTAAGTCGAGTGTTGTTTGTGGTGAAACTCACGTTTGGCATGAAGTGAATGTGGTCAGATTTAATAATTACTAACTGTGTGGTAATTGTACTTTAGTACAATCCTGAGGTACTTGATTATGTCCATTATTGCTACATTTCAGAGGGAAATATTTTGTACGTTTTACTCTTTTACATTTATTTGACAAGTTATTTTTGCAGATTTTAAAGACCTACGTTAAAAGTAGCTCCACCTAAACATTAAAACATCAGCGATAATAATCCACTGATACAGCTGTCTGAGGCCGTGCAGTATTATGAACACTTTTACTTTTCAAACTTAAAAGAGTAAAGACAGCGATAACTCCGGAAACACTGGATCCAACATTTCCCATGATGCAATATGATTGCATCCTTTGTTAGTCTTCTTTCAAACTCCATCCTCCCGGTTTGTAACGTAGGCTCTCTGTTAGAAACTTTAACATTTTCTCAAAGCTTCTCCAGAGACACACGAGACATCATACAGCTGTTTTCAAAGGACTAGTAAACTTATTTTAATGTGTAAATGCTATGCAGCTCTCCTTTAATGTTGGCCATTAGTCCTTAATATCGTAGACAAAGTTTATTACTATAATATAATGGTGCAATTAAACCAAAAATAATTTAGAATATTTATGGATTTTCCACATTTTGCTTATATATCACAGATCAATTGAGGGCCACAAATGCAAATATTCTAATTAAAATGTTTCATAAAAGACTGGAAACTGCATTTTCACAGATGAAAATGTCATTGTCTATTTAATTTAATTATACTGAAATACAAAGTAATCCAGATATTAAGATATTAACCTGCTTCTTGAACGATGCCCCCAGGACACACCTGGAATAAAAGTGTTTGCCATAACTAATAATGACACCTGTAACATAAAAAGTCCTAAAATGAATTTCTAACCTTGAGCGCGAATCATTAGAGCACTGTTTACGTTGAGGACAGTGTGGTGTGTGGCACCGTGTTGCCTCGCGCTAACAGTCATCACTATACATCATGTAGCAGATGATCAACATGTTGCCAAGAGATTGAAAAACCAAACAAATCTGCTGTGAACGCTGTCGTCACCGAGCGGCCGCATGGGGATGAGATGGATCACTGAGTGTGTGTGTGTGTGTGTGTCTGCTGATGGATCGAGCCAATATTGGCCTTTTATTTAAAATCAACATCAATGGACGTTTGCCTGATTAAATATTTATTGTTGGACGTATCAATACTACACAGGTTGCCGAATAGGAGCCTTTAACCTAAAATGACTCCAGTATGCATGTTGTGCTTTTTAATGTGTCACATTGTCTAAATGTTGTTTAAAAGACAAACAACTGCTTTTAATTTTAGAGCAAACCGTCAGAAGATGTCTAACTCAGTATGCTTAACTAAAGAGTCTGAATGTAGCTGAATGTTTTCATTTATGAATTTGTGAGAATGTAGAATGAAAGTGCACCTTGTTTATATCGGCAATCCTCGTCTTTGCTATGTGAAGAAATGTTCCCACAAACTTCCTGCGAGTTAGCGAAGTTAAACAAACACAACTTCAAAATGTCCAAAGTTGGAATACTGTACAAATGACAGCATTCACTTTTTTTTTGACTGGATGCAAACTTTTATACTGTGACAGGTTCACTTAAATGCTTGAGTCTTATTTTGAAAATCCGTATATGTGTGTGTTGACAGAATGGCAGCGACAGCCAGAGCCTCTAACAAGGAGCGTCTGGAGCTCGGTTACGAGAGCATGAGCCACCTCGTCATCGACACCGACGGCCTCGCGGCCAAGCTGATGAACATCGACTTCTGCTCCGGTAAAGTGTTACCACGTCAACGCGAGGTAGAGGAGGAAGATGAACGCGTCAAACAGTGGGAAATATCACAATCAATAAGATGATGGACTGCTTTTCAGAAATGTTTCATCAGCAGGGGAAAAACTTTGGATGTAATAAGTGATGGACGCAGCTTGAGGACGTCTCTTTGGGTTTTCGTGTCTTGTGATTGTGACATTGTTTGACTTCTTAATTAATCGATTAGTTAAGAAGGTGACGGATGAGATCAGTTGATAATGGGGTTGATTATTATTTGCAGCTCTACTTCCCTCCTCCTGATTAAGTAGAGTAACATACATGTACTGTACTCATACTGACTTTTCCCCCGTGCGTGAATATTTAGTCATTTTTTTCCCACTTTTTGAATTTATTTTGTGTTATATTTCTTCTTCTTTTGATTTTATGATTTCTTTGGGTGGTATATATTAAAACAACGGGGAGACAAATGTCAGATGTAATAGCCTACTCTTCTAGGATTAGAAAAAACATGTTTAAATGAATAGTCTTGGGAGTAAAAACTACACGTGATACATATATATACATATATACATATATATAAATAAGCAATAAACACCCCTCAGCTACACAAAGACCTGCAGGACGATTAGACACAATTTCCTTCTGTCTCCATTCACACAGGTTTAAATAGCTTTGTTTACTGTTTAAACAAAAGGGTGTGTGCTGGTTTTCATGTCATTGTGGGGACTCAAAAAGCAGGTCCCCGCAAGGTAAACAATTACATTTTAGAGTTGAGAGTTTGTTTTTGGTCATGGTTAGGGAAAGTGACCACTGATTCATCATAAAACAAGTGTATGTACTATATGTGTGTCTTTAGGTGTGGGAGATGATGGAGAAGAAGATCCTGAAGAAGGTGGAGAAGAGTCAGAACTTGACTTCTGCTCCAGATATTAAGACCAAAACAGAGGTAGCTGTTGTTTTCAGTGACTCAAGTGCAGATTTGGACCTTTTTAAAAGGTTAAAAAATCGAGTAAAAAAGGATTTGATATTCTCTGAGAGACTAACAGAAGGGGATACATGGTGTTTGTTTTTGTTCCGAATGTCCCTGTTGACCTTTTATTGATTCATTGATCAGGGTTTTGCTTGTCCAAGGCTTTGTGGTGTGTTTGATTTTGGTTTGGAAAGTGTCAGATTCCTCACATTAGTTATTCAGCGTCCAGTGCTCAGTCATCAGCTGGAGAGGAGGTATAGAGCCCGGTGTCCTCTGGTAAAATGAGGGACTAATAACAGAAGATTTTATTGGATAATTTAGTCCTGAATTATAGATCTAAATGATATCTTAAAATATCAAGGTCCACTTACTAGCCTTTCCTGGAGATTTCAAGTGCCTCTCAAGGTCCTCATCGGCAGATGGAGTTGGCTCAGTTGTCATGGCGGCCATTCACATCTCCCACCAAAGGCCTTCTTGGAACAGAGACTGAGATTACAGCAATTTAAAATCACATTTCCTCATTTTCTAATATCAACTTAAAAGCTGATTATATGTCAATGTTGTCTTCACAACTTGTTTCTGCTGCCCCCAAGTGGCCAAAAAAATAAATCAGTTATTGCAGGTTTAAGTGGATCGTGTCACACGACTTAACATACTGTATATAAACAATATATAAAGCGTCACTTTTAATGTGTTTTAAGCGTGAACTTCATAAAATGTTACACATTTTAAGTGTTTCAACGAACATCCTGCAGACGCACAAGTTTGTAAAAATGCAAAAGAAAGCGCTGCGCTAACGGCTCCCAAACTGCAAACTGAAGCAGTGCAAATGTGTCAGAGCCCGTTTATAGATGTTCTTGTCGCTCTGCTGATTAATTGCAATATTTGGAAATGTGCACGGTCTGAAGTCAGCAGCAGCAGCAGCAGCAGCAGCTCACTGTGTATCGTACAGAGGGGATGTGTGAAGTCCTCTCGAACAAGACCACTTACGTAAAGAGAGCTGCAGAGAGGGAAGGATTCCCCCTCATCCACCCAGGAAGGAGACGGCATCAGTGTATTCATGCTGACTCAGTCAAAAGGCGGCAAACAACAACAGCATCCTCCTCCGCGCTGTATTTGTGTGGAGTGGGTACATTAGGCCGAGCAGCTGGAGAGTCACTGGTGATTGTTTAGACGTGGGATGATGACACTGATCTCATGATATTTCATCTTTTGTTCTCTACTCGAGGTCCTTACACTGCGGTCCTGAGGAAATGTAAAAACGGAAGTAGAGGTTTACCATAATCCTCTGGAAGGAATCCACACGGTATTGGAGAGAGAACTCAGCCACAACGGACACGAAACAACAAAGAAAAAAAAAAAAGCACGTAAATGATTTAGATCACACTTATATACATTATCCATCAGTTTCCCACATGTGGGGAAACTGACTTGGACTGATTTTTTTTTTTTTTGCCTCCCACATTGTTGTCTTTTGTTCAGGAAAAAAAAAAAAAAAACAGTGTATTGTGTGTAAATATATCTCTCTATGTATATCTCACAGGAAATGTATGCAGTAGATTTAACACTGTATTCTGTGTTGTGGGAGGGAAAGTAAAAAGATTTCGTTCAGGATTTAAAGCCCTTATATAGCTTTCTGTCACAATACTTTCTGAAGACGTCCGTAAAGACTACAGTTTTTTTTGTATTTTGTCAGTTTTATAATTCCTTTCAGATGTTATGCAAAAAAAAACAAGACAGTGTGGGGATTAAAGTCAATAAGATAGAAATGGTTTCTGTGAGAGTTGAGTCAAACTGTATTTTGTCCTTTTTATTTTTCAAAATTTCAAATTATGGATAACAGAGTTTTTAAGAAAAATGCATGAATGCAGGAGAATGACAATACCAGTGAGCAGGATGTACAACCTAAGGAGTGGGCAGATAAGCTCATTACTGTAGCTAGTACTGCAAATGACTTGCTTTTTTTAGGGGGGGGGGTTTCTCGAGGACTGCTTGATGAATTTTGGGCTGTTGCGTATGTGAGTATGTGTGACTAAAGCCATAAGAACATTTTCTGATCTGCCTCCTCTGTAGTTATGGTGACCTGACGCTACTTGGTTAAAGAGTTGATGTTGTTGTCAACGCATACCATGAAAAGACCAAAACCAACAATGAATAGATCCGTCTTCTCTCTGTGTATCCGAAGCCTGATATATCTCATTCTTCTGTGTGTCATAGAAACCATAAACTATTAAAAAAACACATCAGTGAGCAACGCTGCTGTAAAGAACCTCTAGAGCACCAAGTCTGTATTAATCCACGTCTGAAAATAGTCCCTCACAAATGCACAATTTACTCCCTTTTGAGTAACGTTTGCTTTAAAGATGTTGATCCGGACAGAAATATCTCAACAACTATTAGATGGATTAGATTTGTTATAAACAGAACCAAATACCTGCAAGACTAATGACATTCCCATCAACCTCAGCTGGACGTTGTGTTTAGTGCTAATTACCAAGTGTTAGCATGCTAAACTAAGATGGTAAACATAGTTGGACTAACATTGTTGGTTTGGGTCTTTTTAATGGGATTTGTTGACAATAAGAGAATGTAGAATAATGCCCGGCATGTCCTTTAAGGTTAAGGATTAAAAGAAACCAAGACTGTTTGTAGGAGAACCAACAGAACCATAAGTAGGTTGAAGCTTCTGAACAAACAGCTAATGTTGTCATTTTTATGGGGAGGACAGTTTGAACCATGAGGTATGAAAGGAGGTTTTTATTCCCTCTGATTGCATGTTCTCTTCCTTTTTTTTAACTTTATGTTATTATTATTATTATGAAGCCAGCTGCACAGGTGTTTTGCTTCATGTGACAGTTTCATGTAGTTTGTGGGTTTTGTGATCTGTCAGTATATTCTGTCGATTTGTCCTCTTGTGCACAGACATATCGTCTCTTCCTGAAACTTGTTCATGTTACAGTGGGCTGCTCTTTTGATTGTGGCTGTGGCCGCTGAGTTGCATATAAAGAACTAAATAATAGATCAACTTTATCAAATAAAGCACAAATATATGCTAAATCCACTGTCAAGTGTTTGTTTGACTCAGTTAAAATGTATTAATTTTAAATGTAATTCGTCATTATTATTATTATTATTATAGAGGTCCAACGTGGTTCTCTTCGGTGTTAGAAAGTCTTTTACATCCTGGCATTCTACGTGAATGTCAATCTCTAAATTACACTTTATCTTCATGCAGGAAAAAGGTAATCTCCGCCTCAAGGTGTTGCAGTATTTGACTTTGCGTCAGGTTAAATGTTTTGCACTGAGAATCTTTCTGATTTTCTTTCTGAATTCTGCAGATTAACACACACACACGTCTGTCATTGCTTTGATCTACAAAGTGAAGGCATTTGTAAAGCACAATGAGGGAGATGACACTGAACACACACACAGAAACAAACAGAGGGTGATAAGGCAGAAGAATCGCCAACACACCCACAGTTTGGACTGAGTCATAGAAACAAAGGACACAGAGGCCATTTTGACTTCTGTGTTTGTTTCTTCTTTCTCTCGCAGTTTCAACAACTTGAACACAATTAGTGGTCACTTCCATCATGTCTGAGCCTTCAAACTTAAAGGAACCTTCTAAAATGCTTCTGTTGCAGCGACAGTTTAAAGCGACGACAAATTAATAAATGACGAGTTTATAAATATTATCAGTCTTCTACAGTTCAGCGGCTGGTCTAATTAAGCAGTTTTATTTCATTTCTTTCCTGTATCACATACGAAATACCTTAACAAGCAACATTAAGTGATTATATTTTGGAATATATCAACCCATTCCTCTGCAGAAGATCCCCAAACATCGCTTCCATGCATTGGTCTAAAACTGGCAATAATACCTGAATGTAGGTGTAAGGTTTGTCCTGTGGGTGGCGTTAGAGGGAAGTCCGTGGAGGTCATTAAATAAAAAGTGTTGAGACGTTTAACATGTTGACCAATGTAAATAGTTTGAGCCCAACTGGGAACCATTGCTGTTGAACCAAGTCATCCCAGAAAGACAGAAAATGACTTCAACTTCAAAAAGTGTTCATCTCCCTGGAAACATGAATATGATCTAACTTGTTCTGAGGAGAGTTCATGGAGAGTCCAAAATATATAGTATATCAAAGTTTATTCTTTGCAGAGCATCAATCTGTTCAGTAGATTTCTACGAATTCAGACATTTTGATGTTTATTGGGAATATTTTGACGGCTGGTGGCGCCGAAGAAGGTCGTCGGGTCAAGTAAAAACATTAGGATTCAAAATTTGTTTGTGAGATAGTTTGTCATGAACCAAAGTGTTGATCAAGTGCAAAGTTTGACCTGATGGTGGCGCTAGACAGGAGGTCAGTGGGAAATCTGGCCGGTAGGTGTTGAGATTTTGTTCTGAAAGTGTTCTCAGATTAAAATCCTTCGAGCTGGACAAAAGTCGCCCGTTGTCGTCTTTGTGAAGAATCCCAGTACAAATGGAAAAACATCGGATGACACTTAAACCACATAGCAGTCACAAACAGTTGTATTTTATAATCGATGAATACATTTATAATCAGCACAACAACAGAATGAACAGAATCAAAAGCGATGATTTTTGTTTTTACTTCAAACTTTTTTATTACAAAATATAAATGGCAAAAAAGCTTTTTTTTTTTTCTTCTTTTGCGAAAACAAAGAATGTGATCAGTGTCAGACATTAATGTTCACGGTGAAATTATAAAGCTTTTTTTTTATTTTTTTTCTTTTGTTGTTGTTGTTGTTGTTGTTGTCGATTAGCATGCTACAGTCGATACAGTACAGGTGATAGTGCTCCCGCTCAAACTGAAGGACAGAGAAGAGGATGACGGGAAGGTTTGGATGGAAAACAACTCAACATAAAGTGTGTTTTGTGTTTCGTTCCACCTCAGCTCCTTTGTCAAACAAATCCCATCAATCCCAATACATTAAATTTGATCAATCCGTGGATTTAAAACAACAGAGAATCAGAGGAGCGTTTGATATCAACATCTTTTTTTTTTTTTTTTAAGGTTCATTATGGGCTAATTGTGGCCGAATGCCACCTTAATTTGGACACTTATGTATAAAACCAAGTATTGAACCATTATCGGTGCCATCATGAAGCCTTTACTGAGCAGAGTACCTTAATTACCCCTTTAGCAGTAGTCGTTTATATCAACCGATCACACAAAACAACAAGAAAACAAAATGAACAGCTCACCGTCTTTGTAGTCCGACTTAAATCATTGTAAGATTCATTTGAAGGATCAACCTAAAGGAGGTTATATTATCATTGTGACCATGAACTGGAGGTTAGAGTTGCCCCTTGTTTGTATTTCCCACTACATTACACAGAGAGAACCAGAAAACACTCACAGTGAGTCATTACATCTGAAGGTTGATTCGTTTTAGGATTGCGGATGAAGACGGTTCTAATATCTTAGAAGGTTTCTGCACAGCATCAGTTCAGTTACAAACATCACCATCATGCACCTCCCATTAGACTTCTGTAGCTGCTGGGGCTGACAGCTACCAGCCTATAGAAGGGGGTGAATATCACGTTATCATCATTCCAACAAACATTAAGACTTTGTACATTTGTACATGTTTAGGTCAACCCACTGTGACTTATTTGTTTTTGTCATTTTCACTCCAAGCATTTGATCAGAGAGACAAATGACAAAGAACAGCGCTGCTCAAATCCAGCGAAACCCGACAGTTTCCAAAAGTCCAGTGCTGAGAGGAGTGTGTGTGTGTGTGTGTGTGTGTGTGTGTGTGTGTGTGTGTGTGACGAAGGTGAGGGTGAGAAGTCCGTTTCCATATTTTCCAACAAAGTCTTTAAATAACACTTAAGATTTTACGTTTTGCTCGCGGATGCTGTGACGCGTAAATTGGCACCATCTGTGCGTAAAATGATGATGATGAGGAGAAGAAGAAGAAGAAGAAGGCAGGCGCACAAACAACGACTAATGTCAGAGGTCTGGGATACTCAGACAGCGGCTGGGCTGCTTTAATGAGGCATTTAAAAAAAAAAGAAGAAGAAGAAGAAATGGAGCTTTACTTCCCGACCTCGTCGAGGACTTTGCGGTTGAGCTGAGCCTGCTCCCTCTGGCTCTCCATCTTGGCCATCTGGATCATATTCCTCAGCAGGTGGAAGGTCAGGTCGATGGACAGCGGCGGCTCTTCGCTCCGTTTCAGCAGCTGCGCCGCCGTCCTCACCGCCTCATCCTCGCTCTCCTCCTCTGGTGGGAGCAGGCGCAGAGGGTCCGGGTTCCTCCTTTGGAGAAGCCTCAGGATGTTGTCGCCCAGTAGATCCGAGGCGGTGCTGTCCCCGGCGGCGGCCGCCCTGAGGAGCACTTCGTCCAGTTGCTGCGTCTGGAGGCGGCCGCTGCCATCCAGCCAGCCGGGGAGGATGCGCGGTCTGCCGGCGGCGGGGCGGAGGTGCGATGAGAGGAGGACCGAGGAGAGGAGCAGGAGCAGGGGGACCGGCTTCATGTCCTGCAGCCAGAGGTATTTATTAAGAGGACAGTTCATCACAGAACTCACATTAAAGACTGTCGGCGAAGCCTGGAAGTCCTTCACTAATTCAGGCCATTTCTCACTTTCCCGGAAGAAAAAAAAGAAGCAAATAAGCAAATATTTTGGAGATTAAACTTGAGTGAAAACAATAGAAGAGGAGAAGAAGAGGATATATGAATGATCTGCCCGACGTGTTCTCACTGGCACGAATACGTCCAATTCAACAAAACTTGACCCTGAAACAAAAAGAATAAAGCAAAGCTGCTTACTTACTTTATCGTCTCCAGACGCTGCAGCTGAACTTTGTGGTCGGTGCCGGTGAGAGTTCAGGTCGGAGCCGAGTCTGGAAAGTCCCTGTGAGCGTCTACCGGAGAGGACGGAGGGTTTTATACATCCAGCCTGCTCCTTTGACGTCAATGCAAGCACAGAGACCGGTTTGGAAACTGGACAACTATCGAGACGACAAGGCAATATAGTCCTGAGGGACAGCTGGGGATGCTGTGACCGACAGAAAATAAAGGTTGCATTTGTTTTCAGGTTTATTTCCTATGAGGGTGGGATGTGGGACCTCCCAGGGGTACAAGAGGAGGACACAGGGGGCCTTGAGGGGTGGGGGTCTCTGAGGTTGGGGATTCCTTGAGAAAGTTGGAAGGGTTCTATTATAGACTTATTGGGGCTTCTTGGTGTTGGATACCCTCAGCCAGCTTTTTATTTCTTTCTAAATTTGACTAATAAGGTATTTTTTAATGCACGTGATCAAACTGGACACGAGGGTTTAAGGTTGAATTAAAGTGGAAAATTAAGGATTAACAGGTTCTGTAGATCCTTTAAAGCCAAAGTGATGCAACAAGATGGGAAAACACAATAAATTAAGTGTTAATCTTCTTTTCACATCAATAGGAGTTAGTTGAACACTTTATTTTATTATCAGCTGAACAAAAAGATGAAAAATCTCTTCAAACTTGCAGTGAATGAAGCTGGGAGCTGTCTGTGGTGCTGAACTGGCTGCAACTCTACATCGTTATTAGATTATATATTATATTCTGACCAGACCGGAGTTTCTGAAGTGTTTACAAACAATTACACACCGCGAAATAAATCCACGTTAGACAAATAACCTGCCAGGAAGCCAGACGAGTGACAGACTCTGTCTCTCGGCTCTCTGTTTATTCTCTAATGGGGAAACTTACTGGAGTCTCAGACCTCAACTACTCCAGGAACATCCTCAAGGACTTGTCAAACACGTCCACCCACTAATATAAGTTTATTTAAATGCATTAAAAACCAATTTTCTCAACGAGCGTCTAGTTATGAAGCGTTGGTTCTGACGTGGTCTCAACATTTTCTGCCTTTTTGGTCATTTCACACGAGACTTTTCTGTGTGTTTGTTTCTAGTCTGCAGCTCTCAGTTGGGATAACAACAAAGGGGGGTGTCATGTACTTCTGAGCACCAGTGTGTTTAATTAATTTGATTGACAGTGGCCTTGCAAAATAAGCAAATGACCCCAAACTGTCACCAACTCACTCAATCAAACCACACACACACACACTGATGCTGTCAAAGTCATAATAAATATAAACAAAGGATATATTTTTTCAAAACATTTGACACTATAGAGAAAGTTTCTGGGGTCCTTCAGACCAGACGCAAACTAAAAATACAAATTAATGTCCAATAAAGGCCTCAAAACTGATAAAACAAACAGGAGGTTTATGACTTTAGTTTAAGTCTGTGCATATTTGGATGTACAAATTCTACATCAGCCATCAACAGCCACCAGTAGTCTCTCATAGAAGACATCAGTATCGTTACTGGTGCTCACTGGTGCCATTTAAACCCCACATTCAGTCTCTGTGACGTTAACTGAACGTTTTAAACACGTCAGCTCCATCGCGCTTCATGTGCAGGTTAGAGAGCTAACAAGACCGTGTACCGCATTTTCATTTAATTACCTTGGTTTGAACTTAAAACACAGCGAGCTTTGGTGCTGAATCAAAAATGGATTCCAGCTTTCTGGGGAGAGGCTCACATCCCTCGGGGTGGGGGGGGGGGGGGGGGGGGGGCCCTATTTGGCGGATTTTCAATGGATTCGTCAGACGTTTTTTTCGCTCGCTGCTCCCTGATATAGCCCAAGTGTGCTTGTGTGGGGGGGAAAAAAAAAAATGTGTGCAGTTAACTTGGTTGACAGCCCGGCTCAGCAGCCTCCACATCTCCCTCCAAACAAACCCCACCCAGCCAGAGATAAGTTGGCCACAAAAGTGAGCGAGGTCAAACGCACCATTGACATCGCCTCATGTAAAACTTTATTAGCTTATACGCCAGAGAGGGCCTTTGTTATTACAAACGTACACGTTCAGAGTATAAAGATCTCATTAACATGGAAAAATCAACACGTCAACAGTGATTGTCGATGCTCGAATGGATTGTTGTTTCCAGAAACAAGTGTACAATGAAATGACACTGACTGTTCAACTCTTCGGGAGATTCACTTGATTTCTTGTTGAGAGTTAGATGACAAGATCAACACCGCTCTCGTGTCTGTACAGTGAACATGAAGCTAGACGCAGCAGCCAGTTAGCTTAGCTTAGCTTAGCGTAGCACAAAGACGGGAAACGGGGGGGGGGGGGGGGGGGGCAGCTAGCCTGGCTGTGTCCAAAGGTAACACAATCCACTGACCAGCACCTCTCAAGCTCACTAGTTAACACTTTATATATCTTGTTTGTTTAATCTGTGCAAAAAACAAGGTGTAAAATGACCATTTCTTGGGCAGGCACAGTTGCCAGGCAACCAGCAGAGACGCCCATCAGTGAACAGTCCAGCACATGACCCCTGTTAAAACCACAACTTGTCATGTTTACAACAAACAAGATACATAACGTGTCAACTAGTGAGCTTCAGGAGGCACTGGGAGGTGGATTTTGTTACACCCCCCCCCCCCCCCCCCCCCGTTTCCAGTCTTTGTGCTAAGCTAAGCTAAGCTAATCAGCAGCATGCCGTACAGACGTTCATCATCGTGACATCATCTAACTCTCAGCAGGAGAGCAAATGAAAGTATTTCCAAAAATGTCAAACTACTCTTTCATCATCGGGTTTTGTTGTCAGCATCGAAGAACAAGCGCATCTTTCCAGAGTCATGATTTATTTCAAAAAAAAAGCGGATGCTATACTTCACCCACAGAAGCCTCAACAGACCAGAATGCATTGCATCCTGCACCTGATAAGACTTTACTGATGAGGCATTAAAGATTGTGGCTGTCTTCTCACTAACTTAATGTACATTTATATATAAATCCAAAAACAGGAAACTTGTACACTTGAGGAGGATCTGAGGGGGAAGTTTCCTTCATGATGAGACAAAACATAGAACTATTAACGAATGATTTCAAGTGATTAACAATACATTAAACGGATTACAAAGTTTCATGTGCAGACAGTAGGTGTTAATGTGTGTGTGTGTGTGTGTGTGTGTGTGTGTGTGTGTGTGTGTGCGTATGTGTGGCTGCACTGCGGCACAACTGCCAAATCCCATTTCCATAAATAACAAACTTTCACAGACATTTCTGCAAATGCAAGTTTGACTTTCAAGTGTGAATTTGTCATTCAGAGTAGACGAGCACTTTCTCCCGACCTTTATGAGTGACTCAGTCACAGTTTTACACATTGGAAATATCAGAAGACTAAGTAGCCTAAAGTAAGTTGGACCAGAACGTCCCGTGTCACACAGACACTACAAATGAGTGTCTACTCATCATCGTCATCATCATCGTCAGCATCGTCATCAACAACTCAGGCCGGACTTGTGATCGCCGTTCACATCTTGTTGGCCTTCCAGGTCAAGTAGGAGTTCCAACCGACAGCAACAATCTGGACGACAGCCAACCTGCAAGCAGGACGACGTCACATATTTAACCAATTTAATTGAATCATTAATTTATAATTACGGTTCTGATGATTTCCAGAATCAGAAACAGGTTCATTGCCGAGGAATTTGCCAAATAAACAAAGTAAAAGAAGTCAAGAGTCACGAATGTAAAATAGAAATTTACAATTAAAATACGTAAAATATATTTATTCTAAAATGAAGAGCGGAGATATTAGAAAACTGGCTTTCAGATATAATAATTTGAGCCAATATAGATTCTCCGTCTTTGCACTTCACGCAACCTTCACACGTGTTGACGCAGCTGTTTGCGTGTTCGTAAAGTCAATTCGTACCTGTGGTGCAGAGGAATGAAGTAGAAGTTGGCGATCTGGACTGGAGGCCACAGCTGAAACACACACGGACGACATTCAGGGAACAATTCAGACGATGCAGATCACGTCTGAAAATGTATTTCAACTCAAGTGGTTCATTTTAACACAATAAGACAGATATTTACTTTACAAAGTAAACCATACAGGGCGAACTTACATAGTAATTCGAGATCAGGGCATCCGTGTAGTCCTGCGAACAAAGATTAAAAAATTGAAATTTAATTTTAAAAAAGTTGGCATCATAATGAGCGCTGCATCACTTTTAACCAGGAGCGAAGTGTTTGGTCCAAGTGTTTTAGCAATAAAACGAGTTGCTAAGTCGGAGAGAAGTTAGAGGAAGTCTCCAAAACCTGCTCAGAAAGTCATTAATCAACTCAATAATCCACAACTTCCATTCATCCATCTGTCAACCAGCGGACGTAGTGAGTGAAGTCATTCACTCCCAGCAGAGAAGTGAAAACGTCTTCAGAGGAAACTCTTTTTGAGGAATTATACAAACACATAAATTATAGAGAAGTCGCTGATGGTTGAGATTATTTTTTTTTAACATCTGTAAAGAAACTTTAAGACTTCTGGCCTCCTGCTCGGGTATCTGGTCCAGCCCTCCGACCCCCTCCGACCCCTACCGGCTGTTTCCACTGTTCAGCGATGGAAAATGCTGATGTGAGAAATGGTGATGTGTTGAAACTCCAGTTGGTGGAGAGTTTCAGTCCAAAACAATGCAGGAAGGAAGTCTCAGCGCCAAATAATAATCAGCAGACGGCCAAGAAATGGTTGAATAATTAGTAATGATCGACATCTCTATCGACCCCCTGTAGATGCAGCACATTCTAGTCATGGCACAGCATTAATATATAATATTCAGTATTATAATATATAAATATTCATGCCAAGGAAACAATATTGCATTTAAAAGTGAGCATACATACATAACGTATGCACTTTTGCACTTCTGGTTAGATGAAGTTGCATCTAATCTAATGTGTGTAAACGTGAACAAGGAACAGTTTTCAGATGCAGCTTCTGTCCATTGTTCTGAAACACTAAAACCTTGTCCGTCCTAATAGCCAGTATTTACTAATACTACTACAACAAATGTATGACTTTATGTACACAGCACTCTTCAACAAGTCAACAAAGTTACAAAGCGCTTGACGCGGTTGAACCAGAATCTATTCGGACGTATTAAATACGCTGTGAAAATAATCAGAAATGAACTGAAAATGAGTGTAATCTCGTTAAAGAAACAGTTTTGCTAAATGCTAAAACAAAGGGTGGTGGATGCAGACTTTTAGACTCCACAGTAAATATAAAAAGGTGAAAACACACACACACACACACACACACACACACTCCCTATGTCATCGACTTAAAGGTCACCTCAACATGTCTCGACATATAAAAACATCGAGCCAATATTCCAGTTACAATCTCTTTTCTGGTTGATTTTCTTTTCGGGGTGAAACTGTTTTCTAATTACGGACAAACAAGCTGCTTTTCCACCTGAGGTGAAATTACTGCCGCCGATCGCCGCGTCACACACACACACACACACACACACACACACACACACACGTCAAAATCTGAGGGGGCCTTTTCTCGGCTCCTCCAGGGGTCTCTGAGCTGTTTTCACAGTTAGCATACAAGACAGATAAGACCAGATAATCAATTAATGATCAATTAATCAGAGATTTCAGCAAACTGCTGCCACTTAAACTCAGAGGAAGTTAAATGTTTTTACAGTTTCACCAAAATCTAAAGCTGTGTCCCGATATCCCTAAATGTAGTGCGTTCTAGGGCTAAATAACAATTCATCTAATTGCTGTTTATTTTCTCGATTAGCTGGTTATTAACTATTAAATGTCAAAAAAAAAAAATAGGTAGAGTGCCATCATGATTTCCTATAACTGAAATCAAACTGTGGAACTGGATTCCATCACAATCTGACAAGAAATGTCATTAAATCAAAAACTTAAGAGATTCAGTCACAAAGAAAATCAGAAAATCTTCAGTTTTAACATTACAACAACATGCTAATTGGTAAATGTTAGCATGCTAAACTAAGACACTTTGGTCCATCGGGGGGGGGGGGGCAAAGTCTTTATTGGATGCGTGTCCGGCTTCAACAATCAGAGCGGCTGTTTGGTCAGCGGCTCCATTAATTTTCCTCTCACATTTCCTCAGTGCCAGGCCTCGTTGTAATGAGCACATTTGTCATTTATTTTCTGTCCTTTCTGACATTTACCAGTTTGGCCTTTCAGCTCCACGCGCCTCCTTTTGTAAATAATTGATGGTGACCAGCCGCATGTTGGGTAAGCAAGGCGGTGACGGACGTTTGAGCAGCTGGCACAAGATGACAGTTAGCTCTGACCTGGCATACAAATACACACACACACACACACACACACACACACACACACACACACACACACACACACACATATATGAAGATATGAGTCACTGCAGCTATTTCCACAGCCCCTCCCCCCTCGCCTCTTTCCTCCTTCACAGGAAATAGTTTCTAATAATAATGAGAGGTGAGTGTTGGAGGTCAGATATTGTACTCACAATGAAAACCAAACTTCCTCTCCGTGTACTCTCATTTTCCCGGGCTCTGTTCATACAGAAGAAATACTGTTTCTCAAGTCTCAAGTATAAATATAGAACGGCAGGTCGAGTCAAATCAGAGCCGAGAGGAGTCCAGTACCAAGTTTAAATATCTGACAACAACAGCAGGCAAGTAAAAGTAAAAACTGTGATACCACTCTCTGACAATGTGTGTATTCTGCTTATTTCAGGGTGTAGGGACACTGGAACCTTTCCCAGCATGCACTGGTGGAAGGCAGGAGACGGGTAAACACATAATGTATGTAATTAACAGTGTCCAGTCCATCTATCTGCTGCAGAGACTTTGGAGAGGATGGTAACCACAAGCTTCCTGCTGTGAGGACCACAGAGGGAGCAACGCTGCCGGAGATACGCCGCGACATAACGCGAACTCACCCTCTTCAGCTTGCCGACGTTCTCGTCCACCGTCAGTCCGTTCAGAGCGCCGGAGAGGCAGAGGAACGCTCCCAGGAAACCCGGAGCAAAACACAACTACAGGCGCACAGAAAGAGGAAGAGGAAGTCAACTTCAAGTGGGTTTGGATGCGAAAAAATCGTGGAAAACTAATTAAGATCACATTAGTTTAATCATTTCTACCTGGTGTTAAAGTGTTAATGTATACAGTTCAACAGACTGTGTAGAGAAGGGGGGGGTGGGGGGGGGGGGGTCACAGAAAACGGCCACGCTGTTCAGGCCGCTTTGTTCCAAACTCTTGACAGAATTTGACAGTTTCCTCCCGTCAGCCTGATGTGAGGAAACCGTCTCTCTGTGGTCGGGACTCATTAATTGTGGCCGAGTGGAGGCCAGAAACAGACCCTCGCACACAGTCGTACGGGCGCCTCACTGAGCTCGTTTCCACTTTGCTTCTTGGTTTGTCTTTAACCAACAAGAAGAAGAAGAAGAAGAAGAAGTGTTTCTCTCACCTGGTCAACCAGCATCTTCTTCATGGCAGCACTTTTAGTTCCTCCGACCACCAGCCTGTCCAACACTTTGTACCAGCTGCCGATCACTGGCCCCTTTTGTTGTAAAACAAACAAAAAAGTTATGATTCTTTTCTTATAAATGTGCTTTTTTTTTTAAATGAACTGAGGTGCCAAAAGAATAAAATGATGGAAAACAAAACACTGAAACTTCTTCTGAAAAGTTAAATATACATTTTCTGTTTGCTTCACTCCTTGAACATCAGAATCTATATAAGATGTAAACTACCAAACTTAATATATCATTAATGTGAGGAGGGACGATACATGATGCATGAGTCATGAAACAGCGACAGATAAACGTCTACACGTCTCCCTCTCTATAATTCATAATGACGATGGAGCAGATTGGAGGAACATAAGACGATTATGGAAATATAAATAAGCTTCGAGTACGTCGAGGTGACGTCAGAAAAGAAATGCGCCGCTCGAAAGGTGAATTGTGCAGCTGCCACGGGACTACACACAAGAGGCAGAAAGAAACCGTATGTAACACTTATAGATTTGCAGATGTGGTTTTTGATGCTGTTGAATGCTTAAAGACAATGTTTTAACTTTTGTGAATATTTGTGCGTTAACTTACCACGAAGAAGAAACCGATACTCATCATCTTGGCCGTCCGGCGCACGTCGTGATGAGCCAATCCTCTTCTCTCGATCAGCTGTTGGGAGATGACATCACCAGCACCCACTAGAGACCCTGGAGGACAAACAGGAGACGGACACAGTGTCTCCGACCACTGAGCATGACGATACAGGGGATGTTTATTCCTCTGTGGACGATTTATTTTCACTGCAGCTTCAGGAGAATTACGTGTTCCATATTTACATCTGTGAATCCCACAGTCGATCAAAAAACTATAAAAAAACAACAACAAACTGGAGCTAAAATGGCTCCGAAGGCTCCATCATGTATTACAGTGGATAGCACTAACGCAAGGGAGAAATAACGAGTCCAAAAGGTCCACTCCAGCAGCATACTGGGTAAAAAAAACGTGGCTTCATTTCAGTAATCGTACATTTAAATGATCTCCATTCAGCTCGTTCACATCTAGTGAGGCACTGCTGTGGAGTCACTTTCATAGCTGCAATAACAGACAGCACTGATTCAACGTCGCTGAGCGTGTTAGCAAACATCCATTTTACGAACCCAGCATTCATTTGTCCTCACTCTCCTTTTAGCTGTGGTTTGGATCAACTCCTGAGGGAAATATCTGCCTCTTTAGCTGCTCCACTATGTCTGTGTTGAGCAGGTAGAGTACAGACTGGCTGTTAGAGCTCGAAACTCTAACAACCAAACTGTTAATGTGCTTTAAAACCAAATCTCAAGTCTCGAGTCCACATGCTGCGCTAATAATACCATTTATTTTTTGTCTTAACTCACAAAAAGACACATAAAAGACGCGTTCAGCAGGTGGAAAAAGCTTTTTAAACCCCACTGACATGATGTCACCCACTGCAGCCCACATACCACAGTAAAAACTGGCAGCACAGCATAATAACACAGAACAAGAGGTAACCTTTCCTTAAAATGTCATGGGAGAACTAATAAAGGTAGTTAGGGTGACAAGGTGGACACACACCGACTCTCACACACACACTCGCCGAACAGAAAATGTCAATTGTACACCTTAATAGTAATAAATACAAGCACTTCCTTTGTCACTTTGACTCAGACGCCTTGATGGGCAGTAAAGTAAAGTAAAGAGAGGACCGAGCGGACTTAAAGCTCCAGAGCTTCAGACTGTCGCTCAATACAAACACAGACTCAGAGGTCACAGAGGTCACGGAGGGGTGGACGCAAAGAAATACTCTAACATCAAATTTAACACCTCAAATCGCACATGCATCAAAGAGGAGTAACGGATGTTTGTAACTCACATCTCAGGCAGCGTTTGATTCAGAGTCAGATTTGAATGACTTTAAGTCGCCCAATCAGAGCCTCAAACCTGTCTGATCGTCATAAATGTAGGCAAATATGAATGCACCTATACCACAATAATGAAAACATTAGCTCCACAAGGTTGATTTGATAACTTTACATTCAACGTAAGGTTTGATAACTCACTCATGTGAAGCTTTTATAAAGGAGGCTTTCATCAGAGTTGACTGAATAATAATTGGACAAAGGTAATAAACAAAAATACAATTTGGTTTTGTTGTACTGAACTCATTGAACAATATGACACCCAAAAACGTCTTTACCCCCCAAAAAATACAAAACAAACTCGTCTTTCTCGTCTCTGAATGCTGACTATTAAAGTGAAACTGCATTTAAACCTGCTTTAATTCTGAAATTAATTTAAATATAAGCTGCAGGGACTAATAATTAGTGGAGGAAAATGTACTCAGATCCTTTACTTACTTCCTTAACTAAGTAAAATCTAAAAATACTTCATTAAAAGTCCTGAACTCAAAATGTTACTTCAGTAGAAGTACACAAGTATTATCAGCAAAATGTACTTAAAATATTAAAAGCAAAAGTACTGATTATGCAGAATGGCATCATATCATACGTTTTTTATGTAAAAAGTAACTGTAAGTAAGTAAGTAAGTAAGTGTAAGTAAGTGTCAGATAAATGTAGTGGAGTAAAAAGTACACATTTTTCCTCTGAAATGTAGTGCAGTAAAAATATAAAGTAGCATAAAATGGAAAGACTTGAGTAAAGTACAAGTATGTCAAAATCGTACTTGAGTAAATGTCTTACAGTTTGTACATTCTTCAGAAAAAGGACCTTCTGTCAGTTTTGGCTGCTGCTGTGCGTCAAACATCTGGTGAGCGTCGCCTCCATCTAGTGGTGATTAAACTGAACTACACTGGCAGACTAGATTACTTTAAACATATGAACAATAAACAATTTGCTCAGATATTTGGACACAGGAAGAGTTATATTTTGCAGTGATAGCTTGTTCACATGTGGTCAGATCATAGATACACAACAGCTCCGATATGTTCCCCTCAGTTGTTGAGCTTTAGGCTTCCCCTTGTCACGTTTTAGTAAATTAGAGGCTTAATTGTTTTCTTCATTATAGAAGCATCTTTTCAAATCATTCTGAAGTTACCGTCTTATAATTCCTTATTTTGACTGAGGGACAGTCTAAAGATCCAAAAGGTTTTACATTACTTTATATGGAGGAGCAGAAAAGACAGGAAATCCTATACCGTAATCAGCAATTCATGTTTTATCTTCTTAACAGCCACTTTACATTCACGTTGATTATGTTCATCTGTTGCATGTTTAGTCTTTATCGTCTCAAAAGGAGCAGACAACAAAAAAAAAAAGCGCAGTTCAAAGACCTTTCCTTTTTGTTGATTCTGAAACTGAGGTACCCTGTAAACTGGAGCAAAGGTCATGAAATGTTAAGCCCTTTTGTTTTTCTAATCACTCACACTTACTTTGTCTTAACCAAGAAAAGAACATTTCCGCACCTCTTAATTTCCTAATTAAGATGCCTTAGTTTGGGTGATGACATTTCTCTGCTGTCTTTTCTTCAATGGAGGCCTGCAGTTGTTGGATAAATGCAGTGTGTAAGAAATAATAATAATAATAATAATAATAATCCTACCAGCGGTCACTATCTGCATTGTCCAGGGGTATTTGTTCATCAAGATTTGGTATGATCTCCACAGGCCTGCCATTCTCCCTCCTGGGAAGAAAATCAATCAATCAATCAATCAATCAGTCACAAAGTGATCACAAAAAAGGTGATTTCTCCTCTTTTACCCCGCCCGCCGGCAGGCAATGTGACTCAAATCAAGCGACCCTGCTAATCAGTTCCGTTATATTGTCTATTACTTGTCGATTAGTTTAACTAGTTAGTCTGCTTCTTTTAGGCTAAGTTGGAGGTGGCTAGTAACTTAGGTTATTTTGTTAAAAAACAATGTTTCCTGCACGGAGATCTGTCGTTTTAGCCTTTAGTTAACAAATACCTTTATACAGACCACGTTTTCTGACCAATTAAGCAACACTTGAGTGAATTTTAAACATTTTACAGACAGAACCGACTAGCTAATGCCCTCCACTGGATGAAATGACTATAATGTAAAGTTGAAATTTTAGTCATTCTCTGTGAATTCTGTCAACGCCGAATTGAAGAGTGGCTTCAAATAAGTTAGACACCAATATGAATCAGGTTCTGATAAATATGTAAGAGTTACAAACAATCAAGGAATATTTAAATTGCTAAGCTTTTCAATGCAGTTCGGCGCGACGTTCGGTCTCTTTCTGGCTAGGCTAACGTTACGAGTAAATCTCTGCAGTACATTTACAGTGTTGCGTTATCAGCGTTGAACTACGTCGATTTAAGCAAACATCTGGAAGTCTGTAAAAACTTGTGCATCAAAATAACTTCTAACGTTATAACGTTTCTTTCAGGTACATAACTTCAGATTCAGGTACATGACTGTAAGACAAGTGAGCTGCTTCAAACTCTAACTATCACTGCATGCATCTCAACTTTTATGGTTATTAATACTCACTATAGGACAATCAATTTGAATTACATGTGTACATGCCTGTTAGTGAGCCCGGCTCCACTGAGCGAGCTGCTGGTGATGCCTTCACGTGTCCGCATCAGCTCCGAATTATGCAATTCTGAAAAAAAGGTTTCACATTTCATCCGGGCACATTCGCTTCTTTATAAGTTATAACAGCACTTACCCATGTAAAGGTTTTGGGAGGATCTTGACGCATTTTAGAAATTAAGTTGCTTGTGTTGAAGCCCGATATAAACGTTATTCTGGTGCAATTTCAACATTTATGAAGTCATGGCAAAAGTGATACCCAAAGAACTAAATCATGTCGTATGAGTTTCCCGTTGTAGTAAATGGCAAGAACAAATCAGAGATGTTGCATCAACATCTGCTTGGTCAGGTAATGTCAATAATATATTTTATTTGGTTAAAAACAACAGTGACAAGTGCAGGCTAAACAGAGTATATTAGCATTTTTCTTTTCTACAAAGCAGCAAGAAAGAAAAATATTATTGTTCTCTATTGATACTACTTCGTAATTATTTTACAATAATTGTTCGAAGTCCTTTTTTATCTTAAAATGTGAGAAATGCACACTTACCTTGTCACCTAACTGAACAGCACACAAGGAAAGTATTATTTCCCACAGTCCCGGAAGGCAGCATAAGAACAGCAGCGTGCGTCACTTCCGCTGTAAACGGAGCAGTTTGCTGCCCTCCGGCGGGAGACCCCGGTACAGCATCCAAACTGCATTTAATGTTTTCACTCAACAAAAAGTTATTTTCAGTTAATATTTTTATTCGGTACAAGTGAGGTGAAACTTACAAAAACAAAACGGGAAACCAACAGATTTTTCTCACAAAAGGACATGTTGACTTGCCAAAAAACACACACACACACACACACACACACACACAGGTGTAACAAGTAAAATGAATCATGGCTGCATTCCATTCGGGTATAGTGGTGTTATTAGTTACACCTGTTTTTCCTTCTTAAAATGAATATATTAAGAACATCGTTGAGCAAAACAGTTTCTTGTAAATCACTGAATGTGAGGTAACCAGCTTCCACATAAAAGGGAGTAAACGGTTGCGTCATACAGTACAGATAAAAGTTTATTTTTAAGGTATTGTTGCTGTAATGTGCCGTCAATAACGTGTATTTTGCATACAGTTAGGCTAGACAGCTGGACGTAAACATGGTGGACTAGAACACAGGTGTAACTAATAACATTGATAATAGATCTGTTCCTTTTTAGGTGTGTCAGTGAAGGCAGCATGCACACTAGCAAGGACCTAAAAAGGAACGCTGCCATTATTAATGATAGTTAAACCTGTGTTTGACAAACTGTCCAGTGAATGAGACCTGCTGTTACACTGATATGATCTGGACAGTGAATGTGTCTGTAGACCTTAAGTGCAATAATAACAGTAATATATTGGTTATGTAACTTGGATGTGATGTAAAACAAATACGTTAAGATGTAGAATCCCTGCAAACAATACAAATAAATAAATAAAAACGGCCACAAGCAGCAGCAAACGAGGTTACCACAACAAGCAATCGTCCTCATGTGGGTCAGTTTCTGCGTTGCATCCAGTTCACACATGAACTGCTACTGAGACTTTAAGTACATTTGAATATGCCCATCTTATGCCAACTCAAGTGCTGCAGTTTTGTTGTAAATCGTGACATTTGACCCCTAGAAATAACACCAGCTGTCATTTGGTCTCCTGGTCTTTAAGCTTATTATAATCGCGTCACAAAGCTCAGATGTGAACATAAAACAGCCGTTTGTACAATAAGTTTGACACGCAATGCAACACAACGCACGTGCTAGCTATGCGTCGCCTTAAGCCAAAGCTAAATTAAATATTGTTTCGCAATGTAGTGATGATTCGAAGGTTTTTTAACTCGTGAAAAGAAAATTTAAACTTGAAAGAATGGACAACGTGGCTCTGTGTTGTTGCCGTGGTAACCTACTGGTGTACAAATCTAAGAAAAGTTTAGCAATGAGATAAAAAAACAAAAACAATTTAACATAAAACAAAAATAAACAATATTTGACCGTCAGACTTCTTGTTCAAGTATGAATCCTTGTTGTTCCTTTCAGAGAAAGTTGCCTGAGATAATGTTACAGTACGGACAGCTGCAGCTTCATCAGCAGAGCAAAGCTGCGAAACACTAATAATTCTTACAAAAACAATCACAGTACACTGCTAACTAGACGAGACATATTACCACAAACTCCCCTAAACATCCAATACTTGTGATGGAGACTTGTCCTAAAAGATGAGGCGTTATTTTCTGTTCATGTCTTTGTGCAAAACAAATGATTCGATTATTACTGATCAGACAGGAGGGTCGATCGATTGAACACTATCAAGTGCATCTTTTAATAACTAAGGATTAAAGCCGAGCATAGCTCTAGCCAAATCTTCCCAGCTTAACTCTCCAGCTGGGATGTTTTTCCAACGATGATTTATTATTACAATATCCAGGTTTATGAAGGTTTAAGAGACTTGCTGAGTAAAATCCTGAAAGAGACTCTTCCAGTAAACCGACAACACGCGAACACATCGACAGCCTGCAGCTTCAGCGACAAAAACACATTACTGGCAACATTATTTACATTATAGTCAAGCATTTTTCTCAATAAGTAGCTTAAGCTGGCAGACACACCCTTTTGACATTGCAGTGGAATAAATACGACTGTCCCACATCCTGCAGGACCCCTTTAAACGTTTCTGTAAACTTGAACGGCAAATGGACTAAATCCTGCCTGGCACAAATGGAAATCTCCACTTAACTCTCACTAGGCGTTTTCGGACCGGAGGAACTTTTTTCTAAGAACAGTTGGACGACCCCGCCCCTTTTTTATTGTGTTTGCACTGTAAGGACCGGGAACGCTCTTGGTTCTTAGAACGCCGTTTCGAGGGACTTCTACAGGTCCTACTACTTCGGGGGAGTTCCCCTCAGGGGATCCCCGGAGCCGTTCGGTCCGAAAACGCCTACTGACGTCATCCGTAATCGCACTGACCTAACAGTGAACTCCACTCGACTCATTTGAACAGGAAGCAGTTTATACAGCATCACCTCTCCGGTCAGGAGGACGTCGATGGAGCGGATCAGAGCAGTGAGGAGATGAAGGAGGGTCTTTTCACCGGTTTCATGGCTGTAAGTGCTTTACTGTAACAGCCCTAACCATCCCTGAGAGGTCCTCTCTTCAGAAGTCCATCCCTTCATCGCTCTCACACCAGTCTGACGGAGCATCGGTGCCAAAGTAACGATCTCCAAAATTACCTTTGGGGACGAAAAGAAAAGCAGGTAAAATGAGGGACAGACTAGACCTCCTGTTAAGTCTGCCGCCCTCGCCTGCAGCAGCACAGCTTATACAAGAAAAGAGCAGAGCCAGAACCTGCAGGGCACAAACATAATTCCAGTTTAAACCCACAGTGAGCAGCGCAGCAGCAGTTTTCTTCCCCCGTGTGGTTCAGTGTTGATTTACCACGTATCACCTCTAACTGGTGGATCCATAAATCACATTCTCTCACCGTCTTCCACTGCCTGCTGATAAAACATAGGCTGGCTCTGGCTCTGAGGTGATGGTGATGGTGCCTTTATGTTCAGGACAGACGCCCCCCCACATATAGTTTCATTCTTTTAGGGTAGTTTGTGTCTACATTTGTTTTTATGTGTGTTCTTGTATTCAACTTACGTTTAAAAGATGAATGAAGGCAAACTAACGTGTGTGAAACTGCTTCTAGCATACTGCTAAACCTCCTCACCGATGCCTGGTATGATGTGGAACTGGTCGTTGACCTCCTTGTCCACGGCGGTGGTGATGATGCGGACTTTAGGGAAGGCGTAGGCCACCGAGTGGACGCCCATCTCTGCCATTAGCAGGGACAACAGGAAGATCTTATCCTCTGCTACATCATGGTCCTTCAGAGACAGAGAGAGAGAGACTGAAAAACCTCATGGATTTGAACCCATCACGCAATCTCAGTTAGCTGACATTCGTAGGTCTGTGTTTTTAAAAGAAGACCTACGAGCAGCACTCTGACGGCCATGAGAGCTGCCGCTCCGGTGGACACGGTGCTGTCCATCAGGATGACGTAGTCTTCACTGATGTCTTTGGGCAGACGAAGGTAGTGAAGCTAGAGGAAGGAGACGAAGACAGCACATAAAATTTTAACTGTGCAGATATTCTGATATTCACTACGTGTGTCGATCAGTTACGAGCTAAAGTTACAATGGGATTATCAATTATCCATGATGTAATCGTGACACTAACAGTGAGGCAAACCCGGTACTTTAGAAAGAGAAACAGGGGTCGTGCTGCTGTTGGTGTTGGAGACTCACGTACCTCTGGTTCTCCTGTGTCATGGTTGGTCTGGATGAGGATCTTTCCCAGTCTGATGTCTTTACACACAGCCATCAGAGCCTGCTCCATCGTCTCTCCCGCTCTCAGGATGGAAACACCTGTGATCTACAACAACAACAACAACAACACACAGCAGGAATTTAAACTTTTTGTTGATGTTTACTGCAGCTTTTCTGGATCAGGACAAAGTGATGATCTAACATATCTGCACGATCCAGTCTTTCTAGTTCATGATGTTTAAATGTTGTATAATAACGTATACATGTTGTTGTTTAAACTTATTTTATTTGTCCTCCCTCTGTTTGTCTCTGAGATGTAAAGGAGGCTAAACACGGACTTGAGCTTAGCGACCACAAAGATAATTTAATGTTACCTTAATAACGAGCAGGTGAACTGAAGAATAAAAGCAGACTTACTCTTTTGCCGCTCAGCCTCTTGCCGTCGTAGACGCCACCCTGAGGCGTCTCCACAGATACTGGCTGGAGAGGGACAAAAAGGACAGTTGGAAACCATTTTGTTAACTTGCCACCGAGATACTTAATTCAAAAAATGAATCTGCCACTTTAACAATGATACAGCTGGATGTTTAGAGCAGAACGGTAAATCGTGGAGGGTTACCCGACCTTAAAATGTTAACAGCAGGTCAGTTAATAATCTTCACACTAACAAACTCACCTTGAGAGGCAGGAAGGAGAGGGCATGTTCTATCAGAAGCCTCATTAATCTCTTGGAGTAGAAGATAAACTCGTCTCTGTTAGTCTCCTTGTTCCTACACAAACACACAGAGGTCACACGCCAAGAGGGTGAAAAAGAAAAAAGAAAGTCAGGACACCTCGACTCGATTTTGACTCTTCTTCAACTCCAACTTTGGGCGCGACAATAAATCGCTGGACTGCCCTTCAAGTATGAATGTTCTCCTTTACAGAGAGCCTCTTCTGTTGTGTGTGAAGTGTGTGTACGAGTGTGTATTCTGACCTGATGATGGTGTGCATGCCGCGGACCTGCGGCGTGCTCTCCATCACGCTGAGGGTTTTGGGTAAAGGCTGACCCTGGTGAGCTGAGGCCAGGGCCGATCTGTGAATATCAAACATATACATACGTAAATAAATAAATAAATAAATAAATACAGAGCGACTGACATGCAGAAGGATAAAGTAACATACTGTAGCAGCAGACTAAAGATTGTCTCAATCAAATATTATCCTAAAATATAAACAGTCCATTAGTTATCGTTCCCGTGAAAGGTTTTTCATTTAGAACTAAACTAATATTTCTAATAGTAATAAAACGAGTGTTTGAATATGTTTTTAATTCAAGGGCAGGGAGGCAGGGATACCTGACTGCCTTTCAAGTATATTATAGAGTAATCGAATGCTGATAGTTTAACTTACTACGGCCCACTACATGCAGTATGTTGCTTCTAATACGCATGCTGTCCACTTGTTATAAAAAGCAGATGTTTACAATATGTTGCTGGTTTCACAGAGATAAAAGTTTGACTTCAAGCTAAAATCCATCACCTGCACAGATCTCACTTCAAGCAGCACTGATAAGACTGTCCTAATACCACTACAACTCGTCCTGCGACACTGTTAAACTACAAATTGTTGACAAGAAGCCTCCAACACGAGCAACCCAAGGTGTTGGTGCTTCACCTGCAAGCTTTCTATATTAAATAATTTAATTCAGGTGACGTTTGCCCGTCATTCTTGTTCTGGCCAGACAAACCCTTTGGAATAAAGGCTAACAGTGTGTGCTATCACCTTCAGCCGACAAAATGCAAAACAAGAAATGCATTTCTGTAAAATTAGCACATGTGGGGTATAAACTTTCAAACACATGCTTAATGTTAAAGAGCGATGAAACAATTAGTCTGCTGCATGCTGCGTCCCTACGCTGAAAGACATAAAGCATGCTTCTGCTTAAAAACCCAGAATTGCGAATGAGTTTCACAACTTTCAAATGTCATCATCATCAATTTTAGCCATGTAAAGCATCAAAGAGAACAAACAAGCATGTTGGCTTTTCTATGGTGAAGGCATTCATTCAGGTAAATATGCACAGCCTATTTTAAGCAAGTTAAAAAGGCCAGAGTGCATCAAAACTACAAAACTACGACATTAAAAGAGGGTGCACGAGGTGAGCCTCACATATCCCAGCGGAGCTTCCTCTGAAGAAGGTGACAGATATTCATTTGTTGAGATTAAGTGATAAAAAAGTGGGGGGGAAGAAAGAAAGAAAAAGTACAGGAAGAAAAATATAAAAAAAAGGACAAGAGGAGACAAAAATATAGAAGGAGAAAAGAAGAGAAAGAACAGTATTAGAGCAGTGAAACAGCTCCACTACATCACTGCTGCGCAACACTGAACAAATACTTTGTGGTTCAGGGCTGAAGAGCAGCAAGCTCAATTCAATTTGTCTTAAAGTGGGTTCATTGTAGGTGACTCAATCCATTCACACTCCAAGTAGTTACTTTAGGAGCTGAAAATAGAGATCAGTCCTTTACTGCCCAGGACGGAGGCTTACGAGCAGCTCTCAAAGCACTGAGAGCTGCCGCTATTCCAACCAACCGACTGACCTGAGAATTCATACTTTTAGGTTTAACCCGTTAAGCGTGTCCACTGGGCATGTTTTTCAGAGCACCAGCAGCTTTTTCCAACTGGTCCCATGTTACACATTTCACCCAGAGCCTGTCAGCACATGTGAGCCTTTTATTCAGATGTTTGATGGGCAGAAAGGCGTTCAGCGAATCTGCGAACAGAGTGCCTCAATAGCTGATCTTTGGCCTGCTGCTTCAGGAGGTGGTGTACAACAGTTGTAACTATTTAAATGCAAACGCTATATATGTATAAGAATCTCTTCTTGACTTTAGGCCAAAATAGTGGGTAAAAAGTCCCACTTTACCCAGCTGTAGGTTGGTGTGGTCATGTGAACATGGCCTGTGGACAGTCATCCAATGTTAAAGCAGTATTAACTGATTATTTTGACCATTATTTGTCATTTTATAAAGCTGATTTGGTGAAAGTGACGGCAAACAGATGTGTGATTAGTAACATTTTGGAGTCGCCACTTGACAAATGTAAGTTTAGCTCAAGAGATCTCCACCAGCTCCTGAGGGAAACATCTGTCCTTTGTGTACTTCCAGAGGTTAACCAGGCTGACTGATTGACTGGTTTGTTCATCAGTACAAAAAAACAAAAAAACACCTTTTTTATTTTGTCTTTGTTTTCAAATGAAGTATGGTTGAAAAAAGCAGGAAAGGAACAGGAGGAGGGAGAAGATGTAGTAATAAAATAAAAGCAGCAGTCATACCTCACAGTGATCTCACGCTGGAATGGTTACACAGCATTCAGCCAGGCAAGAGGAGTCGTGCACGCACAAGGAGACAAACACACACACACACACACACACACACACACACACACACACACACACACACACACACACACACACACACACAGTGAGACAAGGAAAAAAAAACAAAAACAAACATGAGAAAACCAATCTGCAACATAAAACAAACATTTAAAGCAAAACAAATGTTTGTTTGTGAAATTGTAGCATTGACGACGTCCCATCCTTCAAGTTGACAGTATTAACATATATCGATCGTAACCATGTTGAAGTAATGATTTCAAGCTCGTTGTAATTAAGAGTCTCCGGTCACGCTAGCAGCTCTGTGAGGCTGACCTGATATATTGATGTTTGAAACTTTCTTATCGATATCGAATATTGATTTCGACAACGTCACCGGCCCTCAGTTCATGAAGCTTTGTCCCACCTCAACACTGACTTGATGCTCCCAAACAGATTCACTCAGTACAGCTACGACGTGCCAACATTTATTCACTATATAAACTCGAAATGTCGAAGCCGTACAGCGTGCAGGAATCTGTTTCTTGGTATGTTTCCAGGAAGTTGCCTTTGTTTGTTTCTATATACAAAATAATGTTCTCTTATCGGAAAATATCGGGATGTGCATGTACTACCTTGTGGCAGTAGTTTAAAACCAAGGACATGAATTCTTCTTCTTCTCTTTGTCTAAACAAACTAGGGTTGATTTTATAGCAAGAAATGCGCGGTTGAAATCTGAATATTTGTCACAGAAACACATGGCAGTTTTGTCAAGGGTGCATATAATTAAGGTAAATAAGCTTTGTAATATAAGAAAAAGCTCTGATAGAAATGTACAGATCATAAATGACCCCACTATGAACATGAATGTGAATAAACTCATCCATGTTACGTACTGCAGGTGTCGTGAGTGTGAAAGATGTTCTATGTGTTCTACTACTACAGATGATAGTTTGGTACAGGTCATAAAGTGTCTGACAGTACAGTGAGGTGAGGAAAGATGGAGGACGCCTCTCCTGGCTTTATGTGGTCATTAATCTCAGGTACCTGGACCTCCGTCTCAAAGGGGGATAATGGGACCAAAAGTTTATTTATTTCATTTATGTCATTTTATCATTTTGAAGGATAACTAAAGCCCACTGTGCTTGATTTCCTCCTGAATTGTGAGCCTAATAAGACAGGAAGTTAAGCAGATAGTGAAAGCCGAATGGTTTAATCCCGTTTTTCACTTGTTCAACCAGCAGAGGGGGGAAGTGTTCAGAGACCCTGATCCTTTGGCACCTGAATTGGCACCAGTAGCCACCTGACTCAATGCCAGTCGAAGGCTGGAATAAAACCATATATTTTCTAATGGAACTTCTGAGGGAGGGCTGCAAACTAGTCATAATGTCATGAGGATGATTGATGTCCAATTGAATAATCATATCCTGGTCTGGTTTCCACTGTGTGACAAATATTGTTGATTTCACCTATATTGCAACTACCATTATAATAAGTTGCACACAGAAAATATACAGTAACTATCAGGAAGCTCCACACATTTCAAAGCTGGGTCTACATAAAAAAGTACTTTGAGCTGCTGTTTTCTGGTGGATGTTAGAGCCCAGACTTATGTGTTAATATTACATATTCCTGTAACAGGTTTACAGAGAACCACAGGCCATATTCGCACCATTTCACACCTCCATGCCTTCACTAAATAACCACTTTAAGTTAGTAAAGGATAACTGCATGGTAGACTGAACGTGGCTGCTCTTAGGCAGCACAACAGACCTTCTAAACTTGTGGAAACTTCAGCTTTTTAGAAGTGAAGTTGTAATGAAAACTGCGAATTTAGCAGCCAAACGTGTAGCAGAAGTTATTATTTTGATCATTATGAAGCCCACTAGCTATGTTATAGAGGTTATAGCTGTGTTTAAAATACTCTTCCCTCATAGCAGCAGCAACTGCAGATAAAAGAAAATAAACAGTGAAGCCCTTTATCAGCACAACATGCAGTTGAGGCAGCACTTTTATCTCTGAAACAAATCCCTAAAAGATTTACAATCTATAAGGTTGGAAATAAGCAAGATAAACCAAATAAAACTCCAACTCCCGCGCAGAAACAGAAACAAGTTGAGGAATCTTACCTTCTCCAGCTGACTGTGAACGTGCTGAACAATCAAATCCAGAGCGACAAAGTTTTCTCCACCTGTAAATAAAATGAGACGCAAAGGACAAGAATTTACAGATAATACTAAATTAAGTTATTCAGTGATCGTCTTGTGTGATTTGATATTTTTCAGAGCCTGTTTCAATGCAGATAACACTACAACGCCTTACTTTGGTGAGTTTAATCAAATGTCTTAGCCTGAACTGCAGTACTAAGATGTGCTGCTGACGAGTGCAAAGAAGCTTAATTACGGCACAATGGTGGATGTAGTTTGGTACAGTAAAATCTTAGCAGCATCAGTATCAAGCAGCATGTTAAGTGTAGACGTATTGAAAAGTTGTACATTTCTATTTCGTAAACCGTAAAACTTCCGCTGACCTCTGGGCACCACGATGTCAGCGGACTGCACCGTGGGCTCGATGTACTGCTCGAACGCTGGCTTTACAAACTTATTGTACTGTTTGATGATGCCGCTGATGTCCCGTCCACGCTGTGAAATGTCCCTCTTCAGCCTCCGTATCAGGCGGATGTCAGAATCTGTGTCCACAAACACCTTCATGTCCAGCAGCTGGCAGACAGAAGGGGAAGAAATGAGTCTAATTAATCTTATTTTCTTTACTGCATTTCTATGTCTTATGATTTCCTGTTCCCCAGAATGCCATTGGGTATTTACAGCATGTAGATATACTGTATTGGCGCAAACACCTTTTTCTGAGATGCTGATAGAGGCATATTTTACTGATAACTTCAGACTGTCAAGTAAAAAAAATAAAAACACGTTGGACAAACAATAGAATAACCCAATGAGATCTGAATATTTGATTTGAAAAAGTTTAATACTGCCGGTTATTTTCTTGTTGTTTAGCCGATAAAATATCCAGATTTACTCATATTTGGTCTGTTAATGATAATTACAATTTCCCACAGTCCAAGTACGTGTCATGTACAAACAGTATAAATGTATTTTAAAACAAAAAGGAAGCAGGAACAAACTGCAGGCTTCATCTTTTAGTATTGTCAAGAAGAAGAAGCATTTTGAGTTGTTTCCGTGATTTGACATTTTTACAGCTGGAATGTGACGTTGGGGTCAGGACACGTTGAGGAGTCAGAGGTCTGTTACCATTGTCACTTCACAGAGTAAGTCAGCCGGTGATCTGTCCAATAAGATCCATTAAACTGAACCTCAACTCAGCAAAACCAGGAAAAATCAATGAGCATCACAACAGAAGAGGAACAACAAAGAGGCAACAGCCTCGCTCACCAAAAGAACTATCGACGACTACAGAAATAAAGTTTGTCAGTGATTTAGATGAGGATGACGGGGGGCGGGGGGTGGGGGGTTGGTGCAGGTATAACTCAGCTGCACAACAAGCCTCTCTGCTGTAAATCTGACGAGCTGACCAACCAGAAGACGGCATGTTGCTGGATAAGCACGGCTGTCAGCCTATAGGAGCAGGTGAATGAAGGAGTGGACTGTTCCCAAAAGGTTAGAGAGCAAAGCTGCAGCTGTAGATCATTTACTAACCTGCTCAAACAGGGAAGCACTCCGCTTCTTTCTGCCACAACGGTGAAACAGGAAAACAACATCTCACAAGTAATCTATGAGTTATCAGCCTCTGAAGGCCCGCCGAGAGTTTGACAAACAGCCTTTAAAGATCCTGAGAACATGACAAAACCAGTCTGAATTTGCCACTTTGGTATTAAGAGTGTTATTATCTTCTCTCAGTATATAACTTCATATCACTTATCCACCATGTGGTCTGCGTGCAGCATCTCAGTTTCTCAAACCAAACCTCTGCAGAAGCATATCAGCATTTACTGCTATAATTGACTTCAATTACAAGAACGAACGCACAAAACGCGATTAATCACCGCCGACGTTGGCTGTTATTAACTGAATCAGAGGGTAATCAACTACACGGCTCAGGGGAGGCTGCGTGCCTTATCACCACGGTCCAGCACACACACACGCACACACACGCACACACACGCACACACACACACACACACACACACCTCGTTACAAAAGGCTGACGAGAACGATGCGTAGCAGCTCTGCTATAAAGATCTTAAATTCATATGGATTTCCTCTGCAGGATGCTTCACATGCACACAAACATGGTGACCAACTGTTCATATTAAATTTAACCAATTGGACTGAATTTGGATTTTTCCGTGAATATTTATTTATTCTTTATTAAAACCAAACCTCATTTAGTTTTCACTTTTATGTTCAAAAATGTAAAAAAAAAAAAAAAAAGAAATATACATAATTATACAGTAGTTCTTCCAAAATGTAATTAACCATAAATCTATAAAACATAATTACCCATTTAATACTCCAAGCATTAAATAGGATTTTGGCTTCATGTCAGCTTATTTAGACATTTCCATAGTTATGGTCAGAGAGGAGAACCGACTGACTGATATTTGATATTTAATAAAAAGTAAAATATGAAATATTTTACCACACAGATAAATGAGCAGTTAGCAGATTTAATGTCCCTCCTCACAATCAGATGCTTTAGTTCACTATTAATCAGCCTGTTGGTCGTCTCTGAGCTGACAGAGCCATTAATCAGGTCTGACACGGAGAACAGAGAATGAACAAAACAAGAAAAAACACATTTTAAAACGCAGGGCCTGATTTTTAGGAGTCTGCTTGCAGTAAAGGACGTGAAGGTATTTAAAAAAACCTAAGTGCTGCATTTACTGCCCACTGTATGTTGTTATTAATGGGGCGCGTGTATGAGTTAAAAACAGTACGACGCGGCAAACGAAGAGTGGAAACTTTAGTAGATTATTCTCACCTTCAGCAGCTCCTTGTTGGCAAAGGCCAGGATGCCCTCAAAGATGACAACGTTGGCCCCGTACACCGTTTTCTGTCAAGAGGAACAAAGTAAAGGCTCACGTGCACGTACATATGTTGACGGCGTTAATGATCGCTGTAATCATTCCTCCAAACGAATAAGGTCTGCAGATACATCACAGACATGTCAGTTAAACATGAAATTCTGCAGACACACAAACGCAACACGCTCTTTAGTTATCTGATAAACCTCATAGTGAACCCGCTTTACCACCGAGGAGAGCAAGCGTGAGAGAGAGAGAGAGATTAATCACCACCTCAATCAAAGACAAAATGGTGCTGAGTATGTCACAATCCTATTACCTTCCTCTGACCAGCTTCATGCTAAAGTCAATGGACTGAACACTTCAGTATTGATTTTGAGCGAGAGAGAGAAGAGACAAAGAGAGAGAGAGAGAGAAACAGAGAGCATCCAGGCGAAGTTGTGCGTGAAAAGCAGAAAGTGACTTCTAAAGAAACAGATGAGCGTTTATCGATTTGTTCATTTCCTTGTTCTTTGCTAAGAGATGATTTAGTGGGTCTTTAACATGTTTAAGAGTTGGTGCAAAAGAGAGAGAGAGAGAGAAGGTGACCTCGGTTCTTACCGGAGAAGACTCAACTGTGCCCTCTCCTTCATCCATATAACTGAACTAAAACACACACAGTTTATGAGTTTATGCAGCCCGGAGCTAGCTGGGCCTTGCAGTCCTCAGCACCCTCGGGGCCTGAGGCTTAATTACATCCACCCCAGTACAAAAGGCCCATAAAATGATTTCAGAGTCGCAAGTCATGCTATGCGATTTCCCGTGCGGTGTTGTGCCTTTCAGCCATGAAATTACATCGCAAAGAAATAGAGAGGAGTTGTCAGAGTGCTACACAGCCAGATTGATTCCTCACAACGCCTTCGGGAGGGGGATTTGTGCTCTTTGCTTTGGGTTAATGTCCTGTACACTAAATCCTTAATAATTAGCAAATTAGCGAGCTCTTAATTGGCATCAGCTCAAACGACTTATACATCCCCGGGGGGGTGTTCAGTGATTTGTAACAGCAACGGTAATTTCATCCTGTAAATTACAAAAAAAAAAAGACGAAAAAAATCCAGTTCACTGGTTTTTATTTTGGTGAAGATAGATTATCCTCTACAAACCGAAGTGAAGTGGGTGATACTGCTGACGGTTATGTCCCAGTCCTTTGACTACGATGACAGCATCGGAAATATTTCAATATTATTACTTTTTATAATATTAAGACGTATAATACTACTCTGCTCTGAAGACGTTCAATTTAATTTAAATTTACCACCAACATACAAGATATTTTTAGTCGTATCGGTTAGAGAGGTGTCCAAATTTAAGTGTGAAAAGTAAAAACAGCAGAACGCACAGGTAGACTACAATCAGAGTCAGGTGTCCCACAAACATTTGCAGTTTGCAGTTTGCAGGGAAAACAAGGGAAACAAACACTATGGACCCTCCTGATATTTATAAGGGTGAGGTGAGTCATACTCTCTCATTCACAACACGTTGCACTATGTCTCCATTTGCCTGCCATTGTTGGTCGAATTGTTTTTATTAGTATTCCTCCTGGTCACAGCTATGACACGGAAAGTCACAATTGTTGATTAACAATGATTCTGGAGAAACAAATCTAAAATGGAGTAACACAGTAAGTTACCACAGAGCTGGTTCAGTTAGGGAGGAGGTCTCTTACCCATTCTTTGCGTCTGCAGTGAGACGTGAAGTCGTACACCGGGACTTTGATGCTTTTTCCTTTCTTCAGCTTCCTGAGGACGGTGACCAGCAGCTCAAAGTCAAAGGCATCAGGGTGGTCAAAGTTATACTCATTTTTGGCAGCGAGCTCCTGCTCTTCTTTATTCAACACCTGACAGACGAAACACACGCTAAGCACACAAGGTTCAGGACTAAAGATATACATCTTTTTATTTAATTTATATTTAGACACTGGCTGCTTGAGATGGGAGCTCACGTCTATGTCGTCAAAAGCTTAGACAATAAATTGGGTGTTTCCAGTCGAGTTGAGAGCGCAGACCATTTACACCGAGCACCTTCCTGTTTTGTGGCAGTTCTGGTATCAGAAAATCCAAAAGTTTATATCTCCTACGACGCTGCCACAGACCTTTTGTGGCGTTTCATCTCCACTCTCCTATCTACTTTTGTCCCGTTGCCTTTCACTCTCATAGTCTAAAGTACACAACATCAGAAATGGACATAATCCAACACTTTAAAGCATCAGAGTGGAGGTTTCACCAGCGTTCAATTGACAAAGACAACAACTGGGTCCAATCCACAGAGACATGCAGACATAATGGGCTCTGTGGGATTCTGTGAGTAAAGCAAACTGAAGAGACAATTGACGCCTCGTCCCAGAGGAGAGCGCGGTATAATGGAAATGAACTATTGTGCTCAATCGGTTATCGGTCCGGAGCTTTTACTTATTATGCAGAAATCAGCACTAATAACCTGGTGTCCACGAGGGCATTGTTTTAAAATCAAAAGCTAATTAATCATCGTGTAAGCACTGGGCTTAAAATGCTGATTCATAAACAAAAGACTGCTTACGACTGTTGTAAGTAGATGCTTATGTGCTGTAACGTACTATTAATCAAAGCTCTTATTCATATTCTAAATTACACTTTATATTAAGTGCTGTTAACTGGATTTTGTACCTTGTAGAAGGAGTCCATGGAGAGCAGAACCACCCAGGGAACGTCCAGCGCTTCAATGATCTTATTGGCTACTGTGGTTTTACCAGAAGCACTTCCTCCACACAGACCTTCAGGAGGAACACAGAGAGAACCACAACACTGTTAGCAATAAAGACAGTATTTGTCATCAGCTTGGGCTCCAGGAATCGATGATGGGCATCTGTGTTTAGACCAAAGGCTTAGTTGATTAATTGAGAAAATAACTGGCAGATTAATCGTGGTTTTCATTGGACCCTTTTAAACTTTGCATCGTCCCTGTTTAACACAGGTTTATTGTTTAAAATGCGGAGTCTCCTAGCCTGAGCGAATATAACGTTATTTTCTACAGAAAACATTATAGAACTGTTTTCAACACTGGTGTGTAAATTCAATGGAGTTCCCCTTTATTGCTGGTAGATATCCCGATACACACATATATGCTACAAGCTAATATAGGGCTGGTATGCCCCTGTTGTCAAGTGTTATTGCATTTCTGTTTACAGGATACAGGGGGTGACACTTTAACTCACAAATGAACTATATTTGATCCACCAGGTATTTAAATTGATCGACTAGATTCTAGCTGATCTTGTTGACATTTTAGTGTTTTATGCCTCGTGTGTTCTAGTGGGTTTGCCCTCCGTCCCCCACACTGCCATGACTCACATAAATTTGGTCAGACAGCGCAGATTACGAGCTGCAGGCTGGTCGTGACAGACCCAGTGTGCAGCTCAGGTACCCACCTGACTGACTGCTCTTATAGAAGGAAGTGCGTCTACACAAGCACCATATACCTGCAGCCGTCAGTCCTGTCATTTCTGATGAAGTACTGCAGGCACTCTGGGGTCACTTCAGTTCTGCCACCTTAATGAACTCCCACATATAAAAAACACACAGGCTGAATGAACTTTCATTTAAATTTCCTCTTGAAAATGGACCATGTGTGGAGTTTTATTGTTTTGTATCACCGTGTTTTGTGTGTATTTTCTTATCGAGTTATGTGTATTTGTACAAAGGACCTTACTTACGCTATAAATGATGCGTTATGTATTGGCTCATGCTATATACAGTACTTGTCCCTATTAAAATGATAATCACTCACAGAAATATATTTTGTCTTTCACATATTATGTAGTATTGTAAATCTCATGCGGACAAAATCACATATCAAATCATACAATCAAATAATCTGAAATCAGTCAAAAATACATCTGACTAGAGCCGCAAACACTGATTATTATTACCTATCAATCTGTTGATTATTTTTATTAATTTATTAATCGTTTGGTCTACAGGATGTCAAAAAATAGTGACATCACAACTCTTAACAACCCAGTTTGTGAAGTTCAAAAGTCCAAAACCTAAAATATTCAGTTTACTTTATTATAAAACAGAGAAACCATAAAGCAGCAATTCCTGGAACCAGAGACTGGCTGGTATTTTTGGTATCAAAAAATGTCAATTAATTAACTTTCTGTTGATTTACTTTCAACAAAAAGTGATTGACAAAAGACAAAAAGGCATTAAGAAGAGATATAAAACGAAACACATAAATGGGAGTAAAACTAAATCAAACTAAAGCCAAAATATAATAATAAGACATTACATTTACAGTGCAGCTACACCTGGTGTAGTTGACAATCTTTATCTATATCCTTGTTTAGCAGTTATTTGTATGTGTCAAATAGTGAGAAGGGCAGTAAGAACTAAATGTAAAAAACAGAAATAGTGGCATCAGTGCCACCGACGAGTCTGGAGCTTCACCTCACTTGACCTCCTGGGTTAAAGACCACAACAGCAATCCTTCAGGACAACAATCCTGGGAACCACATGCTGCCTGGCTGACTAACTGGCAAGGAGGTGAAAAACAGGATGCATTCGCTGTGAGCTGTAGTGTGTGTGTGTGTGTGTGTGTGTGTGGGAACAAAAATAGCCTACGGAGCTACTTCTGTGTGATAAACAACTCTCAGTGAAGTGTTGGAATGGGCTTTTTGCTCAGATAAGACCCCATCAAGGTCAGAACTGCTGACTGGGAGTCTGAAAACACTGCAGTGCTCCTCATTTCTATTTATGATTACAGCTTCGGAGAGATTATAGAAATACTGGTTCTGACTTGCAAATGGATGTATCAAAAAGAAAAAGAAAAAACCCTATTTATTGTGTTCCTGTAGATTCAGCATAGACATTGAGTGAAGCCTGGACGCTGAAACGACCCGTTATAGCAGATAAAACTGGCTTTTCTATTAGCAATAAAACGAGAGAAGAGATAGAAAAACAACCTCTGGTATCGAAGGAGCTTCACAGTGACTTTCTGTCCTCACCTTCCCTCCTCTTTTAGTTCATCCATCCATCTCTTCTCACCATCCCTGCATCTTATATCTCCCCTCAAGCTTCTCTTTTAAGCCTTGCATCCCTCCATGTTTTCTCTCTCCTCTCTGCATCGTCATCCTTTACCGTTCCCTGTAGTTACACAGTCAGGTCCTTTTAACCGGGGCCACATCGACTACAGTACAGCCGAGTGTGAAACTGTAACCAGTCACTGCGGCCCATTGACGATAACAGATTGCCTACTAAAGATAATGTCCACCTCTCCCTCCACGTGTTCCCGCTCATGCCAGTCTGATGTGTTTAACCACGGGACATTGACTCTGCGAATGTCAAACACACACACACATGGAGATGTGTACACACACACACACACACACACTCTCGCTCTCCATCACGGTTCATTTTACTGCTGCTGGAACTCATCCTGAGGCCGATATTTTACTGTGCTGATCTGTAAAAAAAGAAAACAACAAAAAAAAAAACACCCACAGTGAAGCCAGAGCATCATGAACACTGAAGACTGCTGACTGACGGTGTTCAGTGGTGAACTGATCGATTGAACAACTCTTTGCGAATCAATTTATCATTTTAAGTCATTTATCAACAAAAATGACAAACATTTACTGGCTCAAGCTCCTCATATGTGAGATTTTTTGGTTTTTATCTGCTTTATATGGTAAACTGAATATCTCAGTGTACATTTTCAAACTTTCTTAGCCTTAAAAAATTTAATAATTAATTTATTAGTTGCAGCTTTTACAGAGTCAACTATGTGTCCTGCCAGAACAATTAACACCTATGTTGTTTATTTGGGGCCGTGTGTTGCTGCATTACTTCCAATGCAGGTGGAGTAAAGATACGGTCACTTTACATTTCTGCCCTTCAAACATTCGCTCCGTCTCACATTCACTTCAATTGAAGCCTGCATGATGGATAAACTCTGGCATGCGTTTCTTGTTTCTGTGCGATCTCCAGCCGGCAGCTTTGTTCAACTTTCACCGTGTCAGTGTCTTGCTTAAGGACACTTTGACTTGTGGACGGGGGGACCACTGATTTGGGAATCTTAATTCAGCATGTGACAGAGATCGGGGATGCTCACTTGTCAGTTTGAAATCTGTGAATTCACTGTTGATACCGAAGCATGAAGACAGACAGTAGGACAGAAGGAGGTGGCAGTTGCCGGATCTCTCACCAATAACAAAGGCCTCTTTGAAGGTGGTCCCGGTGACGTTGTACCAAGGGGGTCTGCCGGCGGTGTAGATGGTCCGTTTGTTGGTCCTCAGCAGCGGAGGCTCCGTCTTAGACTGGCTCGTGGTCCGTTTTTGCGGTGACAAAGACGGGGTCAAAGGGCACCGGGGGACACGGCTAGAGAGGCCATCTAGGGAATCATCTCCGCTCCCACTGGAGTTAAAGACAGGAAGACAAAAGATACCAAGATCAGCGAGCAGCACGTTGACCCTTTTCTACAGGGTCGGCTCACCGGTCTCCATTTACTGCACTTCCATAATAAGCCATATAAACTAAGTCTGATTAACCGCAGTATGTCCTATAACAAGAACAAATGTGATTGGTCAGGAGGTACATAATAGGCAGGGCTTAATTTGAGGGTCCAGAGCGGCCACTGTAAACCCAAACTGTGAGCATCACACCTGATCAAGTTTAATTGTGGAAGCCAAAACAGTGCCTAAGATATATCACACGATTACTAGCCCTTATTGAAATATACAGCTATGAAAGTCTATAAATAACCAGCCACCATCACCTATCTTAACTCGGACAACACTTTAAATGAAAAACCAAGTTGTTATTTGCAGTCATTCCTGCAAAATGGATCAGATATGGCTCTGATTTAGTCCCTTTAACTTGTTTCCTGCATGTTCATTAGTTTAATTTTCTGTATATGTTAATTGCCATCAGATATGCCTTGTAAGCTCATAGTTGGCCCCATGCTGCTGATCCAATACAGGCAAGTTGTTCCGGAGTATCTGCAGACTTTTGTGGAGCTGCAGATTCTCTTGCTGTACTGCAGAGAGATGAGAGGGAGTCCATGTGCTGGAGTGTCTCTCTCTGAACTTTTCCCTCCACAGCAAGGTCTCTGCTGTAGGTGTGGTTGAGGGGGAGGAAGGGGGAACTTGCCAACCCTCTCCAGGAAATCACACCGCTGCCCTGGACACAGCATGGGGCCACCATTCACATGAGTAAGGCTGTCATCACTTGGCTGGAACTCTCTCACTATCTCACTGTGTCTCGTAGTCTTGTGCGCTGTGAGAATATCAGGTTAAAATGAATGTTTATGTCTGACAGTTTAAATTATTTAGATAGGATTAAAACATTTTAATGAAATACTTTCAAATACTTCTTTCTCCCCTTCAGTGTCTAGTATTGTAGTGTCTACTAAGAGAAATAACTATTTTAATTCAGTGCAACTGTGCAGCTGTAGTAGCTCAGGGGGTAGAGCAGATAGGCCATTATTTGTAGGCTGGTGGTTCGATCCCAGGCATTCCTACCCACATGTCATGGTGTCCGTGAGCTTAAAGTGTCTGCCAAATGAATGTAATGTAAATATAAGCTTGTTTCCAACTGATATCTGATAATTAAAAGGTCATTCACCTTTGTTTAATTAAAAATAAACAGCTGCATTTGAATTTCTAAATATTTAACGTATCCATGTAGCCGATGATTTTCCCTTGTAAAAAGGTGTGCCCTCATTAGTATTTAGAAAATATCAACCTGACCTATTTTAAAAGGGTTTGGGTATGAGAGATAATAACACATATCACAGCTACTCCCACGCAAATCACCACCTGGGTTCCACTCCATGTTTTCCCCATTTCAGCATAATCCTTGCGGGAAATGTATCACTGTAATAATCACAGATAACCTGGGTGGACAGGTGTTCGCACACCCAGCTGCAGGATATCCTGATTCACACAACCAGGTTAGCATGGCTGCCAGACAGACACCTGACCCCCCCACCCCCCCGCCCCCATACATCCTCCTCAGTGCTACGTGTTAGGAATAAATTATGCGAGTGTTAGCCACCAAGTAGCATTAGCTGGTGCTGTGATGAGAAACCAATTTAGTTGTATCGCTTATGATGAACGTTAATAGCCCCTCTTCATTCGTACAAAGCACAGTGAAGGTAATGTTCGTTTACGGTTAGTTTGTGCCGAATTTACCATGTCACATTAAAACGCTGTCACAAGATGTCTAGTCAATTATAAACGTTTGCCAACAAGATAAAGTGCACAATTCGTCAAATTTTCAAAGAAGTCTGGTGTGACGTCCCCCATAAAATAGAACGAACCGTTATAAGCGGCGGTGAAGCCAGAGGAAGGTAGCTAGTGTTAACATAACTTTTGCTAGGTATAACACTGCAAACGAACGTCTGTCAAATACTTTTTAATGTGGCCACAACCACGAGTGTTGTTTGTGTTTTCCTCTTCTCTTTGTCTTTTGGGCATTGCAGCCACGCGAACACACTGCGGTGGGTATGATTGTGGAAGCTAGCCAGCTAGCTGCATTAGCTAGCCAACATGAGCCGTTTTCATCGTGTTGCTCCCCTTCAGTGTTCTGACTCGTGCCACAGACAACTATCCTTTGTGTTTTACCTGTCCGACCGTGACATAGACCTGTCCCCTTCCATTCCTTCATCTGTCTGCTGTTCGTCTGGCTTACTATCGCTGCTTGTTGTTTCCATGTCTGCTCAGCGCGGCGCGGAAACCAAACACTGGGAGCGTCATGACGTCAGGAGACGTAAACTGATGTTGTATTTATGGTAATCGGACAAATGTCCCTTAGTCCTGAAACCTTCACTCGTTCATTCACAATTCGTTTGGGAATAGTGTAAGAGATACGGTATATGTTGTGTTGAATATAAAAGATAAATAAATACAAATGTTTACAAATGTTTACAAATGTAAAAAGTTCAGATCAGTGCTCTGGGCTGCCACACAAAAAGAGAGATGTTTTCTGTCAGAAAATGTGCAATGCCTCATGGTAGGGATGTTTGATTGAGACCTTTTAGTTAACTACCTTTTGCCACAACTACAAGATAATTTGGATCCATTCATTCATTGTATTAAAGTGAATAACAGTGTCAAAATTAAATAACAGACAAAATAAAATAGACCTGAATAGAGGCCATATAATGACAGGTCTTCTCTGTCCCTCCGGAACTTGAACGCAGCATTGGCGCGGTAGTCATGAATGACGATCAGTGCCGCATATTGTATTGTATTTTTGTATCCTGATATATATCATGTTATACATTTAATAAACAACCAACTGTGGACTTTACACGATCAGTGAACAGTTTATTTATTTACATCTTTGGCTGTTTATAGCCATAATTGAAAGTACAGTGAGGCATCATTTTATATCGATGCTGAAGGATTTTACATGTTATCAATATAACTAAATAAAGCTAAATCTTTAAGCCATTATTGCTAGATTGACACCAAGATATGAATCTGTAACTTTTATATTTTATATTAACATTTTATACGCTGTTTTAGATATAATGGGCCTGTTATCTCAAATATGGATCTTTTTGCATGAATCCTGATTTATATTATTGTAGGTTGTTGGCTGCATGAATCTGATTAATTTTTAAACCTTTTGAGATTGTCATACATCCGTTTAGTTTATGCCTTAACCTGACATACATCTATATTAATCTATACACAGTAACACTGAAATAGCCCTAATTCAGTTCAGGATTTTAGTTTCAGGATTCATTTTTAGACTGGCATTATTATATATATATATATATCAAGACATCGAGGAATGTGTAGCTGTTTATTTGAATATCATACATTTTTTCTTTTAAGACTGAATCTGTGATAAGCATTGATGTTCTGCTCTGATATAGCCTGTATATCTTCTCATCATGGCATATATCAGGCTGGTGTAGCCTAAATAAATATACAGTGCGGTTGATGTAAAATCTAAATTAGAGGTAATTAACTGAATATCTGCAATACGTCACATTTTGTGAAATGTAACTGACATGTCTTAAAAATATGTGAGCACAAAATTGCAGGAATACTCTTGTTAAATGTGTTTATTTACAGTATCTACATTTTAACAAATTATAATTTATGTGAGAAAGAAATATTTCAACGCTCAAACACACACAGACCGATGTGTTTCTGTAAATGAATTGATTTTCGTTCATGTTGATGTTTGCTCCATTAGGATGCACCAACCGGAGGTCCTGCTTGTCCCCGGTGATCAGTCAGGCTTTACTGTAGTAGCCTGTGCGTCCTGTCCACTGACAGCAGCTGCAGTGTGGAGCGCGCTGCTGCAGCTCCATGTCCGAGGCTACAACTCCAGCCTAATTAAAACCTCCCTCAGAAAAACCCGCATGTGGTTTCCCCCTCCTGCCTCTCAACACCGCAATGAAGGAATTTATCCGTTTGTTCTGAAGTCTCGCTGCACACAGAAATGAGGTCCGGGCTGACTTTTCCCCGCGTCGAGTGAAGATCAGAGAACCGGACCTGTCGATTCTCACCGGCAACTCCTGCAGCATCCTCCAAAGACCAAAAACAAACCACCTTTACTTCTTTTCTCTCTCTCAGACGGGACACCGACTGACTGCAGGCTGAATAAATGGATAATAACGCTGCAAACTCGGAGAAATCTACACTGATACACGAGAAGAATGCGAAAATGTATTCTCTAAAACTACAAAGGTGGGACCATGTCATGTTTCATGTGCTGCATGGAGAATAATGCTGCATGCGGGAATAAGTTACCTGTACATGTTCAATTTGGCATGCGATAAAAAAAAAACAACATGTAAAGGAAAAAAAGAAAAAATAACAATTGAATCATGTCAAGTTTAAGGAAAGTGATTCTCGGTTATTTGTTGTGGGGAAAATCAACAGCTTAAAAGTGAACATTTTGCAATCAGCACACCCTGATCTCTGCAGGAGAATCTGCGGTTGTAGCGCTTGTGTCAGCGCTGGGAGCAGTTGTTACTGTGGTGCATGTTAAGCAGGCTGCCGCTTCTTGCCGGCTGTTTTATGTGAATGAACAAATTCATTTCCATGCTCGGCTTGTTTCTGGACAGCCTGTGACAAATGGCCCCGGGGCCAGTTCACTGAGCAATGCTAAAAACTCATCATCTGTCATTAGGGAGGCAGGAAGCAGCTCCCTGCACGTCCAGGCTGCGTGCGACGAAAAGAAACTCACCGATTAATAACGCAGTAAATACATGTAGGTGTTTATACCTGCAGGTGGAGCCGAATAATTCCACTGCGGTTTATTATCTTTTATGTACTTAAATGAGAAAATATTGGACAGTCATGAAGAATAAAGGAAACTCGTTGGCCTAGAATAATATAAAATAAGAAGAATCGAGAAGAATCTTTCCTTGTTCTGTAAAAACGATAGAAACCAGCTTCCAAGTCTGATTCAACTTATAGACATAAATCCTAAAAAATGAAGTTTTTTAATAATATATCGGCCAGTAAATGATACGTGTTCATGTTGGAGCTATGATTATAAAAACATATAAAGGGACATGGCCATTAAGTCAGAGTAAAATAAGATAATATTAAATAAAAAAATCGAATAATTAAATATATGACCACGGGCAGGTGTTTTTGTCACCAAAATATCGCAAATGATGGGAATAAATTAGTTGTTTTTTTTCCTGCACAACAGAAGATGCTGCAACAGAAAACCAGCTGCTGCAGAAACACACCACTCTGAACACTGCATATTCTAACACTGCAAATCATATAAAATACACGTAGAAAAAAGATCAAAATATCAAATATAATAATAATTTCTTCACGTTGTGCAGCATCAGTGGATCGTCACAGGCCTCCTGATCGATAACTGTTATCGGCTGCGGACTGTAAGCTAGTTAAAAAACTCTTTCACGCGCCCACATCAGCTGTTTCTCACTTTTCTTTTTTAGAGACACGTCGAGGACACGTGAGCTGACGGAAGTGTTCCGCTCCGTGAGCACGAGAGCGAGAGCGCGTCACGGCGCGTTCTTCAAACGCTCTTTTACACCGTCAGGTTGTTGCTGCGTCCGTCCAGGCCTCCGACACCACCTCCCGCTCTGAGACACGAAGAAGAAAGAGATTACCGTTGTGCTTCAGAGGGAGGCGTGTGCGCGTGTGTGTTTATTCCCGCGTGCGTGAGCGCGTGTGTGTGCGCGAGGGAGGGAGAGAGAGAGAGAGATGTGCATATGGCACCACATTTGAGATTTCATGCACCATTTGCACCTGTGTGTGTGTGTGCGTGTGTGTGTGTGCGTGTGTGTGTGTGTGTGCGTGTGTGTGCGTGTGTGCGTGTGTGTGTGTGTGTGTGTGTGCGTGTGTGTGTGTGTGTGTGTGTGTGCGTGTGTGTGTGTTTACTGTCATCTTCAGCATTTTTTCCCAGCTGGCAGCAAAGTGGTTTCATGAGGAAGTGACATCATTTTTCACATAAAGATATAAACCAAAAACATACAAGATAATCATCAGTATCACTTTCTGATGAGGCCTTATTTATAAAGGGTTTATAACACTGATGTAATGCTTTATTAATGCTTAATTGTGTCCTAAATCCTTTTGGCTTTTGGGCCATTTATAGTCATCAAATAGTCAACAGAAAGTTAACTGGCGATCGGCCACTATTTTGATAAATAATTGAGCTTTTCAGACATTTTTCAGGCGAAACTACTAAACATTCTCTGTTTCCAGCTTCATAACTGCGAGGATTTGTTGTTCAGACAAAACAAGCAGTTATAATATTATTTATTAAGATTTTAAAGACAAATTATGTCATGATTGCTGAAGAAAATTAGATAAGATTATCTGGGGTAGATTAATAAAGGACTTTAAAGAGTGTCTCATTTTCAGGCCACCAACAAAGGTTTGTAAGTCATCCATGATTATAAATGTGAGTAAGTCATTAATCAATCAATCAAATGTAAGTGTTAATACGTTGGTCCAGGTGCTCTTCAGGGGCCCTTCAACGATGAACTAAAGAGCTAAAAAGAGCAATTATTTTTCCTTATCGATTTATCTATTTAACATTTTCTTGATTAAACAATTCATTATTTAGTCTGTAAAATGTCAGCAAATTGTAAAAAAAAAGTTCCCAGAGACCAAAGTGACGTCTTCAAATGTCGTGTTTTGTCCGACTAAAAGTCCAAAACTAAAAATATTCAGTTTACTATAAAAGAAGAGAAAGAAAACCAGAAAATATTCACATTTGAGAAGCTGGAAAATGAGTTTTGGCCATTTTTTGATTTAAAAAATGACTAATAGATTAGATGGGGGTCATGTCCTGGACTGTTCCTGGTCCTGGATGTTACTGACCCCCCCCCCCCCCCCCCCCACCCTGGAAAACCACAAATTGTCATTTCTACAGTTCGTTTTTGTGTACGGATTAAGCAAACAAGACATTTCATGTTAATTAGTGCGCTTTAAAGGTGCTGGTAGAAGGATTTGGTAGATCCATGCTAGCTGTTTGCACCTTTTTCCAGTCTTTATGCTAAGCTAAGCTAACCAGCTGCTGGCTGTAGCTCCATATTAATTGTACAGATATGAGAGTGGTAACGAACTCTCAGCAAGACAGCAAAAATAAGCGTATTTCCCCCCCCCAAAAAAAACAAGACAATATAAAAAGACACAAACTGAACAAATAGGATTTAAGTCGACTTACAGAAATAATGACTCTTAAATCGGCTTATTTTTACTTTCGTCATATCACTGCTGATCGGCTGAGCAATGAGATGCAACAGAAACTGCTTAAATAACAGTAATAATTAGATGATCATCACTTTGACTTTTCTGTTAAAGCCACCTGACCAACACGTATCCCTCCAAAGACTGAACACGGTTCATTTCCCTTTCTCGCTGCAGGCCTTGTCATGTCCGTTACAGACAATATGGTGCTGCTGCTCTCATAAAGCAGACTGCAGCTGTAATCAAACGCTCGACGGTTATTGTTTTCACTATACGGCTTCTTCCTCTGAGGTCTCTTCAGATAATTTCACAGATCGCTGAATGAATATTCCCTCAGGTCCACTGTACACCTGCCCTGTGGGATATCGACAGATGAACTCTAATGTTTAGGTGACCATGTGACCAGTGTTGTCCTTTTGCCAACCAAGAACTTAACGCAGCAGCTAATACGAACTAAACTGTGATGTATATGTTGGTGTCAGCAGGATGATTGCTGCAGAAATGCTCAAACCACCTATTACTTTGTTTGGGCAATAACAATAACTGTGAAGCTCTTTATTACCTTTGGAGAGCTCATCAAAGAGGTTTATTCAGCAGCTCACACAACAAGTGTTGTATTTAAACAAGAGATAATCCACGATGACAGGCACCGAACGTGAAGCAGAGCCTCTGCATGACGTGAGGATCCTTAAACGCACACCTCTGAGAGGATTATCGTACCTACTTTACGGTCAAATAAGAGCATTAGCTTGCTTTGTTGAACGTTTCTGACTCGTAAAACTTCATGAAGCACATTCAACATTCAGGGTTCAGGGTTCCACCTAAGGCTCAACTACGGTGGCCGACAAGGACAAACGACCACAACGGACCAAAAGCTTTCCATTAAAGTCGAGAAGAAACAGCATTTTGAGAGCATCTAATGTCCGTATGGGATTTCCAAGTGAAACAGTTGTTGCTAGCTAGCTAACGAATGAATGTTAGCTCTGTGCTGCTAAAGTCGAAGATTGATTGATTGATGGATGTCGTGATATTATTGGTTGGTTTAAGCTCATGCAAGCACATGCCAGATTTTGTTTTACAGGAAGAAAACGTGATTGATTTTGACATAAGAAGACAAAGAAATCGATCTTTCTGGCACATATTGTTATAGGTAGCTGATAGGTGCACAATATGACCGGGAATCTAAAAAGGTGAAAAGGGGAGTTTTTCATTTCATCTCCGCAGCTTCAGTAACGATGATGACTCGATAACGAGCAAACGTGCTGCAGGCGAGCAAAACAAACGCGCTGCAAATACAGAAACGTGTGCAAAAGTCAAAAAACACACAAATCCCCAAAAACAAATGCGACAGAAAAACGCTGGATACGCGATGGAAGTGCTCCGGCCTCTAGGGGGAGCTCTGAGCGAAACTCATCCCTCACGTCTCCACCTTTATTTACAGTCGATACCTGTGAACTATAAGTGTCATAACATCACATCTGCTTTGATGTTTCATGTTATAATTCATTTTGTTTTCACCATCAGTCCAGCTTTGTTTACAGAGGGACTGTGAACGAGACAACGAGACATTAGCATTTGTCTCCGTCCAACTAATGTATTTAAATGTCTCCCTGTCCTCTCTGTTTGTCATGTAACGTGTGTGTCTTTGTCCCTGTGTGTGTGTGTGTGTGTGTGTTCACTGTTGTTTGTCCTGTGTGTACTCGGTTCAGGACATTTTGTACAGATGTTTTAAAGACTCTTTTATCTGCATGATAACAACACGCTAACATTTGAACATAACGCTGCCTCGAGGCTTCAGAGTGCTCGAGTGTGTGCATGTGTTGGATGTATGTAGGCTACGTGTGTGTGTGTGTGTGTGTGTGTGTGTGTGTTTGGGGGGTGTCCGCTCTTACGTCCCAGTGGTATAATTGAACAGAATCTGTTTTCCACTTGGCTGCTTCTTTCCAGCTTGGACATCCCATAAGACGTGTGTGTGTGTGTGTGTGTGATAAAGGCTAATCATGAAACACTGGCAATCTCCTATGTGAAGTGTGTGACATACAGAGTGTGTGTGTGTGTGTGTGTGTGTGTGGTTATCTGAAGTGAGCCCAAATTACCTTTTTTCCCACCTCATTACCTCCATCATTGCAGCTCCCCCTCACTGCACATGGCAAGAACAGCAACCTGGGTGTGTGTGTGTGTGTGTGTGTGTGTCAGCGTTTTGTTTTGTTGTCACGAGTTAAATCCAGCTCGATGTATGTATTGTCGGAGGTGAAGTATATCTACATGTGGAACAATAAATTGTTTAACAATCACTGGAACGAGGTAGCAACGTTCAAAACATCCATCAACAGTCAGACGTGATGCGGAACAGAAGACTCGATCAGTAACACAGGAAGTGAGACCGGGAAGACCTTAATCTGATCCTGAACGTCATCATTATCATCAGTCGTAATAGTACAAATAATAGATGATAGTCTGTCGGTCCAACACTTTCAGTCCAGACTGAAATATCGATATTTCCTCGACAACTGTCGAGACGGTTTGTCGTGAAATGTCTCACAGATATCTGATCAAAATGATAAAAACAGTGATGTTCCCCTCAGCTTCAGCTGCAATTTGTGTTTAGTGCTAAATAGCCAATGCAAGCATGCTAAACTAAGATGGCGAACACGGCAAACATCACATTTGCTTAACGCCAGCGCGTTAGCATCGTCATTGTGAGCATGCTGACGTTAGATCGATTAAGTTTAGGTCAAAAGGCGTCCAGCTGTCTTAAGTTATTCACATGTTAACACATTCTTTCAGCAGCATTTTTATGACTATATTTTAATGTATATTTAGAGACTACTTGACACTTAAAATATAGCAATTAAATGATGGTGAAACAACTGTTATTTTCTTTTTATGACCTGCACTTGAATCAGAAAATCTCTGCCTACTGGGTAACAACAAACACACTGAAATGAGTCTTCTGGGTGAAACGGGTTCTTACACACCCCTCCTCTCTGTCAGCATGAATCCATTATTTCACCTGGTTCTTTACTGGTTGATCCGCCTCAACGTTCTTCCACTTTAGTGAACATTGACTGTAATCCACTTTGTCGGGACAAGATCTGTTTCCACTTATTGTAACTCTGCCAAACAACATTATGCTCTGCAGCAACATTTACTCAACAATACGCTGTGGATCTGAGTCTGTTGCAAGCACCCCAATGCCAATAAAGACCGCCAGGAGTTGAATCTGGTTTCTGGTTGTACTATATGAATTTAGTTAAAATACTGGTGTCCTAACAGGTTATGAAACCATCGACCAGACTAGTGTATGTGAATCCAAAATCAGAAAGCTTTTTCCTCTGAGTAACAGTGTCCCATTACTCGGGATAATCTGCAGTCTTTGCAGTGAAGAGTTGTCATTGTTGTTACTTACTGAAGAGTGACAAACAGTTTACAGTTATACTTTGGTGGAAACGAGTCCAACTTGCCTCTAAAGGACAACTTACTTCACTATAAAACTCTGCTTTGTGTGGATTTTTTTAAACGTCTTTCAAGGTTTTGTGGAGTGGAGTAGTCCGTGTGCCTTTTAGTCCATTTATGTCTATAGCAGCATTGACTTGTTCCAATCCTACATACAGTAGGGGCTTTAAAAGTTGTATCAATGGAAGGGATGGACCACCTCTGTCTTCATGAACACACACCTTCTGTGTCCCTGCAGCTCCTTCCCAGACTCCAAAGAGCAATACCCCGACTTCCCTTTTAAGAATGGAGGCATGGCCGGTGCCATCGAGCTGAAGCGGCCCGTCGGCGCCCACTGCCACGGGGCCAAAGCCTTGGTGTGCGAGGACAGCGTGGACAAGCTGCTGGCCAAGAAGAAACTCTACATCGCTTCAGTCGTCTGCCTCGTCTTCATGATTGGCGAGGTCATAGGTAAAAGATTAGAAGCTCAAACTTCAGGAGTTACAGAGAAGAAGAGGGTCAGACTTTTGTATTTCTTTCTTACACAACAGCCATTTTCTAAAAATGAGGAATAAAAGAGGGTCAACTCATATTATCGATCGAACACTTTTTATGACAAAATCTATCTTCAGGTAATATTTGATACTTACTTACTTATACTTAAGTATATATATATATATGTGGGATATGATGTGTGCTATGAATGTGTCTTCTTTTGTAATGTAAGCTTATGAATGGTATAGGTATGGTATTAAACAAACTAAAATTGTAGGTACATTGACTTTTGTCGAGTCTGTAGTTTGTAGAAAATGGCCTGTATGGTATAGAAGTTCATTAATGACAAAACTATTGAGCAAACACGCAACAATTTTAAGCGCTTGGTCGCCTGTTAGTCAAAATTTGAACAAAAAAAAGGACCGAATTGTGAAAATAACACGAGAAGAAATTGTGTGACAAGATTTGTAACTCATTTCACGCTGCCATTATAGATACAATTACTGCTTTGATTGATTTGACATTGATATCCTCATAATGGAAATACTGCAATACTTAAGTCTTGAGTTACTGCTCATTTTCAAAAGAACAAAGTTGCAGACTTTTTATGGCTAAGAGTATAAAATGGTGGCTCACATTCATTGGCTGCTTGCCCAGATGTTTAAGATGATATAAAAGATGATATAAAAAAAAAAAAAATCTCGTCTCTCGATGCAAAAAAAGATGACCTAAGTATTAATACATATCATGGTTTGTAGCTGCATTTAATTACAGGTTTTATAAACCTTTAAATGGCTGAGATGGATGTAATTAAAGGTTGAGGGGGTTTTCACAGTCGGTGACACACTCCTTATCAGCAAGTTTTTAAAGTCGGTTTTCTTGTCATAAACCACATTCAAGGCTATTTCTCACACTCTGTTATTTTCTGGTCTCCTCCAGGAGGCTACCTGGCTCACAGCCTGGCCATCATGACCGATGCAGCCCACCTCCTGACAGATTTTGGCAGTATGATGGTGAGCCTGTTCTCCCTGTGGATCTCCTCCAGACCGCCCACCAAAACCATGAACTTTGGTTGGCACAGATCAGGTGAGGACGAGAGATCAGATACGTCTGAGTGGACGGACGGAGTGAGGAAAGAGGAGAGGAAGAAGAATGGATGTCTGGAGGGATGGATGGAACAATTTAGAACATTTATTTATACTAAGTGTGAATTTGTGAGTTAAGCTCACTTTGCAGCATTTTTTCCAATGCATCTTGCTAAATATGTGAAGATGTTTTCTTAAGCTGCAGTGTGTCGAGCTCTCAGGGCCACCGTACAAATGTCTCTTTAGGAACCTTGAAGAGAATTTGACCTGAGCACAGACCATTTCAAGAGACGTGGAGTATTTTTCATGGAGGTTAATGTGACGGCTTCCTGTCGCATCTACAAAGAGAAAGTTGTCGTTCTCCAGGGAAAAAATTCTCACTGACACAACTCTTACTGAACTCCGGAGCTTACAGTGTTTTAGAGCCCCCCTCTAGCAAGATTTGTGAACTTCCTGCATTTCTAAAGTATACGTACAGTGACGAGTCACTCCTAAAAACAAGCTGCATTCAAAGGATGGAGGAGGATTAACACATTATGCTACATGTGTCTAATTTCTGGGTGTCGTAGTGTTTATCATGTAAAAGTGATGAAGATTCCTGCCTCTCTGATCGTCCCTCCACAGAGATCCTCGGGGCGTTCATCTCAGTCATTTCCATCTGGATTGTCACGGGGGCTCTGGTCTATTTAGCCATCGAGAGGATTGTGCGCAACGACTATGAGATTGATGGCCATGTGATGTTGGTCACCTCCGGCTGTGCCGTCATCGTCAACATAATGTGAGTGCTTCTCGGCATAATGGGTGTTAATGTGGTACATTATGTCGCTATGATAAATGGCAAAAATGTTATTTAAAGCTGCACACTTCCTGATAACACTTTAAAACTATGCTCACCTCAGCTTCAACAGGTAAATGTCTTTAAATGAACTCAATAAAATAAAATGCAGGTGGTTCAACAAGTAGCTTAATCAGACATCCAGGCCTCCATCCACCAATCAGAGAGCAGAGGAGCACAGGGTTCGTACAGCTTTTTAAGGGTAAAATTCAAGCACTTTCAAGGTACCTTTCAAGGTAATTCCCAGACTCTCAAAGCCTTAATCGTCACATCTAAATTGTTACTAAAATGCCACAGCAATCAATGTATATTGTCTCCTTGTTTGTATGTTTTGATCATGATTATTTAATGCTCGCTGAAACACCAGATTCTGTTGGAAATATAGCATTTTTCAAGGAGTATATTCGAATTCAAGCATATTTCTAACCATGATTGATGATTTTGTGTCCCTTGTTTTGTGCTCATTGCTTTCTTTGTGCTTGAAACTCAAACCTGCATCTTTATAAATGTCTCTCTTCTCGGGAAATGTAATAAAAGGCTTAACATGAATGCAGCCGTTCCCCGTTTACCGGTAAGATACACAACAACAATTAAAGAACCTCTTCCTTTCTGCAGCATGGCCTACATCCTCCATCATTCGACCACCTTCCACGCCCACGGCAGCGGTTACCACCAGATAGACGAGGACGGCCAGAGTCCCATCGCTCACGGCCACTCCCACTCGCTCCTCAGTGGCCAGGGCAACGCGAGCGTCCGGGCCGCCTTCATCCACGTGGTCGGAGACCTGCTGCAGAGCGTCGGCGTCATGGTGGCGGCGACCATCATCTACTTTCGGGTCAGATATAGATCACATTCATGTTAGGGTGAGACCGAAATATCAGTTTGATGATGTTGGCGCTTTAATAAAAAGTCAAATATGATCCAACCGTCCTACATGATGCAGTCATGAATTATCCGAGTTTATGCTCTAAATTAACTAAACTGTTGTAGGAGCGTTTCTATGAAAATGAATGGGAAGATATGGAATTCCTTTTTTAAATTTTCAGCATCAAAATAGTGATTTGTTTTTCATTTTTATTGAATATTCTCTGTATAATACATCTAAAAGTACAGTCACTTTAATGGGTTTATTTTAAAAGCATCACAGTAATCACAAGTGTCATTTAAAGGTAATATTTCAATATTTTAATGTGTGCAGAAGGCTTGTTTATTAATGGATGAAAGGGTTAAACATGTCCGCCATCATGCAAGATGTTCCCTCTTCTTTTGCCCGGAGCACTTTAATGTCCTCTGACTGCGGAAAACACCATCTGACGTCCCTTTACTTACTCCTGTGAGTCTCCATAACCTCCTTTCTCTCTTTCAGCCTGAGTATAAAGTTGCAGATCCCATCTGTACGTTCCTGTTCTCCGTCTTTGTCCTCTGCACCACCGTCACCATCCTCAGAGACGTCTTCAGGATACTCATGGAAGGTACTTCACTTAAGGAGATCAATATTATTTGAACTGTTTTTATCTCATACTTCAAAATAACCTCATTCTGCACGTGGTCCAAGAGGCACACATGGTAGTACGCAGAGAACACACTGGTGATAACTCAGCTGTTTCAACCTCTAGGTTTATGCAGAACAAAGAGCACAGATGGTCTCATCCTGGGGACGTCACGAGATTTTAAATTTCTCTTTGCACGTCACTGAACTTCCTCAAGATGACCCTCTGAAAAGTAGAGCCAGAGGCGTCTTTAAAACTTTTAGTGAAGACAGAAACAGGCATAATGGTGTCAATGAGCAACATGATGAAGAATTAATTCTATGTCATTTTCATGCACACTGTATTCGTACGTCAGTCGTGGCTTTGTTCACTTTATTGGCAGCAGTAGCGTTTGTACTCCTGCATGACGACGAAAATGTGACAGACTCGTTATATTCATCTGTGGCTTGTTGTTTTTCAGGGTCTCCTAAAGGAATAGAGTTTAACTCGGTGAAGGAGGTGCTGCTGTCCGTGAAGGCCGTGAAGTCTATGCACTGTCTGCACCTCTGGGCTCTGACTCTGGGCCAGGCCCTGGTCTCTGTCCACCTGGCCATAGGTAAGGTAACAGACTGGCGCTGACACTGTTGAGTTGTTCTACCTTGTTATTACCGGTCTGCGTTCAAAATGTTCCTGACCTACAAGGTAACCGAATCAATTATCTACCAAAGAGATTAAATTAGACTGAACAGGTGCGACCCGCCAACTCTGATCACCAAGACGAGCCGTTTCACCACATTCCAGCACGGACATGACAATGATTTATGAATGGGGGAAAAAAGCATTAAAGATTTAAGCTTCAACTAACCTTTATTCTTTAGAAATGTCATGGGTGAAATTACCATGTGACTCTAGAGAGCCAGTGTCACCTTCATCCTGTTTGAGCACATTCATTTCACGCATTCCTGCGTTTCAAATCTCTGATGTCGACAAGTTTTAAATGTGTGTGAAGCCAAGAATACAGAAATTAGAGGGAAGCAGTTTAACAACATCCAGTAAAACACACTCACGGTGTTGTTCTCTACGTTCTTATTTCCCGTCAGAGGAGGGTGCCGACGCTCAGTCGGTGCTGCAGGAGGCCACCGATCTGCTCCACACCAAGTTTGGTTTCTACAGCATCACCATCCAGGTGGAGCTCTACTCTGAAGACATGAGCCACTGCTCCCACTGCCAGGACCCCAGTGACTGATACCGATACTGGACCCGGACGAGGCTGGACCCAATAGGACGTGGAACGGCTCAGGCACATTTTCATTCTCTCCGGGTGAGCTGGACCAGTGAGAGTGTTCGCAACGCAGCTTCCTGTTAAAGGAGGTTAAAGGTTTTTTTTTTGGTAGATTGTCGTGTTCGCCATTAATTAAGTCACAAGGAATCATCCATGTGTTGCGTCGTAGAGCGCAGACCACGGAGCTCCATGCTAACATGGAACAGGCCGACTAAGCCTAGAGGACCTCATCAGAAAAAAGAGGTGTACAGTACTGAAGTCCTCAAGGTTGCATTTACCAAATACTGGGACGACTTCACAAGAAGAACTTCCAGGTCAAGACCAGAACGTTGGTCCTGACCTAAAATAAACAGTTTACAGTAATACTAACTACTGCAGCTCAATAACAAAGTTGTTTTAGAAGAAGCATTTTACTTGTGAATGTGTTCGTCATGTTTGTCCATGGAAGACGTTTGAGGTGAAACGCTGCCACAACGTTTGCATTAATATGACCGTGACCAATAGGAGCAGCGGGGGTGGGGTGGGGTGGGGGGTGGGTCCACCCTTTTCAAGCACAAACGTAGAAATAAGAAATAAGTTCTAAAACATAGTTAATGTTTTTTATTTTCTGTTTAGATTGCTAAACTTTTAAAATGAAATATTAAAACTCAATTGAAGTAACGCAGCAAAGTTTATATTTATGCAACTATTTCAGGAGAAAACTACTTTCAGTTTTTTTCAGTCTGCTTCATGAAAGTAGCTGCTGCTGATTGAAAACACTGCCTGATTTTTAGTATTTCGTGTAAACTGCCAGAACCAGGACCACATGTTGTTCACATTTACTCATTTTCTACAGTAACTCCCCTGATAATGCTACTTATACACAGCAGTAATGCAAATCCTAATATATTAGCATGGAGCATGAGTATGTGCTAAACTGTTAGCATGGAGCACCTGATGTAATGCTCTACCAGGGACACATGGATGACTTTGAAGACTAACTTTACCAAACGGCTCATCTGCTGGACACTCACATCTTCATTTACCTACAAATGACATTTTTAAAGAGTTTTATTTGCAAACATCTTAGTTCGTACCACACTGACATAAGTTGTCTTTTAAAAGGAAGAAAAGCATGAATAATACCTCTCTAAGAATATACATTTTGGACATACTGTTGGTTGTTGCCTCAGGAAGATCACAGACGGAGGACGTGAGGACTTTTAAACCTGCTAATTGGTCAAAAGTACGGGATGATTAACCATTTAATCTACAAAAACTGCAAAAGAAAGATATTTCCAACCTTATGGGCTTGTTGGGTCCCTCACGCTGGTCTTAAGACCCACAGTATCCTGACCTAAACTGTTCTAGTACTCCCTTTAAACATTATACCGTACTGTACCTCATCATAACATGCAGGCTCAAGTGTCTGTCTCATATGGAAATAATTCAGCTAAATGTGACCAATCTCTCTGCTGTACTGTACTTTCATTTCATCACATCATACCAAAGATGAGGAGTCAGCTCCATTTCAGAGGAGATTTGACTAAATTCAACGAAAATATAAAGATTGGTTGAGATGTTTCTTCCCAACAGCCTCAAAACTGGACTCATTAAGGGCTATTTTTTTTATATAGTTCTTTTGACGATTTTGTTGTGTTGCGGGCATCCTCGGGTTCACCCGTCAGAGTCGAGACAGTACGTCCAACTCCGTCTTTAGAAGTGTTTGTCTCACAGAGCGCGCTGTATTGACTGAGCAGAAGGAAAGAGGAGAGAGTGTCAGACTGAAAAAGCATTCAGCTACTTCAACCGTCGACTGTGAGCGGACACTCAGGTCTGAGGGCGAAAATGATTTAGTCCTGCAGTCGGACGATTACTTTCAGCTTCATGCTGTCATCCATCTCATCTCTCTTTCCTCCCGTAGCTGCAGCGTTTCCAATCCATCTCCTATATGTCTCTCTGTTCCCCGGGCTTTCATTTATCTACATGTCCGTCAATCTGTGTCAAGTCCGCGCCCTGGAGTAGGCCGGATTTTCAATATTTGGGGGCCAAAGGGAACAGAATCTTACGGCAGGCTTCATGGGCGCTTGACTTTCAAAATAAAAACCTGAATTACTCAACTCCTTCTCGGGCTTAGACCACCTCCGAATGTGGTCTGCGCGATCGGACCTCATTCTTTCGTGGGTGCATTCACACCTGGAGCCCAGGACGGATGATAACACCAGGTGTAAACAGGGCCTAAGACACTATAACTCATTTCAACACCTGTCATTGCGTACACTATATTTTGCCCCTTTTATCCCTTTCCTACGACTCCAACTCTTCATACTCCTTCATACAAAGTTAAGCAAGCAATGCTGTTCAGCTCCCATCTATACACGAACCCACACAGTCCAGCTTCCAACTTTTCAAGCAATGCAGAACTGAGCAATCGGCCGGAGGGAGGCACTAGAGGAAACTAACGAAATAGAGAAGAGTTCGTCCTCTGGGGAGCTGGAACAGGCTTAGTAAAACAGCAAACTGCCCTTTAGGTTTAATTAATGAAACGTTGGTCTTAGTCTTGGTGCTAGGGGGACGATCGTGGCGTCATTAACATCATTACAACTTCTGGGGACCACAAATATCCACAGCATGTTTCATGGAACTTCAGCCAGTTTTTCATCGATATTAGTTAATACTTTGGACTCGAGTAAAGAGAATATTTCTTATCACTTTGCACCCATAAGAAAAGCCAACGAGCCAGCTGACATGCCTGTAATGTTTCGCAGCTACTATAAAAAGTGTTGATGTTGTTAGTTGCTCTCAAAGAAAGGACAGTTGTACATTGTAAACGCCTAGTTGACATCCATTCGGATCCAAATACTTGCATGGTTGTTAGCTGTTATTCAATATCACATACAGTAAGAAGTTTCTCGTCCAACTGCCAATCAGAATATGTTGATATACCACGCGGATGATTAATCAAAGAAAAGATATCTTCTTTAAAATTCTATATTTTCACCAATTTTTAAGGAGATCCTGTATATTTAAATACTTTCCTTTTGAAATAATGCAAAATGAGAATAATGGACCTAACAGCAGTGAAGACTACGTTAAAACAAAGTGAATGTAATAAAGACCAATGCATTTTACTGTACTAGTTTTATATACATGCATACTGAAGTTCTCCTCTACAGGCTGTGGTGTTAAACTGGAGCCAAAGTCTTTCTTTACAGTTAAATTCATTCCAGAAAAACGCTGTTCCTGTTTGTTCAGTCTAACGTTTGAGAATGCTCTGTATTGTGCCGTTGCTGTCTTTGTGTGACTGTTGTAAATATGTCAAATAGTGTGTATTTTCAGTGTATGACTCTGTGTATACATGTGTAAATACATTTACCTCCCTTGTACAATCTGTCTTTAAAAAGTCCTATTTGTCCAAGTGTTGTGGTGATTGTCGCATAAATCCACATGTCACATCTGTGATGTTTGATATTTCATTTATATGTGTGGCAAGAGGTTTTTGTAAAGTGAAATAAAAGACTGCAGATGACGGAAAGAGGCTGGATTATTTCATGTCCATTGAGACGACGTAGCAGGTTAACTTGGTCACTTTAAAGCAGAAGATTAGCGGTTTTAGACCTGAACCTGAACTTGTATTTTGGTTTTGATAAAAATATCATTCAAAAGCCGCATAGTTACCGTTTATATCACTAATCCAGGCACTAAGCAGGGCATTAGACACTTCACCTCACCACAAGGTCCAAAAGTAGCTGTTCTGCGGCTTTCGATCACATTACATGATCTTCATCAGCAGATGGAATTTGCCCGTTTGTCCTGGACTTGTAAAAGTTTAAATTTGTATTTTTCTTAGCACTTTAAGGAAACAGCAGTTGAACATTTTGGCTACTCGTGGACCTTGTGATACGATTGTTTTGCCAGCTGCTGTTTCCAAAGTCAAGAGTGAACTGTCAGCTTTATTTAATACTTACTCAAATATTTGTTTTTACTTCAAAAACATTTATTACACTTTATTTATTACATTTCAAAAATAGCAACACAACCAAAGAGCAGGCGCTGTACATTTTGATGCTTTAAGATTTACAAGTTAACGATAATGTCGTCAGTAATGACTGACGACATTATCGTAAACTGTCTGAGATCTGTAAATCATTTTCAAAACCCCTAATTTAACTTAGAGGAAAACACGTTTTAGACAACCTCTAAAAAAAGAGACAGCTGTGTCTGTAAATAATAACATTTTCCAATTTGTTTCGCAGACACTGAAAAATAAGGTCATGTCACGACACTGCAGCTGTTATCATTTAAAAAATAATGAATCAAAATCTTTGAATCATCAGAATAACGAAGTTTGACAGGTAAAGAAAAGGACAATGAAAAAAAAAAACCAAAAACTAAAATTTGTCATTTATAAACATTACGTCCAGCAGAGTTACAATAAAAAAATATTCAAGTATTTCCCCTCAGTTATAGCCTGAGTTTAATGGTAAAAGAGAAAAAATGATCAATTACAAAAATACAGCAGCAAGAATGAGCTTAAAGATACACTCCAGTGTTTCCCAGCCAGCTGTTGATGTTTTGAAACATCATCAGTGAGGTGGTGCTATAACAAAACCAGGAAGTGTATCTTAAGCATGTTGTCAAGAGACCAACGCTTAGCACACACTGTAATGATCGCTGAGCTCCGGAGAACTAAACTACAAACTGCAGTGGAATGTGTTGCCGATTACAAAACCAAAATAATGTGCAAGAGAGCCTCAAGGTTTTAGGTTTACCCAGTTTCTCCCTCCGTTCTCAACATCCTCCATTTTGTGACCAGAAAGACTTTCGCTTCGCCAACGAGAAGAATAACGAGTAACGTTCAAGTCTGTTGCACCTGTAACCACAACCCAACAGTGATGTCACGGTGTACGGACACACCCTGAAGTACACTTCTGCATCACCGTAGACAACTGTAACCACTGGAGGTCAGCAAAAACATGATTTTAAGTTGTTCTCAATTTAAAAAGCTGCAGGTATTAATTACTTTTCCTGAGTGTAGGGGATTTAATAACCAGTGAATGCAGCTGATAAGTTACATTTCTGTTATCTTGGACTGCTGTCAACAACGGACTCACTGTCATGTTTGCCATTTGCAATTTGTATGCCAAATAATCATCAGACCATTAGGTGGAAACTGCTGATGTGGTACGTTTTAAGCAAGGCACCAGCTGCTCAAACTTCTGGGAACTATGGGAAAGTAAAGCGGTGTTCAGTTCAGTTTTAGAGTGTGGAGGTGGTGAGGTTACAGGAGGAAACTCTCCATTAAACTGGAACAACATCAGGCAGAACTCCAACTAGAGGAAGAGGTTCAGTTCATGAAAGAGTACCATTGAGCTGCTGCTGCTGCTGCTGATGAAGAAATGCCACAAAACCTGCAAATAATTTAGTTTTTCCTACTTAAATATAAAGCTGAGTTGGTCGATCTTTTGTTTTATATCATTGCTGGCCATTGATGGACACATGAGACAGTAAATGTATACAGTACTGTACTGTATGTGCTAATGAAATGTTGTTTTCTTCATTCTTAAACTGTTTTTTGCAGGTTTGTGTTTCGTGCAGCGTGACAGCGTGATCCACCTTCTGATTCTGTCGAGGAGTTGAACTCTTGCTATAGCTCGTCCGTCACAGTTTGGACGGCCTCCTTCTGGTCCTTTGGCGAGTACAGTGCGTTGAACTGGGCCTGGTTCTCGCTTATCATCTTCTTGGCCCTGCAGGTGATCATACTCCTCAGACAGTTCAGTCTGACCAGACCTGTGTGGCCCGCGGACACCACCCAGGTGTGGCAGCACATGTTGGGGTTGAAACGCACCTGAGGAGAGGAGGAAGATTAAACACTTCTCGTCTGTGCTCACAATATCTGCAGCTCGTCATCAGAGGTCAGTTAAATTTCCAAAACGCAACATAAAATCTGTATTTGTAGCTGCAGACTCCTGTGAGTCAAGTTTCTCACAGTTTGAACACAAACTTAAAACACAAAACAACAAATTACCGGATACAAACCAGCTTTTTGTCATCATCATCATCATCATCATCATCAAGCTGCAGGAAGTTGAGGGAAATCCAGTCGTTAATGTCTCTGATGCACTCAATCAGTTAATTAAAGGAAATTCCAATATCTTTCTACTAATAATACTTTTATTCAAGTAGTTTTTGTCCACTCCTCCCTCCTCTGTGAGTGAGTCAGCTGTAGCTCTCAGTGAGTCAATATCATCCTCTTCCTCTCTCTACCGACGCTCATTTATCCCTCTCTTCATCACCATAAATCCCCCTGGTGTTCCTCTTCTTTTATCTTTCCTGGAGTCGGTCTCTTCCTCTTTCTCATCCATTTATCCCCTTCAGACAAAGAGCCGGTCAAAGACCTCGTGGCGTGTTTTGTTTTTGAGATCATCCCATGAAGTGCCCGTCCATCATCTCATCCCAGAGGGCACCGGGACACCCTCCACTCTGCCCCTCTTAAAATTAAACACATCAAATCCTCAAATGGCTGCTTTCCATCTCCCCCTCCCTCCCTCCTTCCAGCAAGGGTGACATTTTTCTCATTTTACACATCATTACATTCAGCCCGTCTTTATAGCTGCCCATCAGAGGAGGAGAGAGAAGAGGGAGGAGGAAGATGCTCGTCTCCCATCCCTCACCTCTGTTTCCATTCTTTCCATTCTAGTGTTTATCTTTCTCTTCCCTCCTGCTTCCTGTTGAGCTGCAGCCGGAGTCTGATGATACCTGCACTGTGTGTGTGTGTGTGTGTGTGTGTGTGTAGATACCTTGTGTAGTGCAGCCAATGGCATCTCATCCATGTTCATCTTTGCCTTCACCTCCGTGTCTTTCATGCGTTTCCACACAGCTCGTTTCTCGCTTCCTGTAAAGGTCCGCTGGAAGTCGGAGGAAATTATTATTATTTTAAATCTTCTAAATCTAAATTATATTATACAGTCATTTAACAGTGTTAATAAACCAATAATACGGTTTAAATGTTATCTGGGTGTTATTAATTGATACAATCATCACTTTAATTGATACGATCAACTGATGATCGGGATGGATGAGGGTGGCTGTATCTCATTTAATTGGTATGTAATTCTGTCACTTGATATTCACGGTTTTATGTGAGCTTGCATGTTGAGTTTTGGCATTTGTTTTACATGCTTTAAGTGTATTATATTTTACTTATCTTATGTAAAAAGTCTGTGAGTGTTCAATATGTCACATGGCCGCACGAAAAACCAATGATGATGCATTTTTGAAAGCCTACACCAGACTCATTAGTCTATCGATTGTCTGATTAGTGTCACACTGGTGTCTGCAGCCTGTGCTCACTCCCAACACAAAGTTTTAATGTTCTTTCTATGCAGATTTGATCTCTCGGATCTCACCTGGATACAAATTTAAGTTTAACAGAAAAACAAAAATAAAAACAGTAAGAAAATAACTGGAAAATGTTGATTGTTAGCAGCTATTAGTCGCTAGTAGTGGCCTATAAAAGACATGTTATTGGATCCCTATTGGCTATTTTCTAATTGTTCCCTAAGCCTAGGGCAGGGTGTGACATCTTTTTACACTGGAGCTGATGATACCCATGTTTTTGTTTCAATAACAAAACCTTAGCTTATTTTCTTTTATTCTTTCCAATTTAATTTCTTTAATTATAACAAATGAAGCACTTCGTGACCTGGTTTTTGAATCTACCCACCATGTCGTTGTCTGTGTGGTGGAGGCAGTACTTCTTCACAGCCTCTTTGTACGTCTGGAAGCGCAGAGGGGGACTTTTATCCTTCCTACGTCTTCCTCCGTCTCTTCCGTTTTCATTATCGTTGTCATTCCCTGCTTCAGATTCAGCATCCGGCCCTTCTCCGTCTCCTCCTTCCTGCTCTTCTACAGCATCTCCCTCCTCTTCCTCCTCCTCCTCCTCCTGCACTCCTCCCATCTCTTGATTTTCTTCTTTAGTTGCATCATGAGGAACCAGAGATGTTAAGTAGACGGGCTGGAGACACAGGGTGAGGGGACAGTTAGCTTTGTCTTCAGATCCTTTCAGCAAATACAGTGTTTGCTTCTACCATTGAAACTTCTCTGAAGATTCTTTATTCAATCTGTTTTAAATATGTTTTGGCAGTAACATAACATCAAATTATTATCTTACAAAGGTGATTACAGCTAGGTGCAAGAAATGAATAGGAAGAAAAACAACATAAACAAAAAAAGCAGTACAGGAAAGAGAATAAAATGAAGAAAAAGAACAGAAAACTTACAAAACGTCTCTCTAAGGTGCGTTTGACATATTGAGGACAGTAGCTTATCTGAGGTAACAGGGCGAGGATCACTTCACCAATGCTGTCTGATGTCACCACACTGTTCAACCACTCAGTGTAAGATATGGACTGCAGTGAAACAGAAAGAGACCAATCAGCATTTAGATCTTAGCCTTTTCTTCCTAAAGAGTGAAGCTAATCTACCTTGTGCCCCATGGCTGACGGAGGGGATGCCAACACAGGCACACTCACCCACAAAGTGCCTGTCCTGGGAACTGCGAAGACGGTGCGCATGCTATGGTCAAAGAAGTGAACTCCATGAGAACCATTCCTGAATTCAAAAATAAAACCCGACAGAATTAAACATGAAATAATGAAGCATGTTGACCCTCATGTACACTCTTTCATATTTATAGACGTTATGACACAAAAACCCCCCCCAGAGAAGCTGTCTTACGCTGCATAGGCGGTCTCCTGGGCCAACAGGAGGCCAGGTGCATTCAGTGGCCAGTAGATTTCATTGGTCAGATAGCGCTTCAGAACAGTGATGGGCTCATAGAGCCTCCTCAGATCCCACGTCTTCACATAGCGGTCTTCTCCGGCTGTCACCAACAGGTATCTGAGAGGAAAAGAGATTTGACAACTCAACAGATAGAACGCTGTCAGTGGCCATTTTTGATTTAAGACATGTTAATGGTGGACAGCAATCCAGGATTTCTATTAGTGGAAAATGTAAAAATGGCTGAATATTTATAGCCTGACTGATTTTTGAGGCTTATATCAATATTGGTAATTCAACAAATGCACTGCAGGACATTTTCCAGTTGTGAACAAACTTGTCACTACTCTCTGGTGGACAAACTACATTTCAAAACATATCTTTGGCATTTCTGCACTTGAATTCCTTGTCATTTATCGGCTGACATATACACTGATAACAATATATCTGCTAACATCGGCTGATATATTGGCCGAGCTCTACTGAATATGTGAATTTACTTGTGATGCAAAAGCTTGAACACAGAACTGGAACGCGTCACCCCCCCTTACATTGATCAAATCTGACAGCGGTGTCTGCCATAAAACAAATGAAGACGGAGCAATCAATACAACCGGTGACAAAAACGGGTATGAATGTGGACAGCAGACAGAAAAGATGACAAACTGTTCAGGTGAGGGAAAAGAAAAGAAAGTGGAACAGAAAGAAGGGTAGTTTTATCTCTTTCAGCACGACAGTGTAATTAAAAAGCAGTGATCCAGACGAGATATGTGTCCTCTCTGCTGCCAGGAGGGCGACTCTCTCGGGAGGATTAATCTTGTTATTCACGTACGCACCTTTGGTTCAACTTTAGGTTCACAGCTTTTATGTCTGCCTTTACAGAAAAGCAACTCAGAGGCGTGAAGCACAAATGTTAAATAACGGACAGAGGAACATGGCTGTTCATCAAATCAGCATCAGATCTGCACAGAGATGAACGGCGCTGCAGAGAAATTACAACACACCAGACCAAATTCACTGTAGTTCACGTTTAGCGGTAATATCTGCATTACTGGGAGTGCTGGTAAGTGATCTCAAGTGATCCTGCTGGCAGCTCTCAGTCTCCCCTTTGGATGCTAAGCTAATGTTAGCTAACATTATAATGTCACTGAAGTGAAAACAAGCTGCTCAGCTCTGAATGTCTGGAGACGATTAAAACATTATTGAGAGGTATCTGTTAGCATTAGCTGCTGGTCAGTACTCGACTGCTAAAAGGCTGCTACATACAAGGCTGGAAGATTACAAACCCTGTTGAACTAATACGCAAGATTAAGGTCAAACTGATGCTGCAGAGTGTCAGCAGAGTTTGAAAGCTGATGCTGATATCTCATATTTTGACCTGATGGTCAATACGCATTTACAAAATGTTCTCAAAAAATGCTTTTCAGCATTTCTCCGAGAATTGTTATCGAATTGTGTTCATGTCAAGGCAGAAAAGCGTTTGTGAAGACATTTACATCATGAGGCACCAAAAGCCACATGAATCTTGTTTTTAGGTGGGTGGTAAGCACCTTAAAAACTGATGACTAGCCTTATCTCTTTAACATCAGAGGTGGACGACGCTCTGACTGGCCAATATCAGATTTTTAATAAAAAGCCAGTTTTGGCCCGGGATGTGTGCTGACTTACACAGCGTTTCAGTGAATCCTTCTAGCTGATATTAGTGATGTAAATGACTCCATCTTTCTCCTCATCTGCTGCGTAATGGAGCAGAGAAAAAGACGGATGAAACCGTCTGTACGAGGGCATAAGTGAAATGTTGAGCTATGACCTTTTATCACATATCGAATATTGGCCGATCAGTGTTCACCTCAGAGTCAAAGTCATACACAGAATAAAGCATGTACTCACTTCAAGAAAAGTTACGAGCAGTTTCTGTATTAAAGTAGAGTATTTCCTCCTGTAGTTGTGGCTAAGACCTAATTTTTAACGGCCAAATAAAGAAAATTATAACAACAGCCTGTTATTATCTTAAAATCTAGTAACAATTCAAGTATTTTTGTCCAAGCAAGACCCAGAAAATGTGTGCATGGACTTATCTAACTAGTCTGGACTACATTAAAGGTGTCTTTACAGGTCTCTCCAAAAAAGCAATCAGATATCTGCAGCTTGTTCATTAGTTATTTATTCCTTAAAAATTAAAGTGAATAAACACCTAATAAAATAAATAAATAGCACCAAAAAGAGACTGAAAGGTGGGGCACAAATAGAGTAATTTAGGGAAGATCTTACTCGAGGTCACCTGAGCTCAGAGAGGCTGCAGCCTGGAGGTCAGTGGGTGTCGACTCGCAGAGAGATAAGTGTCACTTCATCTGAATGGTGACAGCCTAGAGAAGAGATGGCTGCGGGCCCGGCCTTGTACCCTGCGTTTTGAGTTAGTGCCTGAATACACTGGAGCAAGGGCTTTCCTGCCAAACTTCAGCCCAAATATCTGCTTTTAAGATGTGTTGTGCTGCCTTTGGCCGATAGTACCAGAGCTGGCTTGAACCCACATTTTAATTGGCCGTGAATGAAACTGCCAGACTAAAGTAAAATACTACAAAAAGATAAACAAGCAAACAGAAAATCTTCCTATCCATTATTTCTTTCTTTGCCTGGGTGAGGGTTTCCCTTTGAAACTGCTTTTACGATCAGGGTTACACAAATAAACTTGATTTGCCTGAAACATGGCAACATATCATGCAGTGACAAGCTGAGCAGTTAAAAGATAAATTATTGTATTTGGAGACTGGTTAAAGCTAGTAGTTAAATTAGTCTTTCTTGTGCATGTATACAGGAATCTTACACTATGATAAACACAGAGAGATCAAATTGAATATCTGACAGTTGTCCTTCATCCCACATTCATGACTAATGATGCGACAGTGAAAATGCAGCGTCAGCACACAGGTGAGATGAAGTGTCTACCTGGAGGCAGGACAGAAGGCCAGGGCCCGGACTGCGTGGTCGTGAGCCTGGAGGCATCGATAGGGCAGCAGGCTGAGAGACTCGTCGGACTCTCGCACTCGCAACAGCGCGGACTTCGTGGACAGATCCCACAGTCCTACAACACCTGGGGAGAAAATACTGGCTCAAATTATATTCTTTTAACTTGCAAAAGACGGTGTGCGCGCTCAAATAAAGATGAAACATCGGGAAAGCAACGTAAAGCAACTAGCTCATGAAGACAGAGACCATATTTGTAAGAAAAATAAACACTTTTTCAACAAGAATAAAATGCACACGGGTGAACCTGAGGGGATTCAGACCGTGCATTTGTTTGTTCTTTCAAACGCTGAAGCAATTAATCAAGAACATCTCCAAGAAATCAATTCATACCATCATAGAATCCAATAGCCATTACATTGTGTGGTTTTTCAGGCAGCCAATCCATAGACAGGACTTGACCACTCCTTTCATTGCGAGGAGCTTTGAAGGAGCCCAGCTTCAGTGTCAACACTCCCGCCGCCTGAGGAAAACAACAGCAGGTATTTAATACATATACATTAGGTATTTAATAATTAATGAGAACGTGGGCAGAATTCAGCGAGGTAAAGAGAGAAGGTTTGAGATTAAATGAGAAAGAGCCTACCTGGTATACTGGCAACTGTTGGCTGTTTTTTCCTGCGGAGAAAAACAAACAAACACACCTTGGTTAAGTGTTTATCGGTACGATAATTACAACTAAAAATTGGAATCTATACAACGAGCATAACAATGAGCATTTTCAGAGAACAAAAGCTAGAATCTAGCATTGAATGTAAACATGGGAAACTTGTGTTTTGTACGCAGCGAGCATCACGGGCTCGGCTCCACACGGTGACCACACCCAGCTCTGATGTAGCTCTGCACGACAGCGCAATACATCCAGTAGGGCGTGGCGGAGCATGCAGCAGAACGAGCAGGATTATTAATCTGGGTGTAGTTTCCCTTCCACATGAGTAAAGTCAGAATGTTAACGTGCTAACTTGCAGCATGTTAGCATTAAGCTCAGAGTGTAACTGAAGGGAAGGTCATTTGTTTTAGAGGTACCCTGACGTGAACTGAAGTGTGGAGACTTTGACCTGTTGATGGCACTCGACGTGAACTCACGGGATCACCAACGTTAAGCAAAAGGTTTACAGCAATCTTTCCAATAGTTGTCGGCATCTCCAGAGCCCCTCCCCTGGCGTGGTTCAAAACGACTGGACGTTAAGCACCACTTTAGAAGTAATTCTGCTGTGCCTGCCTTGACGATCACTGTTGTGTTTAATAGATGTAAAATCCAATAATGGAAAAAAATAAAATAAAAAAGGTGTCAGACTGTTCCCCGTCATTAGTTTTCTCTCCTCCTCCAGTTCAGATTACTGAAGAGATCAGATCAATACTGTGTCCTCCTCACTCCTCCAGACCTTCCTTCAACTTACCTCGGCTTCAGAAAAACACACACTCGTACTTTTATAAAAGCCTCTTATGTCCTAAATCAAGTCCAGACCGATGTTCAGACCCTGGCTGAACCTAGCATGGCTTCACAACCTCAAGCTGAGTGATACCTGTATTTACCGCCTTTACCTTTTCATGAAATGACAAAATAAAGAAATTCTGCCAATTCAAACAACACTGTTTTCCATTATTCTCCATGTTTAACATGCAACGACCACGTTTTATGACCCGAAACATGACAAACCTTTCAAGTCTATAGATTTAAACAACAATTCTGTGGTTTAGCAAAGATGTGTCCATTGCTATAGCAGCAGAAGTGAGCCCCCGTTTGAACTGTAATAACGAGAATTTGCTAGTGACAAACAGTCTGGTATAACTGATGATGGTAATTAGCTTCCATCATACGCAGGGTTTGTTTTTTAGAGGCAATAAATTAACATTAATACAGCTAATGTGAATAAAAGTACGACACACACTAAAAGCACTTTAACTTGGCCTTCCTGTGACCTCCTTCCCCGCCCAATCCTAAGTAAGTCCTTGATGATTGACAGAGTAGAGATCCAAGAGGTGTCGGCTACTAGACCTAAAATTCATAGCTTACAACACTAACAACCGGCTCGGTGATGCATCTTCTTTGTCATTTCAATTATAGATCCTTGTCTGACGGAGAACGGTGCTGTAAATTATGTGCGTTCACTATGCCATCTCACATTCTCTCTTTTGTCTGTTTGTTCTCCACCCAGCCACTCCCCCCCCCCTCCACCCCCACCCCCCTCCGCCCTCCATTTCTGCAGCTTTAACAGCCTCCTCTTCTCATTCACTTGCTCATTCATTCTGGTGACTGGACAGCCAAAAGCCATTTATAATTATCTGTCGCAAACAGCACTGGGCTGACACACACACACACACACACACACACACACACACACACACACACACACACACACATACACACACATACACACACATACACACACATACACACACATACATACACATACATACATACACACACACACACACACACACACACACACACACACACTGTTTAACCCTTTCCAAACCAATTTCACCTTTAACCCTTTCAGCCGATACTGAATCTCAGGGGAATTCTTTCCACCCATGGTCATGTAAGATAGCTAATCTGCATTCAATTTGTGCTCATCATGTCAAGTGAGAAGCTATAAAGAAATTCCCTGGTCATTTTTCACTTGATTAAATGTACCGTCACCATCCCCATCCTGCCCCGGCCAGTCGAGCTGATGAAAGGTATTTTTCTGCTAAATAAACTGCAGGCCAGCGGCTGAAAATGTGAGAGTCTGAGCAAACGGAAATGCCCACATCCTTCCCGCAAATCACAAAATCTTCATATGAATATTTTTCAAAATGCTTCAAAGTTAATGTGAGGGTAGAGTCTGTCTGCGGAGGAGTCTGTGGGAACAAGGCTGCTTGGCTGCTACATGCACCTTTTGTTCATGTGTTCTCTCATTCAATGCTGTATTTCTGCTTTAGCATGTCAGCATGTTAACATTTGCTAGCATGTGCTAAGTAGCGCTAAAGCACAGTTAAGATTGATGGGGACGTGGTTCATTTTAAAAAAGGTATTTGGTCATAAAAGTATGAGACAAATTGTAATTTTGACCTGCTGGTGGAGCAACATGAAAAGTCACTAGGATTTATCCTCCGGGAAACAACATAACTTGTAGACGTTAAGATATTTCACGAGATAATTAAAAATGTTTTTGGCACCTCAAGTCTGGTAGCTAGCGTGGCTAAAGAGAAAACAGATGGATGTCCATGCGTTTTAATTTGCAAGACTAAAATAAAACCAATAACACCGAATTCTTGGAAATGTTGCCATTAAATGTTGATATTTTTTGTCCACAAGGGAAAAATTGTGGGCAGGCGGTGATGCCTAAAGCTTGCTTCATACTTTCCGCGTCTGTGTGACGTACATGTCGTCATCTGCCGATGTAATCCAGAGTACTGGGGATGCTGCTGTACTGTATTCCCCCTCCCTGGTCCCACATTATATTTTCTCTTTTTGCCCTTTTCTTCTTGTTCAGCCACAAAAAAAAACCCAAACACACTTCTTCACTCTTCTTCTTCATTTTTATGGTGGCTGATAAACAACGTTATGCTGCATTATCGCCACACACTGGAAAGCAGTGTGGATGGGGGAAATGTCCGCACGTCCGGTACAACTCTGCAGCGGTCTGGACGCGGAGGAAAGGTCAAGGGTTTTCAAAACTATTAGTCCTATGGGACTGCAAGCTAGCCACTGTCGGTGCTCGTCAAGGTGTGTTGCTCTGGACCAAACATGTAGAGACCAATCAACTGGAAAACCTCACTACTCTGAGGCTCTGCCGCAAGCAGAATAAATGTTGAATTTATATACCATAGTGACTATTGGTGTTTTACTTCATCGATTTTTTAATCGCGCCGGCCTTTCAAAAGCAGGCTCTTCGCTATGATTGAGGACACCGATGTCGTGTCAAGTGTAGAGAAAGATTTAGACCTTCATGTTGGGAGAAAAATACAGAAAATGTAATTTGACAGTTGATTGAACAAATGAGACTTTTTTTTGTTGGTGCATTGGTCAAACTTAAACACTCAATCAGATTAGCCTGTACTGCAGACACACACACACACACACACACATACATACACACATGTGCAGACATAACCAGGTTTCTGTGTATGATGGATGTTGCAGATGAGCTGGCCATTAATCTCATTCATACAGTCTTCTATCAGCAGAGCCCCAGAGGCAGCTGACCCAGTCATCTGAATAGACTACACCACAGACTCCAGCGTCTGCAACGTTACATATACTCACACTCTGTGTCTGCATGTGTTTTCAGTTCTTTCAGAGGACTTTGATAGACCCCCAAAGAGACTGAGGGTCTTCATGGATACTGTGCTTTTATTGAATATGAAATCCAGACCAGTTAATGATGTCCATGTCTGATACAATGCTGTTTGACTGATTGCACACTTAGTTCAGATTGTGTTTAAACCGCCTGTAACCTGAAATCATTCTAATGAGACCAGAGCTAAAACAATCACGTGATAAGTCGATCAACAAAGAAATATTTTGATAGTCAATCATTCCTTTAAGTCATTTTGTCTATCTTAAATGCCAAACATGAATTTGTTGCAGCTTCTCTGTTGTGACGATCTGCTTTTTACATCAGTGTAAACTGAATATCTTAAAGTTTTTGGCTGTTGGTCGGACAAAAAAAAGCAATCTGAAGACGTGATCCTGGGCTTTAAGACGCTCTGATGGCCATTTGTCACTACTGTCAGATATTTCATAGGCCAAATGATGAATCAATTAATTGAGACAATGCTTTTTCACAAATATTTTGACAATGTGGTCGTGATAATCTGTGTGATAACACGCTTCTTCTACCTCTAAAATTCCACGAACGAAGAATGTGAAATTGAGTAAGGGAGGTGTGTAACACACTGCAGCAAAGCTAATGTCAGAATTAGCAGTTGGTGGGGTTCAGCGAGATGTGAACAAATCCATAGTCCAGCTGTTCACTGATACAATGCTGCTTTACTGCAGTCGTGTGTCCTTTCAGGCTACAGCAGGATTCAGGTGTCCAACACACCGACATCAGGCTTTAGAAAGGCAACACTGCCCTCTGCTGGACACAGGACACACCTCATTTTCTGGTCAAGTCAGCGTTGTGCATTGGTCAGTAAGATTGTAAGATCATTTTTACAGTAAAGAAAACTGTAATACCACTATATTGTTGTTACAATACTTTTAATTGAATGGTTATAAATATTGAAAACACATCTGAAGATCATAGAAGATCATCATCAAAGATAATATTCACAGACTTACCAGAGTTAGCTAGCTTCTTGTTGGAGAGCAGAGCATCAGGGTGGGGGAGGCTGTAAATGGTGACCACACTGGAGGAGGCGGCAACTGCCAGAAGACCCAGTCTGGGCAGGAAAGGGGCCTTTGGGGGTGGGGGTGGTTTAATATTGCTAAGTATTAGCTATACACATCTCCAGATCAAATATGCTAATACAGGCTTTCAAAAACTCATGTGTGTGGAAGCCCACTTTGAAAACACCTTACCTTTCTGTCACAGCTGGGAGGCTCCCAGCCTCCAGCAGGACACCACTTTAGATGCCAGATGAAGCCTTTGTCCTGGGCCAAGCCGTAGGCCAAGGCAGGCTGGGAGTCCGGTCTGCAGAGACAGAGGGGGAAACTATATTATGAACATTAAAGGTGAGAAAGACAACAATGGTGGGTTGATTGAGGATTTGATTCCTCTGGAAATGTCAAAATAAACTCTGGCAGCGATGTAGCCAGTTTAACACAAATCCATCAGCTGACTGCGCAACAAAATAGTGAAAGGTACAGAAGCCTTGATCCAAAAAATGATCACTATCAGGCCTCAAATAACCTCAGCTGTACCTGTTGTTGTACTCCAGCTGGCCCACATCCCACAGCTGAACAAGACCAGGTCCGGTGTACGTCTTGTTGACATAGTGCTGGTCGTCCATCCCTCGATGGCAGGCCAGAGCTATGTACTGGGATGCCGGCGCACCATCAGGTGTAGGACACCACTCCATGGCCCAGACCGGTCCACCTGCATACAGCAACATGTCCCAGCGTTCCGGGTGAGCAGGCACGGTTTCGAACCTGGTCCGGTGTATAAACAGAACGGGTTTAAAAACAGGAACAAATGAGGATTTTACTTCAAAAATGCCAAATCTGTCTTTTTTGCTCAGTGTAACCTGCTGAGTCGCTGCACAGGCGTCTCCTCCTTACTGAGTCCTTCTCTGGACACTCTGAAAGCAGCCGACCGAAGCTCCTGAGGCAGGTACTTCTCCAAATCGCTAAATAACACATACGATAAAAAAACTTTTTAATATTCACTCGCACAAGAGAAGTTCAATGCAATAAGAAAATTCCCACCACAACAACACGTACAGCAGATACTCGCCTGGCAGGGTTGATGATGCACACATAAAATGTCTACTACTTCAATTACCAAGTGTGTTAATAACACAACTGTGCTTCTAGTTGGCCAAATAGGTTACATCACAACAGTGTACAACACCGTAGTGAGTAAGTGAATACATTTATTTATAAAGCACCCTTCAAGTGCAGAAAGTCAAGTGTTACACAATATAAAATGGTAAAACTTTAACTTTATTTTGATCACTTTACAAGCCCCCTTTATCATTGTATAAAACTGGATTATCCCACTAATTACAAGGTTAACTACCTCTGTGATACAGCGTGCCAGTCAGTGGTGGAGGGGACCCACTCTGGGAACACCCAGCTGCTGTAGTGCTCCTCGCGGCTGGAAAACACACACACACACACACACACACACACACACACACACACACACACACACACACACAATAATACGTCACAAATAATAAAAAAAGATCCTCCGTTGGTAAAACAAGGTGGGCAGACACAACCACAACTACACTGCAGCGGTGAGCGAAGCTACTTACAATTTCTTGGTGATCTCGGTGGACTCCCAAACTGTCTTCATGATGTTGCTGTTGAGCCCGTTGGGGGTTTTGACGATCGGGCCCGTCTGCAGGAGGAAAGGAGATTGGGTGAGTTGGACTGTCCCCATTCTGAGCATTTTGTATTGCTCACTTTTCAATTCTGCAGAGATCTAAATTGTGTCTTTAAGACCACATTAATTATTATTACATTGAATCCATCGACTTGTAAATGAATGAATGCGAGTAAAATGTGATCGCAACCAATAACAAACCAAACCAAAAGCTTAACATCCAGATGAAAAGGGAAAGTCATCTTTCTTTCAATGTCAGGCCACCACATTTCAAAGAGATAAGAAAACTACTAACATTGGTCCTGTTGACGTGGAAAGACGCTGGACGTCTTCCACCTGTCCCCAGGTCTGAGTCCGAGCCCGAGTCCTCTGCTTCTTCTTCTTCTTCTTCATCATCTTCCATCTCCTCAACCTCCACATCCTCAACATCTGGAACGAAGTCCTCATCATCTGCAGGATCACTGTCATACTCGGGACGCTTCCTCTTTTGGCCTTTCCGTCCTGCAGGGACGTAACGAAGAATAACTCATGTCAGAATACGCTGGGATCTTAACTGCTATTAGTGGATCTATTTTTGACTAATCACATTGATTTGCATAATGTTCAAGATTGGCCAAACATAACTAAAGACAATAAAGGGGACGTTACTTTTGTTTAAATAGTACAGAAAGGTCAGTGGTAATGGTTGCCCAATGGCCCAAGCCAGTAGAGAACCACACTAAACTTGAGAACTTACTGTCCTGCTGTGTATATGTGTGACCTCTGCCTGTAGCCTGCCCGGACCCCTGACCCCTGACCCACAACTACCATGACAGGAAATGCTGGGACATGCATGTGCACATTAGCCTCTTATCTTATCGACGGCCACGTTGACATGGGCACGCTGACGTGGGCACAGTGACACCGCAGTCAGGAATGGATGAATGAAAACAACAACATCCACACGATAAAAGATGCCACTCTCACATATCCACGCAGCTCATCTTTTGACTATCTTCAAATGTCTTTGTAGCTTGTGACACATATTATAAAAGTAGACAAGACACTAGGCAGCCAAAGCATTAGAGCGTCAAGAAGAACGTCTGCCGTTATTGGTGCATTGAGAGAAAGAGGCGGTGCTTAGCATCGGTCAGGTGTCGTCATTGTTGTTGGTTACGTGGTGGTGAGTGTACCTTTGCTTCCTTTGAGACTTTTCCGCTCTGTGACTGGGTCTGGTTTTGAGTGGGTGATATCACTGTTGGCCCCCCGCTGGGAACCTGACTCATCACTGGGATGACTGAGCACTTCTTTTGCCAAAATGTGGAGGTACTTCAATGCCCTGGAGAAATGTTTGCAACATTTTTAATATAAGATCACTGAATTGCTTGTATATTGTAGTCCTGAATATGTCTGAAGCCCCATACCTCTACATGTAAATTACACTTTATTTACACCTAGACAGAACAAACTATGCTGTAGCTGAATACAGTGAATATAATGACACACGACATGTAACTTACACTATGGCAGCACCTCTCCTGCGGCGGCCACTTGGTTGGGTCTCCTCCTCTGGTTCAATCGGAGGTCCCCCTTGAGCCTCCTTACATGGTGGTTCTGCTTCCACTTCCTGTGCAGGCTGCTTCCTCACGTACTTTCTCTTTGGCTTTGGCGTCCCATTTTCCTGCTGCTCAGTATCTACAACTCCACCCTCCCCAGGTGGGAGCCCCCGATCAGTGGTGGGAGTTTTTTTGGCAGGAGTTCTTCTGGTGGGAGTTTTTTTGGCGGGAGTCTTTTTTGTCGGGGTCTTCTTGGCTCTAACTGTCTTTTTCGGAGTTTCCTCTAAGATTTTTCCATCAGACTCTTGAGGTGTTTCGTCAGTTGCTTCTTTTCCCCCATCTGCAGTCTGTTGTGTGGCATTTTTAGCTTTCCCTCTCTTTGCCGGAGTCTTTTTAGAAGCAGCTCCCCTTCCTCCGGAGCTCTTTCTGGGTGGTTTTTGCTGCAAACTTTCATCAGTTTCATAATCCAAATATTTTGAATTTTTCTTCCGTTGTCGTCCTTTGGAGCTGGGTGTTAGATCACAATGCTGCTCTGACGGCTCCTCCTCTTGTCCTGCGAGGAGACAGTGCAGTATATATATAACTTAAATCAATTAAATAAATTAAAATCAGAAACATACTGAACAGGGAATAGTTGTTAAATGGGCAAAATGGGACAGTGTTGCTGAAACAACGTCCAATGTAGCATCACAAAGTGTTCAGGCTAGCTTGTCACTAGGTGCACTCCTCCACAAATGACCAGAGTAGTCAACAGTCTGTCACTTCCTATTGCTACAGTATCATGGCATTGATTCAAAAGTACAAATTTCTAATTTAAATGTAATTGCCAGTCAAAAAAAAGAAGCTGGTACTGGAAACCTTGTCCAGAGTCAATGGGATCCATAGGCCCTGGGTTTCTTGTGCTGTGGTTGTCTTGTCAGATGCCTCCTCATGTGTGGAGCCCGGTCCTTGCTGCTGCTCAGACCTGAAACAGAAACACCACACCACAATATCTGTAACATTACTTACTGAAAATATGGGACAAACAAACAAACTGAAGATTCATTTCTAAAAAGGTATACTGTACACATACAGTAAGGTTTCATCATAATACCTCAGTGATTCCTCCTTTGGCCTGGACTGCCACGATTCAACAGCCTGTAAAAACAGTAAGTAATATTACCAGACATTTAACTGTAATTTCCATTGCCTTACACATTGCAAAATAGATATTTGTTTAAAACAATTACTGTGGAAACGTGGAGTCGCAGAGCCACGCGTAATACCGATATCACCTCGATATCCCGGGACCAGAGCCTGACAAACCAAACCTCATTCAGTAATGAGACAGTTTTATGGTCTCTCTTGTACTGGCAAGAGTAAACATGGAAGACATGGACGAAAACTTAAGAATCCTAATAATATTGAACCACTCAACAATTCGGCATATCTTTCAAATATCACACACACACCAAGTATGAAGTTATTTAAGTAACACACTTTTGTTACTCATTTGTTTTCCCAGTGACTCACGTCTTCTCCTAGCTATTAAGCTAACACCACACAGCTAACGCTAACTGGCTAAAGTGGCTGTGGAGTGAAGCGCTTCTTACACCGACCTTAAGTAACTGTAATACTCTTCAAATCGGCCGGTAACCGACAAACATTACCGAGATTACTACTAGCATCGTTAAAAACTCACCCCGCATGAAACACAGGCTTCCTCCTCGGTGGCGAAGGGCGAAACGCCTCGTACCGAACCCGGGAAGCTAGTCTGGCCACTCGGGATCGAGTCCCAAACTCTGCTACCGGGAAGGACACTGTGGACGATCACCGGAGCCGTAAAGACATCACCGACATATATAAATCCAGCCGTTACTCTTTCTTGAACGGTAAAATATAAACACCACCAGCGTTGTTTCCACTGACTCAGGTTGCTGAAACTCACATTCCGCTTACATCAGACCGCCATGTTACCGTACAGGCATGGTGGCCCACACCGCCCCCTATCAGCTGAAAGTGGAACGACAACGATTAACGACTGTGGCAGCCATGAGTTCAACCCTCACAATCTCCCCGAATATCACAAGTCATTCAACAGTAGTTCCAAACCTGGAGGAGATAAATCTGAGGGGTCCCACAGGATAAATTATTCAGACTATTGCCTCATTATTGTTTAATATTTTCCTTGTGCTAATGGATCACATGTAGACCACAGGTGAAGGTAAATCAACCCATCCCTGCACAAAGAGCTGGGTCACTCAGCCCATGAACAGCATCTGCCCATTGGTCTCTCATTGGACAGTGTGTACTTTATTGGTGTCTAACTATATTGCATAATTAGTTTGTAGTTTTCTTTGGCATTCGTTGATTGATTTTTAAATACTAATTAAATTATCTTTCTTAAGCAAACAGACTGGGGAAGTTTAAACCAGGAGTGCAGAATACCACACAGGTGGTATGAAATAATAATTTAAATGCTGTTGAAACAACACTTTTCCTTTATGTAATAATCTCTCGCTTTAGCCTGGTTTTGATGTCTTTTGTCCTTCAGATCATGACAGGTGAGGACCGCTGCTGCAGGAAGGCCGAGGTGCAAAGGTCAAGAGCAGTGACCCCACTGGGTGAACCTGTGGACGGACAGAATGCAGAAAATACAAAACATTAGCCAGGCAGGTGCTTGTATTAAGGACCAGATGCTTTGTGACCTCTTACAGTCCCCACATCGTTGTTACTGAAGACACAGAGCCACAGATGACCATGAATTAAACTTTTAATTATCTGTGGTTATAACACTGCTGGTACTATGAAATAGCAGCACATAACTTTCTAAAAAACAAGTAATAACATATTAAATTTACAGATTTTTAATTATGTCCCACAAAATGGAAAAATTAAGTGCTTTCTTCATGTGTTTACAAACGATACAAGACTACTAACAGAACCTTTATTCAAATCTGGCCTAGATTATATATACTGTTTAATTTCTGTATGGATGGAGATGGTGGGGGCACAATAAGAACAGTTCTTCATTCATTCAGAGCTCCTTCACTGTGCTGTTAATAACACTACTTTTCACTTTACTTCAGGAGGTCAGGACCAACTCAAAGATTTTACATGTTCACTAAAGACCCTAATATACGGGATCTGAGGGGGTTGATGGGTTCAAAACCAACCAGTCAAAGATAATTTAGATTTCTGGCTTTCAAGACTCATGTATTGTAGCTGTTTTGGTTCTGTCACCTACAGTAGGGGACAACTGCTCTGTTGGCAATAAATACAAAAATTATAACAACACAGGCTTTCTGTTTCCACTGAATCTGGATTACAGAACTGTGCTGTACCAGCATTAAGAGGAATAAATGCTACTGTAAGTAAAGTAACAGCAGGAAGACAAAGGTGCAAAAGACTGGATGGTTTATCCTATGAAATATGTTTCAGTTATTGAATTACTGGCCTGACTTCACTCAAATATTAACACTTTCTTTCTCTGATGAAGGGATAAAAAACATTTAGTCCGGGACCAGGGCTGCTTCATGAAACACATGTAAAGTCTCTTAAAGCTGAGCATTGCTGTCCTTAGTGCCATCAAACAGTTCAAAGTGCATGCATGGTGATAAAGATTTGGTCACAAGCGTAAGTGGACGTGGGAGGTATTTCATCGGCGAGGAAACGTCTACATTTACATTTGAGACACTGATCAACCAATTATCAACGGAAAAACAAATAAAAAGAAATAGCTACTCAAAATCAGACTTATTTGTTGAGACATTCCTCTAATCTTTGCTTTGTTGGAAACAACTGATTTAGGTGATGAATAATAATCATAAGAACTATCTTATTATAATTATTATTAAGAAGTACTGGATATTTAGCATGAACAGTAATATATATTGTTATCACCAAAGATGGAGACTCTTGAAAAAAGAGTTTGTAACCTGAAATAAAACAAAAACTAGATTTATGTATACAGAGGTCCAAATGATATAAAATCATGCTTTTTGAAATACTTCCCACGTACTTTTAAACTTAAACAACACGGGCTGTTCTTTCAAAAGGCATCTGATGGAGGGCCATGAAGGGTAAAGCACTTTAAACAGAATCACATACAGTAAATATTTCTGACAGAATATCTTTCACATACTTTGTTAAAGACAGATTAACAGATTAAAGGGTACTCCTCTTTGAAAGTTTCAAATCAAGACAAATGATGAAAATTAATGGTCGCTTTCTTTTAGAGGAAAACCGGCTTAACAGAAGTGCACGACAGAAGGGAAACCAATAACCATATACATTCATAAATGCAAAAAAAAAAGTTTAAAAGAAAAATATACAAAATAGTGTTAAAACATCACAAACAAGTGACTGACAACCATCCATAACCATATACCACTATAGTAGATACAAAATGCAGAGTACATAAACAACATTAGGCTACATGCTATCGGTTAAATATTCTGTGAGACAGAAAAAAAACAGGACTGTCTTTGAAGAAGGAACAGAAAACAAAAAAAAAAAACACCCACCCTCCATGTTAAATGCTTGGTATGTTAGCTGTTAACCTCCTCTTTGACCACCTGTCTGCGTTGTAACATAACCGGTAAGTCACCAATATGTTGACGGTCACATTTATTGGCTGTTGTTTTGTGATCCGCCGATAAGAACCGATCATATTCCTGTGCTTACTGTGTTTCCCTGCTGATACGGCTTTGTTTGGGGAACGTTAGCCCTGCATGGAAGCCTTAAAACCGCTAAAAAATGAAGCGTAAAAGTTGATTCATTTAAAAAAAAAAAAGCAGCTTGACTAAAGGTCTGGCTTTTCCTAGAGCTTTCAAACGTATCTTGTGGTATTCCTCGGTGGATGGAGACTGCTCAGCTGTCATCACACAACCAAGCTGTGTCCGTGACGACTGATCAAACTCCAACTGCTGAGGATGCTGTTAAAAGATGGTACGTGGACCAAAATAAAAAAACAAACAACGTCTTTTTAAGAGACTACAGGAACACATCTCAAAACTGTGTGATGGCACATTCATGTAGATTTTTGTTTCATGTATTCTTGGAAACTGGATGCTGAGAGAATTAAGAGTACAGCATTGTGAGGCCACAACATGAGGAATAATCCAACGTTTCGGGAAATAAACTGATCTGCTTTCTTTCCCGCAATCAGAGAAGATCTATTCCACTCTCATGTCTGTGTGTTAAGTTCGGCGATGGAAAAGACTGGAAGCAGGGGGACAACAGCTAGCCTGGCTCTTTTAAAAGTTTAAAAGTACACCTACCAACACCTCTAAAGCTCCCACACTGCCAGGTTCCATCTCGTTTGTTTAATCCTACACAAACAGAACGTAACTACGACAATTAAGATAAGAGATAAGATAAGATACTCCTTCATTAATCCCTCAGCGGGGAAACTTGCATTGTTATAGCAGCATACAATAGCAGTTACATGCTGTAACTATTTCTTGGCAAAAAGCAGCCGGGTGCAGTGACTTCCTGTCGTGTCATCACACTGGGTGGATGGATGAAGTGTTTTGTCCTTTGACACCAGTGGCATTGATCCTCTCATTTCACTTGTGGAAAGAAAGTGTTAGCGAGTTAGCGTGCTCCCCAAAATGTTGAACTTCTTCTACTCTACTGTGTAATAACAAAAGCTTTTACTTTTTGTTTCCATTGACTTGCTTCACTGCTCTTCGTGTGATTTGCCCGTTTAAACTCTTGTAACTACACTGAACCACCACACAGGTACAAACAGATCCTCTCATGTTACCACAAGCTGCCAGGAGACTTGGCTCAATGACGGCAGCCCGATGCCAGCCACGAACCGAGTGGTGATCAAAGCCAGAGCTGATCCTTTTTTCTATCGAATTTTACCAGAAAAGTGACACTTTCGCCATCATTTAGCCTAGAAAAGGCCAATCAGTTGTAAGTAAAAGTGATGAAGTAGTATGAAGTTATACAGATCATACTTGAGAGGCACAAAATCTTTTCAGAGAGAGAGCGACTAGACAAGTCTAAAACACTATACTGTAGCATCCTCCCTCAAGGTTAAAGTAAGTTTTTCCCTTCGAGGAAAACGTGACAGACGAGAAGGTTTATCAAACGCTTTAAAGGAATAAGACACATTTAAAGTTGGTGAAAAGAATCTGTTACAGTTAACACACAGATAAACGGTACACCTACATTTCTCAAGGCTATACAATGACAACCACTTCAAGACAGAGAAACAGCCTCTAAACCAGAAGTGTATGTAGTCTCATATACGCCGACACTGAGAGGTTCTTTTGAAGTTATCCGTCATCATCTGAAGGCTTTCTCAACTTCCAAAAGGTTTAAAGATACAAGTTGTAGCTCATCAGCTGCCTTCTCTCGTGTTTGTCTTGCGGACGCAAAGAACTCAGGTTTGTTTTCTTCTATGTCACATTTGTCACAACTAATAAAGTAGGGACGGACACTCGATGGTGTCTTCTTCTACCTCTGTTGAAATCAGCTCCGATGCGCGACGAGTGTTAACCAAAGTGCCATTTTTAGTTGCGGATTCAGGGTCTTTTTAAGTGCTCCTCTGTCGCTTTCCAGCATCAGGGTGAGGATCCATGATGGCCGGCCGTTTCAGATTCCACTGGTCAACCTGTCTCTGCCTGTCCTGCTGCTCCACCTCTGATTCGCTGGATGAGCTGCCAGTATTACTGCTGCTACTGCTGCTGCTGCTGCCGCCACCTCCACCGAAAGCAAAACAATCCTTCCGCTTCCCATCAGCCTTCGGCCTCTCCCCCCCTCTCTCCCCCTTCTCTCTCCTTTTCTCCTCCACCATCCCGCTGTTGTCCTCTCCAGGTTTGTCAACATCAGCCATTTCCATCTCGATCGGGGCCTGCTCTGGTCCCGGCACAGCTCCTCTCCGGTCCATATCCACCCACAGAGGTCCGGGAGGAGGCTCTAAAGAGGTGTAGTGGAGCATCGGCTGCTGGAGCTGGGTGTCCACCTGTGGAGGGAGGTTCTGGTGCTCTGGATGGAGGAACTGGGTTTGGTGCTGGAGGTGATGTAGTGGTTGCAGAGGGTGCTGCAGGGGCTGGAGCTGGAGCATATGCTGCTGTTGATGGTTGTGGTGGTGGTGGTGGTGTTGGTGATGGTGATGGTGATGCTGCTGATGATGCTGGAGGTGATTATGGTGGTACTGATCTACAATCTGCTTGTCCACGTTACGGACACACTCCTTGGGCTGGTTTTTGAGGAACTTCTCAAACTTCTTGGAGGCCTTTTTGTTCGTCACAAACCACTCCTGTCGAGAGAGCAGGGAATATAAGACAGGTTCAGGTCAGGAGGGGAACTCTGCAAAGAGCTCGCTGAGCGTCATCTGCACACAGTAACACACAGGCAGAGAAGCCATTCATTAAAGACGCTTGTGGTGACCACGTCATTACCTGTGAATGGACAGAGTTGATGTGGTACTTCACTCCACTTTCAGAGTTAAACTCTTTATTGCAGATCAGACATCTGTATTTTCCAGCCTCAAAGTCGCCCTGAAATGAGATCAAAGGAAACAAAAGATCCATGAAATGATTATCAAGCCCTGAAACACTTGTGTTGTAATACATAGACCGGACTGAAGTATTAATATGATAAATTTCCTTTCTGAATGTATCAGTATTTACTTTATCATGCATGGTGTCCTTTACTCTGCCACTCATTCTTGTACGCTGTATGGACTTGCATATCTTATTTCAGAGGTAAAGAAAAAAGCCGACGTACCCTTGTGCAGAGTCCCAGGTGAGCTTTCAGTCCAGACACACTGGTGTAGGTGCAGCCACAACCCTGAGGGAGACACAATGAAGTTACACTGTGGGTTCTGCACTTCACAAAGAGAATGAATCAGATTTGGGACCACGCCCGACTTATACTTAACTAAATTAATACAATAAGTATAAAATAAGCGCAAAAACAGGTTTGATTTATATTCTATACCGTATTATACATACAGTCCGCTCACCCTATTCCACTGACCAGGCTGCACACACAGCAGTGATCACAACCAGACAATAAAACTGTGCTGATTCTGACTTAAACCATAACCCCAGCTGAAACTGTGAGCGCAGCGTTGTCTCCTACCTGGTTGGGACAGTGGACTTTCCTCTGCAGCTTCACCTCATTCTTCCACTTCCTCAGCACCTCTTGGCTGAAGGCAGGCAGGCCTGGTCGGGCGTATTTCAACTGGGAAGGTCGGCATGAACAAGAGGAGGTCAATTTAAGCACACTTATACCTCAAACCAAACACTCCACACACGTGATGAGGCTAACTGAATCTTCTCTTGCCTTTTTGTCGTCCGGCACCAGGTCTGACTGGAACTTCCTCTTGGGCCAGTCTTTGGGCAGCTCGTTGTTGGCGATCTCAGCCAGGTGGAAGTTAGCCACCTGGGCCGATGCTCGCTGCACCCTGCCGCTGGCCGTCCTCTCTGGGTTGGCCTCCATCTGGGCCTTCAGTGCCTCGTCTTCCTCACTCTTCTGGGGCGTCTGGGCAACAAGATGTTAAAGAGTATGTTACATGCAACAGGGATGCAACATCCTCTGACATGATATAAAACACGTGACTCACAGGAGCGTGCTCTGACTTCAGGTGGTACTCCAGACCAGCCTTGGATTTGTAGGTTTTCCCACAGTGAGAGCAGTTCAGCAGCATCTTCTCCAGCTCAGACTCCTCCTTCCCACACTTCTTCATGTGGTACACGTAGCCCATGATGCTGGTGAAGGCAGCAGTACAGCCCTGAAAAGAAAAAAACACCGGACTTTCATCATATCTTATTTTAATAAATCTCCTTTCTTGAATGGGTATGATTTACCTCTTTAGAGCATTTTAATTTGCCCAGTCTCTTCAGGATTTTACGCAGTTTGTCTTTGATGACACGGTCGTCCAGGTCCTTGGCATCCTCTGCTGAGGGCTGGAAACAACAAAAAGAGGCAGCTGAAATCTGTGTCAAGCTAACCCTCAAACTAAGTCTGTCTTGTCACTACTGTATTTATGAATGAGACAAACGTGTAAGATACACGGTAGAAAGAAACACTTCATCCAGAGGTGGATAACAAATGCATGAAACTGGAAGAATCTGGACCTCCCTCACAATTACACAGCGGAGGCATCATCAGTCATACTTGAAAAATTGAAGAAGGAAGGCACAACAGGGCCGAATGGTCTCACCAGATGACTGTGGTCAGCCATGATGTGATACTTCATCCCTGTTGAGGACTTCAGCTGTTTCCCACAGTGTTGACAGGTGAAGGGTTGCTGCACACAACAGATTCAAGTTACGTCATATGTTGAGCTTGTACGCTTTTTACATGGCTTTTAATTCAGACTTAGCGTTCAAACGGCGAGTGCTCACCAGTCTGCAGTTCTCCATGTGTTTCTTCAGCCCCTCCACAGTCTTCCTGCTCACACTTTTACATTTGGGACAGGTGACTCTGCCTTTGGCCACAATCTGGAGCTGCCAACGCTCCTCTTGACTTCCTGGTGCATGTCAACAAATGAAGTTGTTGTTTTATTTCACACGATTTAAATGTTTCAGAAGGAGGCCCAACTAAAACCAGTGTTTTTTACCTGGTAGGAATAGTTTTAGTTGACAGTTGTGTGGATGGATAACAGAAGGTTTGCTACTCAAATATAAATATAATATAAGCAGCAGTGGTTGGCAGCTGCTCCTCAGGTCCGCCTGTCTCACCTGGAGGGTAGGAAGGAGGCTCCTTCTTGGTCGGGGGGACGGGGGGTTTCTGCTCCTCGCCGGGTTGGACCGTCGAGGCCTCGCCAACACTGGCTGCATCTGAACCTGAAATATTTACATCAGATGACTGCGCTCCAGTTATGTTCCTCCTGTGCAAATTGTTTCAGTTACGTCCTCATCGATTAGTCTGCACCGAACGCTGCCAAAAATATTACAACTGCTGATACTAAATTCAGTGGACATGTTGCCTAAATAAAGGTGCGATCACTGAAATGAAATTAAAAAGCCCTCTACTGACCAAACAATAATACAGCACAGTATGTGTCTTATATTGATGTTGCCAAAAACAATACTCTGATTTATTAATTGAATTACTCTGCGTCATCTACTTCAACTCTTCTTTCTCTTTGTGGCAGGAAAGAATCTGAATCCAGGACAGGTGATCGTTACATATCAGAGCAGACTGTCACTTACAGGAGTCTCTGCCCTCTGGTGGCTGTGGGAAGTTATTAACAGGTGGGCTTCGCTCCATCTCCACTCTCTGGACTTTCTTCATGTTCAACTCTTCAAAGTGACACATGCAGAACAAAGTCAATATCATATTCAAGACGAGTCTATTGACACACACAAAAAAATGCATACAAGAACATCCCTAAACACTCGCATATATTTAAGAATTTAAATAAAACATACATAACACATAATATTTATGTACATACATACATACAGTATCAGAATAGGCCACTTTGTAGGATTTTAAAATAGAGGAGCTGTTGCAGTCAGCCAATCAGGGTCCAGTTTTAAAGGAAGTTTATTTATTTAACACATAATCCCTAACCTGAGTTGTAAAATATTTTCCAACACAAGTGAGCCAAAGGGAAAATGGGATCTTTCAGAGGCTGATGAGCCGCTGACTGACTGAAGTACGCACCAGGTCTCCAGACATGTCCTCTGTCTCTGCTCGCGTTGCTCCAGCCCTGGTCTTGGCTTCGGCCAGTTCCCCACACCTGCTCTGGCCCTGAGGAGGTCCGCTCTCTTCCTGGATCCCTGCCTGCGTTCCAGGCCTGATCCTGGCCTCGGTCTCTGCCGGCCGCCCAGCCCTGCTCGGGACCTCTGTCCCTGCCCGTCATCCAGGCCTGGTCTGGTCCGGTGTGGGCCCTGTCCCTGCCTGGAATCCATGTCTGGTCTTGACTAGAGTGTCCCGCTCGGTCTCTTCCAGAGTTCCAGGCCTGCTCCTGCGGTCGGTCTCTGCCCGGGGCCCAGGCGTCGGGGCCTCTGTCCCTGCTGGAGTTCCAGCTCTGGTCCTGAGACTGGGGATGCTCCCTGCTGACCTCCGGGCCTTGAGGCCACACATCCTTCGCCACCAGTCTTGGAGGCAGCCTTGCAGTGGGCGGAGCCATGGACCCTGGGTCCGCCCCATTGGCCAGGCCACCTGATGACATCACCAAGCAGCTGGTGGTTGGGTAATCTACTGTTCCTATGGGGACACTCTGGAGGTCTTCATACCTGATAAACAACAATTGTACACGTATTATTTCAGAAAGTTATTTACTGGTGTTTATTTATCAGTGAGCTTTGACCGCTCTAAATAACTTTGTGGTCCTTATGGATGTTTATTTATTGTACAACTGATATATATTACAAAAGATCATTGATGTAGCGTTGAAGAGGAGCTGTTTACTGAGAGACATGTTTATTAATAGCATTTGGAAAATCACTTTATCACAATAAAGTCTGCTGCAAATTTGACTGGCTGACTCAAAGCCTGGAGATGAATGGCTGAATGTCTGGTATGATCTTAGTACAAGTGAGGTTTCCAGCTTTATTTTTGATTTCACTGAGCAGTGATCCATCTTGTTCCAAGTGAACTGATTGGTCTCGGTTGATGCTCATATTCAAGTATTTCTCGGAGAGTTATTTACTATTAAGAGATAAAGAAAGCCTTTAAGCCTTTTTTCCTGCACCTCAAAGTAGGAAAGTGTATAACTGGTCACTTCATCAGTGCAGGGGCTTCGTCGTGTAAATCTACGATCTACACATCAACAGGTCGGTGAGTCTCTTACCTTTTTCTACCATATGTTCTCTTCATCTTTAGAGCATCTTCGGCTTGAGACTCGTCATTCTAAAACACAGCGCAGAACAGTGAAGTAGCATTTTCCTGATAACTACTGGATAGTTTCCTTAAACAGCATCAGAAAAACCACAAAAAGTTCTGTATACAAGCTCATTATCACCTTGGGATATCCAACTGGATTTAATTCACAGGTTCTTTCAGGCATTCGCTGAACAACTGTTGGGAGAGGTGAGATTTTAAAAACACACGCAATGAGGGGTGAAAGTACCTGATTTTCACTGCCAAAATTACCACAATGTCAGCAGCAGCCTGCTCATAATGACTTGATTGAACAGTTTTTTTCTTTACCTGGACATGGCACTCCACTTTTAGGTTGTGACTGGACAGACTTTCTCTTTCTTGGCACATACAAAGGTGACATATCCCCTCCAATGTGTGCAGGGTCCATTCTAGGAGTGCAGACACTCTGTAGAAATCACCACTGAGAACACAGAAGAGAGGACATCAGGTCCTATTCTATGATTTTATAAATGCTTTATAATGCTTCCACTTGGTTACGTATACTATTTACATTTCTATGTTTGTGATACGTGACGTGATAAAACACAAGGAGGTGTGTAATGTGCATTTCTCCATGTAAACAAAAATGACTCTGAAATAATGTTTTATTATCACGTTACCACGACTTATTCTTATGTGTATTTTATTCTCAAAGTGCCATGCACAAGATAATGTTATAGTTATCTTACATTTTGTTATATCATAGATGCAGAATATTTATTATTTATTTAGAGATCCTGTACGTACTTGTACTTTACTCGAGTATTTCCATTTTATGCTAATTTCTACTTCTACTCCACTACATATCAGAGGCAAATATTGTACTTTTACTTCTAATACTTACATTTATCTGACAGCTTAAGTTACTTTGCAGATTTGGAGTATTAATACAAAATATGAATCAACTAATAAATGATGATATATTATTATAAGTTAAGCTATCCAGCCGTATATAAAGTAATAAAAAAAAGTAGCTCCAGTGACAAACACATGAATGCATCACTAATTGTAATCCAATTATATAATATATTAGATTCTGAAATGGGACATTCTGCATGATGAATACTTTAACTTCTTTCTACTAATACTTTTGCACTAAAGGAAGAGTGTCAATACTGCACTTTGTTACTACACAGTGTTTAGTTTAGTTCAGTGTGTTTATTTCCATTATTTCCATCATGCTTGACATCTGCACGGTGTTTGTGTGTGTGCGTGTGTCCCGCATGTCACGCTGAAGGCCACTGGCTGCTGCTTTAACGGAACAGATTAAATAACAACAGAAAATGTCCAACAGTTAAAATACAAGTGTTAGTTAGTGTGTCTGGTGTGTGTGTGTGTGTGTGTGGTGTGTGTGTTTGTCTCGGTACAGTAAAAACCCTAAATAACCAGCCATTCCAAGACTGAGGCAAAGAGACTTGAAACCACCATCATCATTGTCTGTGTGGATAAAAAAATAAAAAAAATAACAACATTTTGTTTTTGACGACGACGGGCGAGAAAACGTGAAAACTGAAGCTAAAGCAGAACTCGTGTTTTCCAGCTAACACGCCGTGTTTTTCCCCCCCCCACCGTAACCTGCCCTGTCTACCTTTCATTGTGTCTTAACGGAGGAAGAAATGCGAGAGAGCCTACCGTCCTACAGCTCACTCCCTCTGCAAGGACGGTTAGCCTCCATGTCTTGGAGCCCGGCCTCCTCTGTCGCCTTTCCCCCGGCAGTGGTACCGCCAGGAAGGCTAACATCAAGGGAGGCCTGATCCGGGTGTTAGACAACCCTGAGGGTGAAAACCTTAAGCTGTGACAGCATCTAAATATGAACCAGCACACGCACGTACACCGGCATAATTCCGCACACTGTATTTGTATGTTGCTCGGCGGAACGCCCTCCTGCTGGAGAGAACAAATAAGACCCGCATCTGCTGCCGCCTTCACGTGTCGTCGGAAATACCCAGATCTTTCATCTTATATTGTGGATTTTGAAGAAATCCTACGCAGAGCTCTTGGAAAAGTACACAACTCTGGCTACCACTCTCTAATAAGAACTTCCGGGCCGTTTCTAGGTTTTTGGGGCCCTATGCAAAATATCCTATATAGCCTATATATCATTTTCACTCAACTCAAGAGTGCACTTGGCTACCACTTTTTTTTTGAGATACTTGTACTTAACTTGAGTATTTCTATTTTAAGCTACTTCTACTCCTCTACATATTAGTGGAAAAACATTTACTATGTACTCCACGACATTCATCTGACAGCTATAGTTACCATTGAATGTGCAGATTAAGATATTATAAACAAATCATCATCTTCTGTATAGGATGCATTGTTACAGATTAAACTGCAGAACAGTATATAAACGATGGTGGAAGAAGTATTCAGATACTTTACTTAAGTAAAAGTGAAAATACTCTATTACAAGTAAAAGTCGTGCATTTAAAATGTTTCTTTAGTAAAAGTATTATCAGCAAAATGTACTCAAAGTATCAAAAGTAAACTTGCTACTTGCTGTATACTTGCTGTCTGTGCTGAATGGATAATTGTGACACAAACTGATGGAAAACCTGTGAATAAACGCCTTTGTAAATTGCAAATGCCTCACAGTAACATTACCACAGCAACAATGTGAAATCACCTGTTAGCTCGTCACTCATTGGAGGCAGCAACAGAACAATATCAGAGCCACGACTTAGTTTAGGATTAAGCTATGTGGGTTGCATTTAAATTAATTCAATGAACATGTTGGTTCTAATTTGTTCAAACTTGACATTTTGAAAAAGTGATTGCCGTCATTTTGGTGCTGGAATATTAAATAACTTCAGGTTTGGTCACATCAAAGCTAGATTTTGACACATGGGATGCTTTTCCTAAACATCAGGTAATAAAGCAGGACATCTTAAGATATATGTCCCTTATGCTTTAACTAGCGCTAGTTACTGAGTAAAATAACAAGCAGAGAAGGCTTTAGCTCTGACAAATTGGACCTAACAATGTGGGAATTACAGCATGGAAAGAATGAATTTTCTCTGAGCGCTTCTCAGTTGTGAGTCATCATGAACTGTGAGCGTACAGCATTTAATTCCAACCAGCTCATCGAGTAACAACATACACAGGAGGGAGAAGAGAAAAGAGCTGCTGTGGAGTTTGTTTGGAATAAAAAGACAGTTATTGATCATTCCAGAAACTCAATCCACTGATACCGTGCTGACTGTTACTGAGACGTAGCGTTCAGGGACCAGAGAGCGTGGTAGCTGTGACCACGACTGACATATTATTTTAAGTATATCATTTGATAAATATAATTAAGATTGTTATATGCATTTATTCCACATATTTTTGACTTTCAGCCAACACACAATACTTTAAAAAACAACGGAAAATAAACGGAAACACTAAGTACATGCGTGATGTCCATGTGCTCCGCTCATGCTGCTGCATTTCTACCAGAAAATCTACATTTAACAAAGTCTTATTCTTTTTCTTTTTTTTTCTACCAAAATGTGTGGATGCATCAACCACATTTCAGTCTTCACCTCTCTGTCACAGAAGCTTACGAGCGGACCGTGAAGGTAGCAGCAGTCAGCAGCACTGGGAGGGGGGGGGGCCGGTCCTCCTGCCAGCAGTCTGCCTGTGAGAGGAGGCTGGCTGCAGGCTGGGGGGGGCAGGAGAGGAGCAGGCAGAGTATATTTGGTGACATCAGAGTTTTTGTCAACATTTTCAAAGTTTACAGCTGAATCCATGTGCGGACTGTGTGGAGTCAAGTGCAACACTGCAAATAGTCAAACTTGAACGTGAATTTATTTTTCTGTCCACTTGGGAGCAGAAGAGCTTCACCTCGTAATGTTGTCTTGGCTAACATTTTACTGACACATTCTGATGTATATAAGTCTGGTTTGGTGTCCACTAACTGCAGAGGAAAACATCTGGCTCTCCAGCTGCTGAATGCTTCACCTTCTTCTCCGGCAGAGTCGCTGACTGTGTCTGTTGATCAGATCTCGCTTGCTGAGAATGACGGACACTGAGAGTGAACCAAACGTTAAATACATGAGCCTTAAAACCAAAACGATGGGCTCAAACAGTCTGAAAAGCTCTGTAGAGTTGTGGAGACATCAGCTTTACGCACGGAGCCTATATGTTTGCGGCGTATAGTTTCCTGTGAGAGGCAGTGTTGCAGGTCCTCCTGCTGCGTTCACGTCTTATCTCTTGCTCAACACTTGACACAGTTCGACGTCTCATCTCTGCACTTCCTCTTTAGTGGTCGACGTAGCCGACGTAACACGTTGCCTGCCAAAACGAAAGACAAAGTGCTGAACTGACGGAGCAGTCATACAATACATGCAAAACATTTGAGATAATCCCTGCGAGGCTGTGAACTGCTACTCTAAGGTATTTCAAACTGTGTTTCCTGGACTGAGAACAAGCAGCTGTGCTCCTTTTCATTTTGTTAAACGACCAAATCTTCCTCTCTGTTTCTTTATGCCTCCCTCAGAGACATGGACCAGGAAGCAACAACTGGTAAGAAGACAAGTTTAGTTTATGTTGCTCTGTCAAGACTGCAACATTTCAATAAACCACCTTTAGCTGTTATAATAGAAAAGATTTAAAGCTGCTCTTACCAGTATTGTTATGTTATAACTGGAGTAACAACATATAATGAGAAGGGTTGCTCGTAGTGACAGAGGGAAGTTTACCTGAGTCTACAGGTTAGAAGTGAAAGTAAGGTCAAACATTCAGCAACATGAAGTCGCTTTTAACCAGGAAGTAAGACGCTGCATGTATTGAAGATTTGAACACCTCTACTGACACAAAAACAAACGCTCTAATCACATGAAAACTCCACACATAGTGGTTTTAAGTTGTTTATGAAAGCAGTAAAGTTTGGGGATGTGTAAAATACCTTTTCCATACTTCATGCTGAGTCCAGCTCAAGATCCTTTTATGACAAGATTCTCCTTCATCTGGTTCTGGTGGTGTGGCTACAGCCCGAAAATGACTCAAATATTCTTCTCTGCCTGTAGTGTCGAGGAGAAAGTTCTTCGTCTGCTTGGCAGGAAGAACTAATGGCGCTCATCTGGACTTCATTGCAAAGCTTAAAGATGTTGGACAAACTGAGGTGAACTCTCCTGGAGAAAGTGACTACGTTGTGGTTTTCTGTCCTATCGTTTCACGAGTTGGAACCGACACCAGCGCGGCCCTGGAACACTGTCCATGTAGGAAATGCAATGTTTGGCCAATTTCACACTTTCACAATTTGACTAATCAGTTGAAAGTTCCTTATTTTGGTATGAAAACATTTTAGCTGTTCCCACATTGGCAGTCCTTTGAAACGAATCAGCTGCTGTTGTTGCAAATGCTGGTGCTCTAAAGGTGAATACTGCCTCTAAAAGCAGAATGTGGCTCTAGCTGCTAAGAAATATTCCCCATGAAGTGATGAACTCACAGATGATTAGCACCCAACTCTGCAGTTACCCTCCGCTCGGCAGCTTTTTAGAGCCTTTGAGATCACTGTTTTGTTTTTACAGCCCACAACTTTACTGTTTAGATTTATTCTCACCACACCTCAACTCCCAGATGTCATTTCCAGATGTTTTAAGCAAAAAAGCCAATGTATGCTACCTGCCCAGCACATAAACAGCAGCTATAATGTACTTGTCTCAAAAATATAGAAAAGATATTTAAAAAAAAAAAGCCACATGTCTGACTCATTTGGCTGTTATTTCAGTGCTTGCAGGTGGTAAACTAACTATTCTGGTGGTGTTGCATCAGACCTTCGATCCTGAATATCCTGTAGCTGGAAGCATAAGACAGGACCGGAACATGGTCCTCACTGTGGACTTTCTGTTCCATGAGGGCAAACTCTTGAGGTGTAACCGCAATGACACTGCATGGTTTGAGGTCCTGAAGTCTCTTGGAGTTCCCCCTTCCCAGGTAATGACTAGATTTACTGATCTAATACAGTCAGGTTTACACACAATCAATGCAGAGTGCGCATGATACAGTGTCATTATTACTAATTATTATTACTCATATTGTTTTCCTTCTTTCTTTGTTTCAGGTCTCTAACTTCTTCACTAATTGCTGCAATTGTAAGTGTGACTGTAATCGTGAACGTCTGTCTATAAACTTCACTCTCATGGCTGAAGCTAAAATGAGGCCTCAGCTGTATGATTTAGACAAATCAAGTGGGTATTTTCTGAAGTTACAGTCTTTTTAGGACAAAAACATCTATTTGTATTTTCTTAATGGGCTGCAGTGGAGGGATAGTAACACAGGGAATGACAACAGGAAGTGGTGTAGTTAATCTAATATGAGGGTTATTTGAGTTGTAAACTCATTGCTCTGTTTTTCTTCTGTTTTAGGGCTCAAGAACAATTGGAAGTGGATTAGTTTTGGAAGCTGTGCAGCGTTGCTATGGGTATCCTATGTCGCTTTGTCAAGGATCTATGACGTACATAAAAGAAGTTTATAGAATCATCACAGTAAATGATTCTTGAGGGGACAAAATATGTGGGATCTAATGCATGCTTTCGAGATACAAGTTTTATAGCATGTACACATTTACATGTGTGTGTATTACAGTGGGGTGTGTTATCCAATCTTATCAAGTGCTAAATGAAGACAAAACATCTAAATAAATAATGAGTGCTGCTGCTTTGTATATATTAATGTATCAGAATTATATGTTTGTCCTTCATGAAGAATACATAAAAATCAAAGTGATTATATCATATTTGTGTAGCTTGTCTCTGTAAATTTGTCTTATCGCTGATAAACAAATGACTGATTTGAATGCACAAAGCTTTAACTGTAGAGTCCAGGCTGTTTGCAAGTGTGTGCTGCTGTTTGTACAGTTCATCGTGTCGAGTCCATAAACACAAACAACAGAGATCAGGGAGGCAGTGTGATGATGTCGGGAGTCTATGATGGCGGGCTTTTTGCCCCGCCTTCGACTGTGGCCATTTGGAACAGGTATTAACACTTTAGAGGTGGTTGGATGATGTCATACGACCTAGTTTGTTTGAAGCAACACGACGCATTTGATTTAACTAAGAGTATTGTATTGCCTGCACTTCAGCCATTCTGATCTTCCCTTTCTCTCTCCACTTGATGACAGCTCTGCACTGAGCAGTGGAGGTCTGGAGGAGGTGGATTGGTTAACATGGGAAGGGGGCTGGGGGGGAGGTGGGGTGTTAAGGTCATGCCTCTGGCCTAAAAAGGCGAAGCAGAATACCAGCGGTAGCGAGCCGCTCTAAGAATAACTCAGGGCCTGAGGCTCAGAAACATGGCATGAATGTAAGAGTACCTAATGAGATTCAGAGTTTTATTCGGAATAATCAAAAAAACATGTAGAAGAAGAATAATAAGATTGATTTTGATTTAGATCTTATTGATTTTTAGCAGTGTGAAACCACTGTCCACACTGTAATCACGTGACTCCAGCAGCAACATTGGCTGGTGGGATAAAGTTACCTTGAAGCTCTCTCTTCTCGCTTTGCCTTCCATCGTCCGTCAGTCCCAGTGGTTGATCTAATTCTGTCAGAGCGGGTAGAGGGGAGGGGGGGGGGGGGGCTGCTCTATCTACAACCCCAGCCCCAACCAGGAAAAGGGCAAAGACAGTGACCACCTTAACTTGGTCTCTGTCCGTCTCCCCAGCCTCATCCACTGGGACGGAAGTCAACTCTCTGGACCGCCTCGCAAGCAGTTTCTGACTTCTGGAACAAGAAAGGAAAATGCAGATTTAAGTCATGAGAATGGGAAAAGAGGTGTAGTGTTACCAGTGGTGGCCAAAGGATTCGGGTTTTCCACATATCCTCCGCACCAGCCATTCACAGGACATTGCTAGATTGGAATTAAACACTGGGATTAAATCGCGCAGAGGAGTTGAGGATCTACCAGAAATATTTCTTTTCATGGCAACATAATCTGCACAAGGGATTTACTGCTGGAATAGAACTTTTATTTTGAAAGTATGACAGAGGCAGTTGAAGGTAAAGTATCATCACATTAAGTTTTACTGTTAAATTTCAACATGGAAGCCCTTCACATTGTGTATATGAAGCTCTTGCAGGGCTCCGTATGTTTTGTTTTGCACACAGTCCCTCTGACGTCGTGCTACCTGGTGTGTAGGGGAATTTCATGATTGGAAGTATCTAAAAATACGGCGCTATCATGTATCGGCTATTTGTAATGCAGCTTTAAGACCCCTGTGACATCTACAGTGCTGTATAGGATCAGGGCAGCATCAACACTGTGCCTCCTGTTGCATGTAACCACATCAACTGACACTGTTGTTACACGACTTTTAACTGTTTTTGGTTCATGGATGATGAAATGAGACAAACAAGAGGGTCTGAGAGTAGACGGCAGCTGTTGCTGCTATTAAAGCTTGAGAAAACTTGTTTTCACTTATTTGGTGGATTAAAGATCTTCTCACTGAGTGGGCGTGTGCAGATTGACACTTTACACCTTCATTTTTACAGAGGACATTTTGACATGGCACAGTTGGAAAAGAAGACATCTTCAAATGTAAATGGAGTTTGGTGACTTCAGCATAGCTCTGCCCACCTTCGACCTGACAAGACTGCTATTGAACCTGTATAACTGAAAACGTGTGTCTTAATTAAGATAAGGAGATGGCGATTATCCACCTCACAACATACATGTAGGTTCCAATTACTAGCTTTTCCGGAGCTTTCAAACACATCTCAAGGCCTTCATCAGAGGATGGAGTTGGAGATGACAACTGAGAGCCACATGACAACAGAAGGAACTCCAGCCACTGATGAAGACCGTGACGTGGTTGAAAGCTCCGGAAACGACGAGTGAGTGGAAAGATTATTTTGTCAAGCTTGAAGCAACTATTTCCAAGGTCAAGAGTTAACTTCCACGCTCAAGAATGATGCTCTTGTGGTGTTCATGTTTATTTTTTAAGAAGGTTTTCCCAAGTAACTTTTAATTTTTAATTGTCACATTATCTCAGGATACCAAATTATTGCCTCAAAAACAAGAGAGCAAATGGTGGTAATAAGCCTGCTTACTTCATCCTCTTGGATTTCTGATGTCTCCTCCCTCTCACATGGTCATGAGGACAGACAGGACAGACTTGGACAGACTGTAAAAGTGTGGAAGACCATTATTCTGTTAGCGATAACATTATTATTGATACCTCAGAACACTGTGCTTAAACCATATATGACAAGCATTTGGTGTCTTGAGGTAATAAATTCCAACTAAGTCAAGATCACAAGATCAAGTTATCTCATACATTAAGATTTTACTAGCAAACTGCACTTAGTCAGCCCTACAAGAAAGTTCTGAACAGTAAAATGTTTTGGAAAACTTACAATAACTTCTAGCTTGATTTTGTTCTGGAAATATTAAATGTGCTGAAATAAAATGGCAATGCTTCTTGCATTGCCATTTAAAAGAGTAATTATGTCAAAGGCTATTGAATATACTGTTTCTTGTGTAGTTTTTGGCAGCAAGTGTGTTTAAGAGTAATCATGGGCGTTGAATATACAACTCAGGTCAGTGTTTACAGAGCTGTTGCAAATGGTGGAAATGGTCCATACTTGGGGAAGTTGATGTCTGTGAGCAGAGAGCAGATCAAATATAAATGTGTGATTTTTTTTTTAATTACAAATAATCTGTAAAATAGACTTTGTAGTAATGTAGTGTAGTAGAATGACTGTACTTTATATTTATGGTGACCTGTAATCCATTTCCTCTTACGGATTATTGCATCCTAAATGGTCTGGATGGACAGTCTGCAGTGTCACACACTAACATTACAGCAGATGCACAACGGCAGCTTGAATCAAGCTCCTAACCTGATTAATAGCACCACCGTGCTCAACCAGCCGGATTGCAAAGGTCTCTGCTGCACTTAGTTCAGCTCTGCGCTCTCATTAAGGAAATGTTATGACTACGGTTCCCCATATTCTGACCGAACAGGCTACCATGAGCTCCTAATGACCGCTCTGAGCTGAGCTGTCATGGATACCCAGTGAGAGTAACAACAGAAAAGTCAGCCATAAAAGGAGGAATCGTGCATGGATGGCTGGTCAAACCATTTAGAGTTGGCTTTAAAAAGTCAACAGAGGCATTAAAGCGAAGGTGGAGGGAAAGATTTACAAGCTATTGATGTTAATGTTAATGCTCTGATCAGAGAGCTGGAGGAGAAGCTCACAGAGTGACCAAAATAAAAATGAGTAAATTTCATGACAATCTGGACACATTTAGAAGTAGAAATTTTGTCTTGATGGTGGCACCTGAGGAAAGGTCAAAGGGTCAGCGGAAAAACTAAACAGTGGTTTCAAGGTTTCAGCGGTTTATTGCTTAATCATTAAAAGAGCAATTGGAGAGTGGATTTTGCCTTAGTGCAGCCCAACATGACAAAACCAGGAACATAAAAACCACAAAACAATATTTATCTAGACGACCATTCATTTGACCTGACAGTAGAACTGGATGAAAGGTCATGAAGGTCCCTGAAATATTAAGGACTGAATACAAATTTAATGGAAATCTGACCAGTAGTTGTCAAGATATGTTGCTGTCCAGCTGACCAATCGGCATTCTTAGGCAAAAATTGTGGTTTTGGTCTGATGGCTGATGCCGGTTTTCATGAATTTGAGTGCAGAAACTTGAATCAGGCAGGTTTCACATCATAACATCAGCAGTAACCCCAGAGCTTGGAGAAGTGAGTACTACATGTAAACAGGACGACAGTACGTGGTGAAATCTACCCATAAAAGCCTGTAAGAGGAAGCAAAACTCTCTCACTCAACAACTACTGATGAAATGTCCCAAGTGAGCTATTACTCTCCATTTACTCCAGTGAATCTACCAACAGTGGGCTGTGGTTGTACTGGGCCGCTCCCAGTGTGGCAGGGTGTATAACAGCAGCAAGACCTCAGTGAATACCGGGGTTGAAATAGGAAGCCTCCAATCAGATTTGACTGGTGTCTTTTGTTCCTAAAGTTCCTAAAAGTAAAGATGAGTACAGGTTGAAAGTACTGGGATTGTAATCTATGAGCTTTTTTTGTGTGTAGTTTGTGTATTTTAGGAATTTTACAAGCTTTCCATTAACTTGCAGACTGGCATGTTTAAATTCATCCAGTGTATGAGCTAAGAACAGATCCATGCATGACCAATGGAGGTACACTGTTGACGACTTGATAGTTCGTTAGCATAGGCTCGCTAGCATGGTAGCTGTTAGCAATAAAATCAAAACATGAACTTGTTTGATTTACTGAAGATTGTTAATATTACATACCACTAACTTCAAAACGTTTTTTTTGTTTATAACATACAACATAAAGTCTAAGTAACTCATTAACTTTTATTCAGATTACATTTGAAATTAGAACTACTGATGTCTTATGTCTCAGGTTACACAAATCATATAAAAATCCAGCAATTACTTTTGTTAAATTTCATTGCAGTGTGATCAGTAGTTGTCAAAATATCTCGTTCTGGGTATGTGACTGACACCAGCTTAGGCCACAGTGCAATCAGTTAAAAAAAAAGAAATTCATATACCAGAGAGGCCATCCATTCATACACCATGAGCAGAGTTTTGGTGTTTGGTACTCTTTCTAACTACCTCCTTCAAAGAAAGCATGGTTGACAACACTGACATTTTTCAGGACATTTAGTCACACTTACTCAAACCTATAGCAGCCGTCCAACGCCATGACAATCGTCCCGTTATCACTGGGAGGTTTCATCACTCGTGTGTTGCGTTAACCTAATGGAGTCAAGAGTAATGAGGTTAGACAGAGGTGTGTGTGTGTGTGTGTGTGTGTGTGTGTTTAGAGTGCTGCTAAGCTGTTTGAGTCAGCAGTAATGGAGTAGCCTTCAGTAGCTGCCAACAGTGAGCTGAAGAGAGTCAACAGGTGGCCGGAGCTTTCCCAACACACCCACGGTGACATTATCAACTACGCTGTAACTGATTTTATGTAACAAAAACTAATCCATTATCTCGTATCTTAATTAAAAAGAGTCAAAAATAATACGATGCACTGTTTAAAATCTGTGTTTATAGCCACAGTACGTGTTACCTCCTGAAACACTGTCTTATCATAAACATTATAACATTTTAAAGCAACACAAAACAGATTGCACTGGTTCCTGATTAGTAAAGCGTTCATAATAACAAGACTATGCAAGACTGGGTCAACATAGAGAGTCTGCTGGGAACAGAAATTGAATGTTTGACCTTCTGACCATAAATGGTACTCGACCCACTTCCTACACAGATTCAGGTAGACACTTTTCCCCCAGAAAGTTATACCCAATGGCATGAAATGTAACTTACGTGGGGATTAAAGTGCTTGAAATGGAGAGATAATTAATACTTTTGATGTTAATTTTGAGCAAAACCACTCTACATGACACTCTTCTGCCCTCACTCTGCATGTAACTAGATGCACAGCGAGCTAAACACACATCCAATTCAGGTTGAAAACTGGAGTTGGCGTCTGAGATTTTTACTGGAGGAAATTGTGAAGTAAAAATCAGTACAACACAGGATAAAGTAGCCTACAAAGAGTAGAAAACATGACAGTTAGCTAGCACTGTAATTTACTTAGCAACACATTAACTAGCCTTGGATAGCTAGTATAGCGGCTAGCTTGGTTGGTGGTAAACTGGTCACAGAAAAACTGAATTAGCATTTATCAACTAACTAAATCACAAATCAACAATATTAAAACAGCTGTAATGAAATAATACCTACAGAAAATGCTGCAACGAGGGCATTTCAGGAGTAGATAAAAGATGCCTCTCAATATTTGCTTGGTCACAGATTAGACAAAATGGTGGATTTCACAATGTCAGTTAAACTGCTAGCAACAGAGTGTTCAACTGAAACCAACTGCCGGTGGCAGAATATGTACAGCAACACAGCACAGAAATCAGGAAAATTAAGCTTATATTGACTGAAGATTCAAAACACACTCATAAACTTTACACTGCCCCGTACCAAACAGGAGGCAGACAATGTTAGCGACTAGCTCGTGGAGCACGTAGCAGCTAAGCTATAGAGTCAGATATTTTTCCTCAGGAATTGGTAGAGACCAAAACAGAGCTACTTAAGATGACAGTGAACATGGGATTTACATTTGTCAGGTGGACAGCAACATGACTCCAAATGAATGCTAATGTTGATCGTAGCTGATGGACATGTAAGCTACGCTAACACGTTAGCGTAACTTTTAGCCCCAGTTTGAGTCACAGAGGTAACCATCAGTTTCTCTAAGAGGGTTGTTTTAAAACAGTCACTGCAGTTCTGGGATTTCCAACATTGTCCCTTAATTCTAGTCTTTAAGACACTATAAATATGCATCTTACAATATATATAAGGAAATAAATGAAACATTTACATGTTAAATTTTCAGTGAACAGAAAATGAACAGCTGGCCTACTGTTTACTGTTGTTGATAGTTGTTAATTGCTTCTGGTTGGTTTATACAGTTGAGTCTGTGTTCACAACAATCACTTAATAACATTGTTTTGAAAAGGTCAATAACATTATAATTGCTATTAGTATACCCACTATATTATTTTGCCATTGTACATGCAACCAAAGCAAGTATAGAAACTGAATTTTGTTTGGGTCAGTGAATGTATGGCAAGGCCACTTACTCATTTCTAAAGGGAGTCATCACAAAAATCCAGTATATCTGCTGTCAGGTATTCTTTGTTCCTTAAAGAAAACTAGACTTGAAATGGGTGAAGATGATTTTTCTTAGTTTAGTTTTCTTGTGATCATTAGAGAGTTATGTCCTCAATACATCCCAATAAAAACTGCTCTATAGAAGTATCTGATCATAGTGTCTTTGCTCCTCAGCGCGGTCGTCGACCACCACCACCATGGTCATCGACAATAAGGGTGGAGACGCCGGGTCACCGCCTGTCCGAGGGTCCAAGAAGACTTTTACAGATGACCTCCACTCTACCTTCAGCTCCCCGCTGGCCTGGATCTTGGTTCTGGCTCTCATCATTACATGGTCTTGTGTGTTTGTCATCATGTTTGATGTGATGGACTACAAGACCATTTCAGGTAAGGAGAGGTGTTTTCTGTTCACCTCTGAGCTTCTCAGTCTCAAATACAGGTGTCCACTGAAGAAGACCTTTTGAGGGACATGTTTTTCCTTCTTCTTGACTGAAATTTGGAAATTTGTATGTAAATGTATAAACTCCTGGGTGGAGTTCACATTTTCATGCAGCTTTTACTTAGCCAGCTGACTCAGGCAGATTGTGGCTGACCAGAGGACCAATGTGGGCTGGCTCTGGCTCATATAAGGCTGCCAGATTGGCTCAGTTTTGAGGGTTGTAAAATGGGTAAATTTGGAACGAGATTCAGCTCCCAAAAAAAACAGCTCTCAATACTTGCTTCAATACATATTGAAGCAATATGCTGTACATTTCATATCTACAAGTGGATTATAGTATATTTAATCACCATTTTGCCTGCACAATTGTCATGCAAGCAGAAAGACTTGCTCCTCGTTGACAGGCTTTTTAAGTGACCAACAGTCAGTTGTCCATCCACTCATGTGCAATACAGTACGTCATAGCACATGTCAGGCTTCTCTGTTAGAGTGGATGTAGATTTAGTTTTAATGCACCACTACAAACCAACAAATTAGTTTAGTGCAAATGAGTTTGCTGTTTGACCATGCAGCGCAGGCTCCCTCCCTTTCATTTGATCATTGTTATTTATCATAAATGTTGTTTATTATGTCTTTCTTTTCCTTCACTTTAGTATGTTATTGTTTTTGTACAGCTATAAAATTGACAACTTTTACTTGTTCACATGTTTCTCTGTTGCAAGCATTGTTTCCACTTCTCCTCACAACATTAAAACAAACAATGCTTCCAAAACTCCATTAATTTCTGTTGTGTTCACCTCTACTCAATTTTCTAACTCTAACAAGAGCATCTCACTTCATTGCTCCTTAATTTCCAGACTCATAACACAACGATTCTCACTGTAAATTAATAGCATAACCAAAGCATAGCAGTGCATACATTTTCCCTGGACTATAATATTGCTAATTAAATATCTTTCATATTCACAATTTCATCTTGAAACAAAGGACAAAAGAGCACAAGGACAAATCAATGTGTGCATAGATATTGATAGAAATATCAACTTCTCTTTTGTTCTTTCTGACACAGAATTCATTCAAATTCATTGTCAAAGGCTGTAGTCTGCGTGTCACGTCTTTATCATGCCGTCATGGTGTGAACACAGACAGCACCTCCCTCTTTCATCCTCCCCCCTCTCCTCTCTTTGCTTCACCACTGTCCTCAGTGTCTTTGCTTATTGCCACTGTGTTTCTCATCCAACCAGGTCGTCCACCTCCTGTCGTCAGGAAGGTTTTAAAGGAATCAGGCCGTAGAGGCAAGGCACCTTATCTGCTACTAACTAATCAGACCAGCTGCTGATAAAAACTACTAATTATCTAACATTGACTGCTAATATCAGCTATCAATGTTAGACAGGCCTGCACAGCCAAGTCTGCAGATCTGTAGAGTACAAGCTGCTTTATTTCTGCATCCCTGTCTGATACTGCTTTCATTCTATTCAGACGTACGGTAACATGGCGTTATGGATAGTTTGTAGTTTAGTTTGAGTATTTTGATTCCAACCAGGAAGAAAAATAAGACATTTTGAATATGTCAGTGCTTCAGATGAGCTTGATTTACCAAAGCAATCCCGGAAAAATAAAATACATCAATCTCATCTGAAATCTCTGCCTTTAAAATGCATTTTACTGCTATATTCTTCTGTTCTATTGTTTTCTATATTTTTCTATGTTTATTTTGCTTCCCACTTCGCTTTTTGCATTGATCTGGTTTCATTCAGGGCTAGAAAAACTGTGAAATATGCAAAACTATTCTCCGTGGACAAAAAACAATCACGTATTTAGTTTTTCCTGCAATTTCAAAACCTCTTTTCGGGACTCAGATCTGTTTAACTGCCCTGATTCAAATGCTGGGAACTCCGGCCCTCCTTCATCAAACAAGTTCATATTAAAGCACTGGGAGACTCTCTGTCTGTTTAATTTGAGCCAAAATTCCCATTGTCTAGTGTGTTGACGATCAATATTCTGATACGTTCAAAAGCAGATTAGAACCCATGAATGATGACTTGATGAAAGAGGGTCAATGCTTACACGCATATACAACAATGTTATGTAGAACTGTGGTTAAACTGGAAGGTGGGGGGTCCCTGCTCCTATTAGAACATTGATCATCTCCTGAAATCCAGATTTCAGCTTTTTGACTTCAGCCCCTGTGGCCCCACCGTCAGTTTAACCCTTTGCTCCAGAGTTTCCTCATTGCATTGAACGAGAGCTTCGTCTGCAGTGAGGAAACGTGTGAGTAAGAGTTCAGAAACTCTTTGGATTTGTTTGGTTCAGGAAAACAACTTCAGTCAAACAAAACGAGTGACTAAATCCACCGGTGTGTTTGTGTGCCTGTATTCATGTCCCTGCTCCACCAGGAGGCCTCAGCAAGATCGGCTCAGACCCCATGAAGTTGGTGAACGAAGCCGTGGAGGAATCAACCAACGTGTTCAGTGTAATATTCAAATTTGCTTCCAACCTGATTGCTCCTGAGGAAGACGAAGGTACAGTCACAGTGTATTCCATAAAGCTACATAAACATGTTGTTATGACGTTACAGTGCATTTACTCAGTTCCCTCTCCTCTTCTCCAGGAAATCTATACGCAGTGAGGAAAAAAGGTTTGTATTGATTCAAGTTTTCAATGTATTTCCTGTTGCAATCATCATTCGGCTGCAGATAAAGCGATGAAAAAGCCTTGCTCGCTGCTATGAATGTCTTGTCTATGTTTTTATAACCCATAAAAAAACAGCTCATGAAGGCAAAAAGCAATTCATTACACGGAACGGCACATGTGCTGCAATTTGTCCTGTTTTGACTTTGTAAGCGTGGCAAACATTATCTCATAAACTGAAATCAATGGATGAAAATGATTAAGATGGACATGGTTCGTTGACTTCGCTGTTTTGTTAAAAGCTCACAGAAATACATAAAATGTGTGGCTGAGGGACTGTAGGAAGACATACATGGATCTAGGTGACAACATTGCCAGAGACTTGAGTGTTATTATGGTGAGAGTTTCAAGCTGACTTGATCTATGAACGATCTCAAAGATTCAAGGTGGTTGGAGGAGGAGGAGGAGAAGGAGGAAGTGGATGTGAAGATTAAGAAAGCAAAAGGTATTCTATGGTTACATTTTTCTATGAACGTGTAGATTAACCCCAGGTAGATATAATCCACCCCGTCCCTCGCCCTTGTAACAGTCGAGTAATGGAGGCAACAACAGTAAATCACTCTACTAGCAATAGTCAAAGGTATGTGTTGTTCCTTATTATCCTGCTGCCCGAATAACCTTTCTCATAAGAAGCTTGTCTGTTTCCCACTAATGTTCTCATTTCAACTGCTTCCACTATGTTATTAAACTTCTACTAAAACTGACTGAATGTTCTGTATGTGAGCTGACATCCAAACAGTAGCATGTAGTTTTGTTTTGTTGCTGATTTCCATTTCTGTGTCTGTGTTGCAGGAGAATTTCTACCATCCAGGAGTAAAGGTGAGTACCTCTTTATGCACATTTATATTGGAGCTTGATTGTTTGCAGGCTAGAAGAACAGGAAGACTTGTATTAAAGCTGTATCAAATGACTGTGTAATGTGAAGGGGGGTTTCCCTCAGCTCATTTTTATTTTCATGGCCTGCAAATTTTGCTGTTTGGCTCAGTCTCGCTTCTCTAATCAGATGTTTCCATCTGCAGTAGGCAGCTGTTTTCAGGGAAAAAGCTCTGATAAACCGGCTGTTCACAGCCTGCCCAGCACCAAACAGCAGACGGACAAAGTTAGCGACTAGCTGGTGAACATGGTGGAGCATTTAGAGCTGAAGAGTCAGATATTTCCTTCAGCTGTTGGTGGAGACTTTAAGCTACAAGGAGAGTGAATATAGGACTTATATTTATGGTCACAGATGCCAAATGAATGCTAATGTTTTGCCATACCTGCTGGGTGCGTAAATAAGCGAACAACAACATTTCCTAGTGTTATATTTATCATCATTTGTCAATGTTGTGTTTACAGCTTGTAGTAGAAACAGTTCATGCAGCTACAAGTTTACTTTACAGCTGTACGATGTATTACTTCAATACATATTATTTAATTACTTGCAGTACTATAAATATTCATGTGTAACATTTAAGTTGCTCATTCATGCCCCGTTCCTTCCTGTCTGTTGTACAGGGGGGCAGTTGTGAGTTAATCTCTTAGGATGTATGTTAGTATTTAACAGCATAAATCACTTCTATTATTACTTTTTCAAGTCAGGTAATAAATATCTAGACTTTCCAGATTTCCTCCATAACAGCACCAGAGGTTGATGAGAGATTTGTGACACATAAATAAACATTATTACAGTGATCATTAGAATAACTTTAACATGTTTCTTACAGTCGTAGGGATGCAAGCTAAGATGAAACCACCGGCGGTTGAAGTTGTGGAGGACGAAGAAGAGGTTGAGGAGGAGGAGGGAGAAGAGGGAGAGGAAGTGGAGGCTGCTGGGGAGGAGGAGGAGGAGGAGGTGGAGGAGGAAGAGGAGGAGGAGGAGGAGTATGAAGATGAGGAAGAGGAGTATTATGAGGACGAAGAGTATGAAGAGGAGGAGGAGGAGTATTACGATGAGGAAGAAGAGGAATATGAGGAGGGGGAGGAGGAAGGAGTGGAGGAGGAAGACGAAGAAGAGGAGGGAGTAGAAGCTGTGGATGGGGAGGAGGAAGGAGTGGAGGAAGAAGAAGAAGAAGAGGAGGGAGCAGAAGCTGTGGATGAGGAGGAGGAGGAAGGAGAGGAGGAAGGAGCAGAAGTTGTGGAGGAGGAGGAAGGGGAGGAGGAGGAGGGAGAGGGAGTTGAAGCAGCTGCTGATGAAGAGGAAGATGATGTGAAGGCAGAGGAGGAGGAGGAAGAGGATTTGGAGGTAGCTGCTGAGGTGGAGCAAGATGAGGATGAAGACGAGGACGATAAGAAGGAACCTGAAGCGGCTGCAGCTGCAATTGATGAAGATGATGATGATGAAGATGACGTGAAAGAGGAAGCAGAGGAGGAAGAAGAGCCTGACAAAGGCGATGAGGAGGAAGAGGAAGAAGAAGAGAAGGCAGATGCTGCTGATGAAGAAGACGATGATGATGATGAAGTTTCTCCTGAACCTATCTCCACTTCTGAGGATGAAGAGTCGGCAGTGTCTCCTGATTCTGAGTCTGACGCACCTGTTGACGTCAAAGACAGTGACGAAGACGTGACTCTGCCTGATGAAGATGACGAAAAAGACGAAGAAGACGATGATGAAGACGACGCCAGTGACGATGCGTTCGTTGACACCTCAGACGTCAGTGAATCCGCACTTCTCTCCAGCGAGGAGGAGGAAGAGATGGATGACGACGACGACGATGAAGATGACAGACTAGCTGCAGGCGTCACAACATCTGACAGCGATGACGTCATTGCGGAAGACACCGACGATGACCTGGAGCTTGATCTTCCTCCTATTCCTGCTGCTAGTGAGGATGATGAAGATGATGAAGTCGATGATTATAAACTTGCTGATGAGGAAGATCTTCCTCCCTTACCTGCTGTCGAAGATGATGATGTTGAACACCTGGAAGAAGACGCCAAAGTTGCTGAAGACACTGATGAGGATGATGATGATCTGGACCAATCAGATGAAGACATCTCTGTTGCCTCCTCTGAGCACTTTGCAGACGATGAAGATGATGAGGAAGACAGTGACCTCAAAGATGGAGACCTCGACTTTGACCTTGACAAAGACATCCACGCTGACCTCGACGATGATGAAGACGAGGATGATCATGACAAACCTGATGATGTCACTGAAGAGGACATCCACGATGATGATGATGATGATAAAAAGGAGGATGAAGAGGAGGAAGTCGACGTCCCTCCCTTTGAGAGTACAGACAGTGGTGTCTTAGGTGATGAAGATGATGATGATGACATTGCTCTTAAAACAGATGAAGAATCTGTCTTCAGTGAAGACATCTCCTATGACACAACCGATGGTGATGATGATGATGATGATGATGATGATGATGATGATGATAAAGATGACGAAGGTGTCGATATCAGCTCATTTGAGTTCACCTTCGATCAAGAGGACGAAAAAGACATCACAGAGACACTTGTTGACACTGAAAAAGATGATGAAGAACTCACATCAGAGTCGTTAGCTAGTGAGGATGAAGAGGATGATGATGATGATGAAGATAAGGAAGGTGATGATGATGTTGATGACGTCTTGCTAGCAGGTATAGTCCAACATTATTGATAACTTTCATTTTGAGTTAAATTACAGTGCTCCACAGCCAGAGGACATGCTTGTTTCTGATTGGCTGGCAGGCGTCTATTCAAATTGTCTTGTTTCTGATTGGCTGGCAGGCGTCCATTCAAATTACCTTAATGGACAAAAACAAAGGTCAAAATGTCAACGGTTAAATCAATATTACGTCAATATTGATGATATGTACTATAGAAAAGGAGAAAACTGTATATGGATGAATATATTTATTATATTTTATATATGAATTTTATAAGACATGTTTATTTTTATTCTATTTTTAGATGAACAGATGAAAAAAAAAATAGGTACCAAAAACAACAACAGCAACAATAATAAAGATTGTACTAGTAATAATAACTTAAAATAATAATATTTTATCATGAGAAATCTGAATTTTAAATAAATTAATACATTTTACTGCTGTCTTGTTATTTATTTATTTCTTGTATCATCATTCCAGTTCCCAAACTTTCCTCTCCCATAATGTTGCCTGGCATATCACAATGGCTGGCTGTGTATTTATACTGCACTGTGTATTTGTAGCTACCACTGCAGCAGCGTTCACTGTCCAGGAGGAGGCAGTAAAGACTGAAGCAGACACCGGCGAGGACGAGGATGAGGACGAGGACGACGTCAAACAGGCTGCTGATGAAGAAAAAACTGAGGAGGGTGAAACAGAAACAATCGGTGAGCAAAACAGTTTCATGCACTTGTTTTATATTGTTTAAAATCCTGTAACATTCACAAGTTCTGAGGTTTATCTCTAGTTTTACACATAACTTATTTAAATCTAATATTTTTACAGTCATACTGTTCTTCACATGCAGCTTAGAGGACAAAAAGAAAAATCCAAAATCCTCAAATTGATGCAAATAAAAACAAGATAGAATAGAATAAAGAACTGAAGCGTTCAGCCAAGACAACATCTTGTATATTTGTCCTTTCTTTTCTTTCACAACACCACACTTATGTCTCCTCCATTTGTATACTGCATTCATGTAAAACATCTGCACACTTATCTCTATCATTATCCAAGCTTCCCGTCACAAAGACCATCAGATCCTTTTTCATTGTTATTCATTTCATCCAACAGCTTCTTGTTTTGTGGTAGTTTAGGAAAAGTGTTGTTGATAGATTGCTGTGGAATAATTTGGCTGATTTGTACTTTAATGTATTTCTTAGTCACATATTTTAGTCTTTCTCACTCCAGTTGACTGCTACTTTATAACTATGAGTTCAATCAGTCACATTACAACTGAATGCAAATCTGTTACGTTTCACTTCCTGCTTTCACCCTCAGTTACCAGTCACCCTGCTGCCGTTGAGGAGGAGGAGGACGAGGGAGACGACGAAGAGCCGACAGCTGAGCTGAAGAAAACCGTAGACGAGCCCGAAGACAAAAAAGAGGAGTACGACGAAGGCGACGAGGAGGAGGAGAAGGCAGCGGTGGACGTGATCAAACCTGTGCCTGAACCCGAGGAAGAAGCTGCGAGGACCGAACCCACAGGTGAGCGAGAGCAGATAATCACAGCTTTCGCATCACATTTACCGTCACTGTAACTTCACCTTCGTGCTTTGTGATTTCAGCGTGTCCCTGTATGCACTCTGCAAAGGCCAAGGAGCCTGCAGCCAAGACCGCAGATAAAAAAGGTTTGTGATACCCCTGTAATGTCAGAAACTACAGTATTACATCTCGATTTTAACACGCTGTCAGTTTAAAGAGTGGTAAGTAAGTAGTTATTTTGGCTTGTCTATTCAGCCTATTCAGAAATCAGATATATCTTCTAATAGAAATACGTATTAAACGTGGTTCATATTTATGGACACCTTAAGAAACATTTGAAAGACTGGAGCGAGTAATTTAACCAGGATTGACCAATCTTTTTGCTTTTTAAATGTTATATCCACACTAAATTAACTCCATATGTAACAGAGACAATAATATGTATCATAAAGCACTTTTTAGGTCACGCTACCTGTTTATTAAGTTCATGTATGGCATTAAAACAGTTTTTTCTTCCCTGCAATTGATTGAAAAATCACAATATTATCATCAAAAACAACTTTAAAGTTGGGTTAAGAGAGGCAGGTGCTTTCATGTTTAGTGTTGATGTCAGACTGACAGCTTAATTAACGTAATTAAAATCCCACCAAACAAACAGCTCTTAATTTATCGTCTTCACATGAAGAACTTTTGCACCTGTTGCATTCAGATTCACGGAGTTGGGAAACTTTTTGTTTGAGTTCTTGCACTAAAATCATGTTTAAAATCAGCTCCCTATCTGCTAATAATGCTAGAATATAAACTTGATTTGCAGATTTGTATCCCACTGCCAGCGGAGCAGAGAAGTTCAGTTTATAGCTTCAAGTCTGTGATCTCATGTGGTTGATGTGTTTTCAGATGCTCCACGGAGGGTTTCAGCTGTGAGAAGGAGAAAAGGTACTAATAAATATTTTTTAATTAAAGGGATTCCCATTAAAGCCACCACACAAAACTTCCCATCCAGCAGATATCATCTCTCACTCATTCATCTCTTTGTTTGACTGTAACATAAAGCTAGTGATAACTTTAATGGAGCATTGTGAAGCATAGCCAAGTAAAGTTCCTTAAATCTTCTACTTGTCATTTTTTAATTTTTAATTTTTAAGATCGTGAAGCTTCGAAGACAGAAGAAGAAAAGCCAAAGAGGAAAGGTAACACTGAACATTGTAACGTACCATCTTTATACCACCTTTGTCTTGAAAATTAAATAATATAAGTAATAATTAATCCTTGTTCTTATTGTGGTGTAAATACATTAAATTATGTGCATGTGTTGTATTTAGCTCTACCCAGAATTCCAGGTCTGGGGGCAAAAGTCAGGAGGATCAAGAGAATTCCTACTATTCTCAGAGGTACTCAAACTCACTACGGGCAGATAATGGTCTTATGTGAATCAGGTTCAGTTTAAAGGAAGAGGTCAACATTTTCAGATATACACTCCTTCCCTTCTGCCAGTCAAATATAAGGCTACAACCAGAAGCTGGTTAGCTTAGCTTAGCATCAAGACCTGAAACAGGGGGAAACAGCTAGCCTGTATCTGTTCACACGTCATATCTGGTTTGTTCAAACTGTACAAAAACCAAAGTGTACAAAGCAACAATTCACCATCTCACAAACAAACAAGACATAACATGTTAATTGGAGAGCTTAAGAGGATCTGGAAAGTGGATTTTGTCACAATGTTGTCACAACTTTAATTAATGGGATGTTTTCTCTTTCAAATGCCAAGAAAAAGTCAAGAGAGCAGAAAAGACCAAGACTTCCAAAGCAGGTGAGTGAATGAGTCAGCCATGACTGTAGAAAGGGAGATTTTCCTTTTTCTTCTTTTTTTGATCATGAAGCAGGTCTATATAATATATATATATGCTATATAAATGTGTGTATATGTGCACACAGCACTGTGTTCTGAAACTGGTCCTTTTTCTTTGCCAGAGACCAAAAAACAAGAAGAAGTCCCAGAATCTGAACAAGAAGGTATACATATCTAAACTTACATACAGTATATATAATTATTTTCATGTAGTAACCTGGAGGGACATCTGTATGGCACATTTATTACACAAAAATCCAAACTGTGACTTACGATGTTTGTTTCAGTTGGCCCTTGCAGACCGGCCCCGGTCTACTGCCCGTCTCCTCCCGGCTGGTACGGTAAGTAGCAAAGAATTCGGGAACAGTTTGAAAAGTTATCACCCAGAGGAAATACATATCAGATTTTATATTTTATAACTCCGGAGATGACGACCTGCTTCAAATATGCTGATCTCTTCTTTTTTTACCTCCAAATGTCCACCTGCTAAAATGTCAAATGAACTCCTCATCTTCCAGTTCATCACATCGTCACAGACAACCCGTACCCTCCTCCGACCATGTCAGGTATTTACACTGTTGTCATGGCAAGTGTAAGTTCTTTCAATATGTTCTGACCAGTGTGATCACGTCTTCTTCTGCCGGAAAAATAAAACCATTCATTTTTCCAGCTCCCTCTGCTCCTGTTCTGACCGCTCACCCCGTCCATCCCGGAGCTCCACCTCTGCAGCCTCTTTATCAGCAGCAGCAGCCACCTCCGCCGATGCATCCCCTCTATGCGCAATATCAACCATATCAACCGCTAATGCAGCCAGTGATGCAGCCTCCACCAGAACCAGTACAGCCAGTCCCACCAATTGAACCAGTACAGCCAGTCGCCCCAGTTGAACCAGCCCAGCCAGAAGCCACAGAGCAAGAGGCTCCTGTTCAGCCTGAGATCCAGACTCCAGCTACTGAAGCTCAGCCAGCTGTAGCTCCAGTTCAGGGTGAGAAATTCTCTAATTGTTATTTGACCAAATTAAAGTCAATATCAAATCAGATCCAAATCCTCAAAGACGTACACAATCTGTAATGTTATCTGCTTAACTTAAACATCATGACTTACCTAAACTCTTCTCTCTTTCAGAACCAGAGACAGCTGAGGAAGCAGTGAAGGCTGCCTCCACCAAGAAAGGTGCAAACAGTGTAATGAGTTACATTCACACACATGATTACTGCAGTGAGCAATAATTCATATCTGATATTTTCCAGCTGCAAAGAAGAAAACCAAGACTGCTGATTCAGAAAAAGGTACAGTATGCTTCTCCAGATCCCCCCCCCCCCCCCCCGTCACAAACCACAGCTGCAGCAGCTAACAGCGATGTACAATGACACAATGTGCTGTATGAATGCATTCATTATGGAAAATTAACTCTACGTGGTCATTTCACTCCGATTATCCCCTCAGAGGCAGCAGTGGGCACAGCGAAGACAAAGAAAGGTAATTTATGTTTACAGCTCGGTAATTTGATGTTTCGCTGGCGCGCACACGAGCACCGTTACAAATGACACAGACAAAGATTTGAGCTGCAAGTACACAGACAGAATTACACACTTCAGTAAGATGTGAATAACATAACTCTACACGTTCTGCCAATTCTAGATGCTGCTGTTTCGAAAGACAAAACCAAAGCAGCGGCTGCAAAGAAAGGTGAATGAACACTGTAACTAACTATGGTTATACTGATATTGATTTTAATTGAACATGTACTGTACTTATTAAGCATGTTTTGGAACAGAGACAACAGCAAGAAAAGAGAAAACCAAAAGTCCTGCGGTGGCTAAGAAAGGTAACGAATGTTAAGTTTCTACTTCACATAAACAAAAGAAGGAAAAACAAGCTTGTTAGCAAGTTACAATATTGGGGTTTGTATTCATTTGTATTTTATATCTTTGAGTATGCTACATTTGTTTTCACAGAGCCAGCTGTGAAAGAGAAAACCAAAACCGCTGCAGCTGCTAAGAAAGGTGAAACATCATTAAGCCAGAGGTTTAAACTTGTTAATATTTTACTAAGAAAACAAATTATTCAGGCCACTAATCGTGGCTCTTTCCTCATTATGTTAGAGCCTGCAGCTGCACGACAGAAGAGGAAATCAGCCTCTGAAAAGACAGGTAACCGAACAAACTGAAGTCATTTGCATAAAGTCAATCATCATGAATGTCGGCGACGTGAAAAATGATTGGAAACTAATTGTTTTTGCTCCTTTCAGAAGCTTCGCCTGTCAAGAGCAAATCCAAAGCGTCTACAGCCAAGAAAGGTAAAACTGCGAACATGCGTCACTTCACTAAAGCTACATTTTGTCCTTGATTTGGTGACGATCATCCAATTCAGCCCAATTTTTCACTTGAATTATTGTGTTTGTGCAGATGCTAAACCAGAATTTGGCGTAAGTGGTATGAATTTAAACCTAGGTTTTAATTTGTCTTAAAACAGATCCAGATCCAGAACCACGTCCACAGCCGATCAGACCGAGAACGAGACTAGAAGCTCTGAGGAGGGCGAATGTAACCTCTCAGGCAAAGGAGGAGAAACCAGCCAGATCTTCGTCTGAACCAGGTGACACGACGGAGAGTTGCTTCTACCTTGAGTATTTAGGATTTCACTGGCCTCCCGTACTGAAACCTGCAGCTCTTAATTTTTATATCTTGTTATTTTCAGCCAAGACGAGATCAAACTTATTGGTTGAGAAGAAAAGTAAGTGCACATTTTAGGTTTGTATGCTTGCATTTGTTGGTTTACTTCTGCAGATATATCATTTCATCAGCAACAGAAGTCACCCATTTTCTGATTGTTTGGGTGCATTTTTGCCTTTAATTGTCAGCATACAGACGAGAGGCAGACAGGAAATGTGTGGAAAGAGAAAAAGGGTGATGACATGCAAAAAGGCCCCCCCTCTGGATTCGAACCAGAGACGTCGCGGTGCATCTCTGCCCCTAGACCGCTGTGATAACACCAAAAGTTCCCATTCATCTTTTAGTTAACACTTCTTGTTTTAAGCCGTCTTTATTCCAAACGTGACTCTGAGATGTAAACATTCAAGCATTCTTTCAGAACGTAACAAGGCTGCGTCGCCCACCTTTTTATCATCAGTCACGTTCTCGTGGCTTAAACAACAAAGTCGACTATTCAACGTGAAACTCGCACTGAAAATACAAACGCATGAGATGAATTTGAGGGATAATTCTACATAAATTGAAATGATGCTAAGAGTCGGTCTCTTGGTCATGCTCGACGGCAGGTTTTCTAAACATATAACATAAGTCAAACGGTAGAGGAGCAGACGAGAGGGGGGATTTCAGTTTCATATTCGAGGCGTGGTAATGTTAAGCCTCTGCTGACATCTTTCAGGACAAATCACACCTCTTGAAACACAGTCGCAGATTACGAGATTAAATGGGCTGTTTTATGCATGATAAAGTTGTAATTAGGGACATGTCAGGCTGTATTACACAGAGAGGGGAATAATATCGCAAGAATATTAAATGCACAGCGTTTTTATGGAGAGTTATTTGGCAGGCTGTAATAGGGCTGTCTCCCCATCTCGCAGGCAAAGCTGAGAAGGCTGAAAAGAAATCTGTGAAAGAGGCTCAAGGTATGAATTCAGAATGAGAAAGTGAATCTAATGTGTGGTGTGTACATTTGACATTCACCCGTTTCTGTCTTTCACACATTTTAGATGAAGAGAAACAGCCATCACAAGCTAGTGAGTATGAGGGCATCAAAGTTATACACAACAACTATTTTTTTTTGAGGATGTTTCTTTAAAAGCAGCTTCATCAGTTCTATTGACTGGTCGAGACTGATGTCACCTGTCGGCCGTTAAGGTCACCTGCCTGTCATGTCAGAGTCACACGATTAAGAATGAACTGGTGACAAACTGCCCGTCAGGCAGCGGCAGGCGTCGCCTCTATCGTTGTTTAGGTTTGAAAGAGAGCTTTCTCCCCTCCTGGTGAAGATATAATGTTTATAAGATGTGTTGTTTAGTGAACCTCCACATTAAACAAGTAAGAAGTTGTCTGTTTATGCCCTCTGGAACGACACATACTGTGGAAACATGTGTCTGAACAAGTGCAACAGTATTAATAGGACATGCCTGTGTGCGGGCGGACTGACGGTGTGTAGGGGCTTTAAGATGACGCCTAATAGTTGTATATGAATGTACTTGGTTGGAGTTATGGTTTCTCTGTATTCCCACTAATCAATAGAACTGATAAAGCCTCTTAGATGAAGAGAGAAACACATTCAAGACTTAAACAATAAATCAAACGATGCTTCGAGCTATTCTGTCACCTGGATGTTTGCTGGAGTGTTTTAAACCGTGTGCTTGTTGTTCATAGAGAATGGAAAAAGAGCTCCCTGTAAAGCCTGAGGTATTCGGTTAATTTCCACCCATCTTTCCACTGGTTAACTCAATACGAGCAGACGTTCTCTTTTAATGACATTAGGAACATAAGTGATTAGAATTTAATGAGACGAGCTGATTGAGACGAGATTACTGGCCGTCGGAGACGCCTTGAGTCACTGGAAGAGATTATGGCCTTTGATGAAAATGACAACAATAATACTTAGCTGGATTGATTAAATCCATGAACCAAAACCCATTAAATTGGGGTATTAGTGTCCTGTTCTTATTGAGTCATCCAGTGGAGCATCAACACTCCCCCACTGCCCCGAGTGACTCCACACTGTCCTCACGTTAACGTCTCACACTGAAGCTCCTGTTTCTTTGATTTCTCCGACCTAAACTTGAAATTTATAAGTTCGCTTTGCTGCGTTTCTTTCGGATGCTTAGAGCAGTCAAGCAGGAAGATAAGCATCCATGTAAGAAGTGTTTCATTTTCACTACTTTGTGGATGCAACCAATATTCGAATGCTGCGTTTCATGCATGATAAACCCAACCACAGTTCACTTTGTATCGTTTAGAGAAAATGACATTTGAAAGATCTGCATCATGAATCGTAGTTTAAAGTCAAACTGAGATTGTTATTCTCCTCACTGTTCGTGTAATCAGCAACTCTATTGATGTTATTTTAATATCTGCTGGGCGTCATTGGTAATCTCAAACATTTATAAATAAAATAACATTGAAATGTTTTCTGTTGACAGTTGGCACAAAAGAGCCAAAACGAATATCAAGCAGATGTTGTGTTGATTTCTATCAAAAGGGAATTTTGATTTCAGCTGGACTTTAACGAGAGAATGAAAGAATACAAAAGGAAATCACAGCGTGTCGTTTGAAGCTCTTTCCAGGCTCTGTCCTCCTCTACTTACCTGCATGTAGACACGCATACTTTGTCTTCTGTCTCACACACACACCAAACGTATTTTGTCTTGTCTCTTGCAGAGGAGCCTCAGGCTGAAGACAGCCCCACAGAAAAGAAGAAACCAGGTAAGAGATCCTGAAAGTTCATCAAGCATTTTAAAAAATAGTGGTTTCCTCTTAAAAATCATACAAATCTTCACAAGATTTATTGTATATTTTTGCCTTTTTTTGTATCGCTGACAGTATAGAGACAGACAGGAAATAAGACGGACATACGCCTCAACAGGGAGCACACAGGTGTTTCTTTGCTGGACCTATAACCTACACTTCATGGGGATATTCTTCTCTTTAAATTTAGATGTATTTTAGTTGTTTACTTTTGGGAATCAGGAACTGCCAGAGGTTTGGTTAAATTGTTATTATCTCACTTTGGTTTTAGTCTTGGGCTCAGCTGGTTTTACACTGATGTTAGTTTGGGTTAATTTAGAACTCCAAATTTAAAGTTATATACGGCCGTCATCCCCTGCTGTCTCCACAGGCCAAAGATACTTCCAGTGCATTTACATCCCTGGTAAAAATGCACAGTACCCCTTGCGACCTTTCACCCCAGCGATGTCCCCCGCCATGATGTCCCCTGCACTCAAGTCCATGTTGGAGCAGCAGAGAGCAGCGAGGGCGTCGGGGCAGTAGGACAACCTGAACTCTCACCACCATGTCTAATAGCACTGCATCTCCCGGTCCAGCAGGGGGGGGTGTTTTAAATCTGTCAAATCCTTAAATTCTGAGGAAAACCACAGACAGACAAGATAAGAGTGGACAGAACTATTTTCTCTTTAATTTATTTATGTATTTGTTTCTCTCTCTATGTGGTTGAGCTCCTGGGGTTTCTGTTGACATTTCCCACTTTCCCTCTCAGCTGATGCTTCGCCGTGTTTTGCTTCACTGGTCGTCGCTGCCTTAGATGTGATATAATATCACCAACAAGGAAGCAATCATGTGAATATTAACTCAGTATAATGTACGTAACACTGACTGAAATAAACGTACACACCTCTGACATGTTGTTTTTCAGTTTACTTTCACAGTCCAGTTTAATATAAGCTTTCTAAGATATCCTATTTAGTTTAATTTAATACACACACACATATATATACATATATATATATATATATTAAGATTTAAGCAGCACATCATGTGAGGAAAAAGGATAATAGTGCAATAAAAACAAAAGTAATCATAAGTTCAAACTGGGATCAAATTTTAATGGAAACAAAATGAGGACATTACTAAGAGATGAGAAAAACAAGAACATGTGTTTGATTTTGAATCGATTAAATATTACTTGAACAGGCATGTCGCATATTTCAGCTTTTTTTAAAAGAACAGAATTACATTCTGAATTGTAACTTGAAAATGTAAAAGATGAATCACTGATTTAAATCTCCGTCATCCTGCGCGACAAAACAAGACCGGTTGTGTTTTGCTGCTTAGCTGCGGCTGCAACACGTTAGCATGCAAATGTTGGAGGGGTCAAATCCCAGGAGCTCCCACAGTCGATCCAAGCAGCCTCCCTGTCTCTGATCATGAGCGTGAACATCCGTCAGTCTCATCAACATGTTAGATGTTGATGAATAATGACGAGACACTTTCTTCTTAGATGACCCGACACCAGGCAGGAGTAAAGAGGAAGGTGAGCTCGTCTGCATCAAACGGTGTGAACCTCATCATTTAACTTAAAGGCGCTACAGGTTTCTTATCTTAAAGAGGTACTTTGACATGTTAAATGTAATTGTTGGATGTTTTTCATTCCCAGACACTGACACGTTTTGTTTTGATGTCTGTCTTTAGAAGAAGTTGCTAATTTAACCTGAAGTTTACAGCACATGGTCCCCTCATCTAATACTAATAATCATTTAATACTTGAATACTGTTATTATTTGATTGGCCTTTTGTTGATATTTCCCATGTAAATTTTCCCTTTAAACCTCAAAAGGCTTTGGTCTCATGAATGAAGTGCGGGTCATGATCAAACTGTTTAAAGTCGAGCTTTCTTAGTTAAACTTTTTTTCAGAGACGGGGGGTCTGTACAGGACTACTTTGCTGTGACCAACTAATGAGACGCTGTGATGTCCGCTACGGTGGATAAATGTCATTCGTGTCATGTTAATCATCAGCTTCTTTATTAAGCCTGATACATTGTCATATTTTCAGTTACCTCACTCGCTCCATTGTTGCTCGTTGTTGCTGCAAAACTGTTGCTGAGCATTGACGGCAATTTTACTGTTGTCTTACTGAATGAAAACCTCAACTGAGAAGAACCAAAAGGGGTTTTCACACTAGGATTAATCCTGTGATAAGACCCACATTAGTCCGGGGCCTCGCCCTCGGCTGACAGTTTATTCACACTTACAGTTCCTAATAATCCACGAGGTGTCCTGATATGACTTCCTCCGTGTTTTTAAAGTTCAGCTCCACCTGTGAGTTACTGTTGTAATAGTTCCCTACAGTATAATACCTCGTGGACTGAGCAGTTATTTAACTATAGATTGATAATGTGGGGCTAAAGGTACAGTAGCCTTTAGCCCTCTTTATATTATATTATATATACTATATTATATAGGTCTGTCCACAACTTTTCAGGGTTATCCCCAAAAAGTCTTAAGGTGCGTTCAGACTGAACCCAAAGCTAATTTCAGAGAAGATGCAAATACATACAGGACATACAAACAGTTGCAGATTCTGCAGCTGTAGAGACAAGAGGACAATAACGGAGAACCGGAGTTCCTGTTCAGTTTGTCTTGAGTCTGAGTCTGAGCTGTAAAGACTCTTTGCACATGCACCATTGGTAAATGTAATGTTGCTACCAAGCAAACAGCAACTAGCACCTGTAGAGTTTGTCATTGGCAGTTCGTGGCCACTGATTGCACAATAAAGCGGGACAAAATGTCTTCATGTTCTCTCTGAATGCACCTTTAAAATCACTGGTGTGAAGCTGGGTTAGAACCCAAGCAATGAGACGTCCAATCGAATCTCAGCTGCTGAACACGTCAACTCTCTGAGTTTTACCTGAGGCGTGATGTAAACACTGGGTGAGTGTGTGAAAGCGTGAAATGAGGCTAAGCTAGCCCCCGGGCTCGCTGTCGGCCTGCAGGGTTTAGAAACGTAAGTGTGAAGAGTCCTCGTGCTTCATGGCCAAATGAGATCTGACACCCGTTTTACAATAGCAACCTACCGAGTGCGTGTGGTTGTTGGGGCGGCATTTAAAAGACACCTGGCGTCTGAGCTTACTTCAGGTGTTTTGTTTATAGATGAATACTTTTTTTTTAATGAATCCTCTTCCAGTGGCGAGACGCAGCAGAAGGCTGCTGGACGTCTGGAGGCCCTGAAACTTCAGCTGCTCTGCAGTGATTACAACATACAGCTGCAGCCGTGTGCTGAAATCATGTTTCTAAATCTTAACTAATCTAATCTAATCTCACAAGGCTGTATACAGCAGGTTTAAGAGCCATTCATTGAACCTAAAAGTGGAATACTGGGTTTACCTTGACTATATGTGATTACATGTACACAAGTTTGCGTAATGATGTTAAGAGCAAGTACCTTTTTTCCCCTGCATGCTGCAGTTTTGAAAGGGTACAGTGTGTGCACTTGAAACAAAAATGTACTTATCCATATGTTTCTCTTCAGTTTTTCAGTAGCTTAAGTTTCACAGAGACCATGTTATATTTGTTGATCTGTACCTGCAGAAACATTTTGGACTGGGTTTGAGTGTTTTTTTTTAATAATCTGATGTTTTTTTTCACAATTATAACACAGTCTAATGCTCTAAAAGTCAATACTTTGATCAGTTTTGACAACTCTCCACTTAACCACCTGACCACTTGCCATTAAAGGTTTCCTGTGGAGTTTTTGACCACTAGTGGCGCCGTAGAGCAAAGTATCGAGGGGTACATACAACACGAATAAAGTTTAGTTTTAAACCTTTTGCGAGTCAAAATGTACAAAAGCAGCAATAAAAGTGGAGAAAACTACAAGCTGATGTTAAGAATGCAGTTTTTAAAACATTCAAATATTCATATTGTTCATTGAAAACTATACAAAGTACCTTTAATATACAGCTCACCATCATGGTGAACACCAGCGGTGTAAAAAGAGGGCGCTGAGCAGTAAATGTTGGTTGGTATCACACAGTTTATGGCGCTTGTTTGTATCGTAGCATGACGATGATTTGCTGGTTTTCTACCGTGGACGAGTAAATGTTTTGAATATACCTTTGATAGGACTAAAGCGTTCAAAAGACCTTCAGAGTGTCTTTTCAACTCCTCAGTTCGCTTCATATTCGCTGATGTTTACTCACCAGAGCTTGTTTTTGTGATTGAAATCTACAATATGAGTCTGAAATGTTTCAAGATTTAAAGTCAGTGGGAAATATGATGATTGTGTTGTCATTTCAGCACTAAGAGCAGATACATTTCTGTATTAATAGTTGTTTTTTTTAAGCAATTTTATCCAAACTGAACAAACACGGTTTGAGGCTGTTTGGTTCTTTTAGGCGGATCACTTCTTTTGTTCATGATTTCTTGTGTAATTTGCATGATGGTGTAATTTAAAAGGAAGACAGCATCACACTGAGTTGTAATCAACACACGCATCACTCTCCAGTGTAAAATACACATTAACCAACAGTCAGTCAGACGCTGTATAAAGACTGTAGATAATAGTTTGTTTTATGTGTTGCACTCTGGAGTCTGATCACCCTGGTTAATGAAAAAAAAAAAAGAGTAATTTATTTCAATTTGAGGATTTCTCTTTGTGTTGTTCAACATCATCAGACTGTAATGGGGGCAATCATTTTGACAAGGTTTCACAAAGAGACACTCTAAACTACCTGATGCATGTATTATAAAGCGGAGGTGTATGACGTAATCACATGACTCAATCACAGTTTTAAACATTTTAGGAGCCAATGAAATGTCATAAGTGACAGTTCGAGCTGCTAAAATGGCACTTAAAGGGAGTCTACTGAGGATGTCTGCTGTGGTAACGTGTAGAATACAATCACCAAAATGCATTTTGTGAGTCATAATTTCAATAAATATTTGCAGAAATGTGTGAGGCCATTACTGCGTCTTTCTTTACATTTCCCACAAGCTAGAGTCATTAGTGAGGGATTGATGTTAAGGGGGCATTTCAGCCAAAAAGCACGTCAAATTAAAACCTGCCGGATATTTGAGGATGTGAAGGTACAACCTGTTCTACTGTGAGACGCGAATACACTCTAATTTACTTAAGAAGATGTTCGGAGGACACATAATTGCTGCTACGTTTTTATCAACACGAGGATGAAATGTTCGCGTTGAAGGCGTCCACAAGCATTTACAGTCAGTGTTTTTAATCTGATTTCCCTGCAGGAGCCTACTGCTGCGTCTCCCCACTGCAATGAGGATTAATTTAAAAAAAAAAACAGATTCATCCATGAACAAAACACCTGAGATAAACAGGTGTCCTTTAAATGCCACTCCCTGCCCGAGACAGGATTTGAATCCTGGCCTCTGGCGGATCGTTACGGGTGCACAAAGCATTTGACTTGAACACCAATCACCTCTTTATACTTATTGATTACTCCTTGGTGTGAAACATAATGTTGCTAATGAACAAACGCTGGGCAGCAAAACATTTACAACAACACGTATTAGCAAGTGCAAATCAGGCTCATTGATGCGCTTGGTGACAATGAAATGTTTCCCCATAAATTAAAAATATGTGTGAGCGATTCCCCGCAGCTGCAGTTGAGATCTTTACATCTCGAGCTCCAGCCGCTGCTGCCAAATACTGCATTATTGTTAAAGGACAGAAATAACTGAAGTGGTGAGACACGAAAATAAGAGAAATGAGAAAATCTACGTGTGTCCATATTTATTTTGCTCGTTTTACATAATGCATTTCAGCAAATTGTCTTTGAGGACATTTATACATTTAACACCTGCTAACTGAACAGTTTTTGCTCCTATAATATACTGGCTTTCCATAATAACTTCACAATTCAGTTTTGAGTTTGGTCTCCCTACAGTTCCTACTGTAACTATACAATCAAAGAACAGTGAAAATTAAATAAATATATCACCAACTGAAAGTTATGCATTCATTTTCAGAAAATGATCTAGTCATTCAGTGTCCGACTCCTCAAAGTACACGTACTTAATGATAAGAAGCAATACGTTGGGTTTTTAATGGAAGAAGTGGCTTTGGCTGAGATAAATCAAAACACTGGTCGTAAGTCAGTGAGAAACAAAATCCTGTTCGTCCAAACTCCTACAAGAAAATACACCATTATAAAGAAGTACATCGACACAACTTGTGACGGAGAGTTTGATGCATTATTGTGAAAATGTATAAATAAATCAGATAAAGATGAACGATTCATTTCATTATTCGATGTCAGGAATGATTCACAGAGCTGGCGTTTTTATCCTCATGTGAACATTTGAATACTAACTCATCATGTAAATCAGCACTGAGGTCAACTGTTTCCCTTTTGACAAATGAACCAGAAGAATACAAACAACATGTGTATCCCAGAATACCAAAATAAAGGAAATAGTGTGATTGTAACTTATAAATAAAAATAATCTGTATTGTAGTCGCGTGTCAAAGAGCATGCACATCCAAACACAAATCACCGGTCGTGGATGAAACGTAGATTCTGCTCACTGTTATTCTCCCATTCAAAGTGATTTAGTCTCATCAACAGGATGTGATGTTTGAGCTACTGGAGATTTTCAATTTACGCAAAAAACAAAACTGAGTGGAAACGCTGGAAATTTGAAAAAAAACAATCAAAATATCACTAAAAAAAAAAGTCGGTGTATCGTTAAAACAAAATGCAACGGAAACAGACTTAGCGAGTAAATCATGGCGTACATGAAGCATGTGATTTATTTGACAATCAATGGGAAAACCCTCACCTTCTCTCCTCAAAATACAAAGACAATATTTTACAGAGTTAATGTTTGATAATGAAGTTACTACGGCTTAAAGCAGGCTATGTTTGGGTGTTTCAGGCCATTACGCCACGTCGCTCACCACACAAAAACAAAGCAGGTAAACTTGTCACAAGTATTTGTTTGAAGTGAAAAAGGCTTCACGCTCCGGTCATGTTTCTCTACAGTCTTGTGCGTCACTGTGACGTCTGGAGAATAACAATACGCTGGCTCTACATTTCCTTTCATGTAAGCTGGAGTGAAAAATCGGTGTGTTTATAATAAGACAGTGAAAAGCTTTAAATGTTGGTTTCTGAAATGTATTCATCAATACTTTGATCCAAGGTCGGGGGGGGGGGGGTATAACAACAACACAGAAAGAACATTCGAAATGCTGAATCTTTTTTAAAATAAAAACAGATTCTAACTTCATAATCCTGTTTACAATTCATACAACATATACCAATCTGTCACCTGTAATAAACAAGGTAGATAGCAATTTTAATAAAATACAGACAAAGAAAAGAAAACCTTTTAAAAAATCTTAAAGGTGTGGCGAAGCACGAAGCGTCACCCGATAAAGTATATTTGTAATGAACTTAAAATCTTAACCTGTGTGTTACTGTGTTTAAGTTCCTCTACATACAATAAGTTTTACAACAGAAAGCAGCCTCTGATTACCGTCCTCTAATACTGCGACCCTAAAAATAACCCGTGAACCTGCAGGACGCTCTGTGTGAGACTCAGTTAAACTTTGCTATATTCAAGCAGTATACAGATGTTTATCTAATGTAAACTTTGCATCCTAACAACTGGAAGCATCTACAGTGGCTGTGTGTGTGTGTGTGTGTGTGTCTGCGTTTCCTCCCGACTGACATCGATGCTGCAAGAGCTCAACTCAATCCTGATAACTGTTCTTCTGCATGTGTGTTAAAATTACATCTCAGATATCTACGAATGCACGGAAATCGCTCTAAAACAACTCGATGAACATCTGTCTTCAGGTTTGACCCACAGTTTATTAGTCTCTCTGATGTGCACAAAACTGGCAGTTCTACATTTCCCCTACAGTAAGTGTCTGACTGATTCATTTAAACTGGAACAGCCTCTCTCATGCAACAATAAGAGACGCCGAAAATGGCCGACAAGTTCCAGACTTTGTTTGTTTCTTATAAAACGTGAACACGTCTTGACAAAAATAATCTTAATGTTCATCTTACTGACTTTTTAAGGGAGGCGACACAGGCTTTAAGTGCAGATAAAAACTGACATCAGTAGTGATGCTGATGATGAAGGTTTGGATCTGACGTGTTTTGCTGTTAATGACTATCTTTTCACGCTCAGAGAATTCAAACTGAACATTCTGCAGAACCTCAAATTATGTTCAGTGACGTTTGAAGAATTTTAAATTATGCCTTCATAACATGTGGAAAGGGTTGGGCAACTAAAACGAGGAAGAGATTAAAGTTCTGTCTTACTTTTTTTATCATGAAGGGTACATGACACACCTCCTGCACCGACACGTGAAGTTGTTGCAGCGAGGAGGTCAACTCTTTGTGTTCGTGTTAACGTTAACGGGAGCGTCGAACAGAAAGGAAAGCTCCACGAAGGTTTAGGGTGGCACGAATGCTGTCAGAAGCGTTAGCCTCAGCTAATTAGCTAACGCTAGCTAACCACAGCTGATCAAATCTACTAGTGAACAAAACAGATGGTCACCAGCTGGAAATGAAATGCTTTTGTTTACTACTGTGTGAAATTTAGGACAATTTAGGGATTGTATTAAAAAATCTGCCAGCTTATTATTATTTATATTTTCTATTATACACAGAAAGCCTGACAGACAGAGCAACAGGGGAATTTAGCAAAGGGGCAATTAATAATGAGAATTCACAATGAAATTACACCAGACTTATTATTGTTAACAGGCTTCACAGGCTGTTTTCCTGCAGGTTTTGTCTGGCTGATCACGTAGTAAACAAAAGGACAGTGTCAGCGTCGTCTGAACTCGTCTCTGCACAGGGCCGAGCCTCCGAGCTGCTGTAAGCGGGGTTGACATGTCATGTACGCTGGTGTGATAGTTTAACATTCCAGCTGTCTGCTCTCGTTGCGGCCGGCCACCTCACGCTTCCTGCCCGCCGGCCTTTCTGTGATCTGCTCGGCTGCACGCTTGTCAGCCTGACTGGCTTTTCCTCTGATGGCGTATTCGCGGCCCTTCCTCTCTGCCGGCCTGTTCTTAACATTCGGGGTTGTCACACCTTTTTGAATTTCACAACATAAACTTGCAGTGAACTGTTTTTGATTTGGAAACTACAGTGTGTCAGACATCTTCAGCCGGTGCCGGTTTCATACGAAGAAGTCAGTATAAACAGATAACAGGCAAAGAGAGAGAGTGTCTGCGTCATTTTAAATATCCTACGAGCTGCAGATTTTAAATGAAAATGTGATTATAATAAAATACTGTCATTTAAATATGTGAAATAATACTTTTCTGAGATAAAACTTAACATAGACCACCTCTGTTTAGAAAGTACTTTTTTACTGCCAGTCATGTTTATATTACTGCCATTACTGAGATATTGTAAATAAATTATCACTGTGTGTCATTATCAGTTTGTAAAAGTTAAATTATTGTAGTTAACCAATGACGTGTGGAGCTCTGGTGTGTTCACTTGCTGTCAGGAAGCTCGGACATTTGAGACTTAAAGGTGACCTGTGGAGTTTGATTATTCATTTGATTTTTTTTGGATATTTTAAATTGTTCAAGAGGCCATGTTTGCTAGCTGGCAGTCTTCTTCTTCACTGCTTTTATTGGTGCATTCGCCAATTGTCCATGAGTGGAATAGTGTGAAACTAACGGCAGGAATGTGAATCACATCGCCAGATACAAACAAACAGTGACCCATTCATAAAAACATTGCTCCATGGCGCCACTAGTGGTCATAAACTCCACGGGACTCCTTTAAGAGTCTGCTGCCAAAGAGCATTTCCTGACGAAACGCTGAATAAAAAATGTGAGTTTTGCACTCGAACGACTCTGGAAACTAGTTCACCTAACGGCGGCACTGAAGCAGTTTTCTTATCAGACGACAGCACATGAATGCTTAAAATCTTGACACTAGATGTGGTTGAAAGCTCAGGAGAAAGCTTGACTTAAGATTATAAACTAATACTAATACTTTACATTTTTTGCTGCTTTATGAAACACCAATAATGTACTGAAATAATGCGAATGAAGGAGTGCGTCTTTTAGTAAAACATGCAAGAAATACCAGTGCTGTCCTTTAATGCGTAATTCTTTAAATCTTTGTTTAAAAACAGATGTTGTTACTGTGGTAATGTTTGACCATTTCAGAAGTAAGATTATTATTGCCAAAAAATATAACAAATGTGTCACAAAGTCACAGGTGATGTCTTTTATAAAATTAAATTTAGGCTTTTTTATTTGTCTGGCTAGACATCCTACTTATTAGATTCTCAAAATATATCTTTTGGTCATCCCCAGCCAAACGAATACTTGATGAAGTGAGTCACTGTTTAAGAAGAGGCTGCAGCTTTGTGTTTTCCTAATAGCAGAAGAAATACTGTATTCTGCGACAAAGAGAAAGCGGCTGAAAAAGGAAAAAACATTTCATAGAGCCAAGTCTTACCGTAAAGGGGGGTTTGCTTTTAGAAGAGATAACCAGAGCGAGTTCAGATAGTTCAGACATAGGAAAAGACGCCCATTAACCCCCCCCCCCCCCCCAGGAAACTCCCAGTAAACCCAGTGCCTGCCTGTCTGCCAGTTTTGTGTCCAGGAGGTTGAACAAGCTCATTATTGTCACTTCTGCTAATCCTGAGCCGTGCTTCTCGCCCATACGGGGGGCGTTTTCTTCAAATTACTGTACAAAGAAGGAAAAAAGAAAATTGCAGCTCAGGAACTGTGGCCCCTCTTTGAAGTATGATTTCCGTCACTCATATATTATACAACTGTAGGAAACACTGTTCTCTCACACATGTGGCGCCGTCGCTCTCTTTGCGCTTGTGTTTGTTCTCCGTCCCTGCTCCACGCCGAGGGGCTGGACTGTTGAAAGACGTTAATTTACAGGGTTTTTTTGGGGGGAATTGGCACTTGACAAATAACTAAATAAATAAATATATCTAACACCATCGGTAGCTCTCGGGGTGCCGTCCTGTGGCCGCTTGTCTGCTCCATGTCGGCTCCTTTTGAGTTCAAGAGAAACAAGAATCCAACAGCAGCAGCAGCATTTTCTGGAGGTTCAGGTGTTTTCAGGGCGCGCGTGTCGCTCACAGCAGGTGCACAGGTACGTCAGTGTGTTTGTGTGTGTACATATTGATTTGGGTATGCTGTTGAGCTGTTGCTGAATGTGTGGTTTAGTCCAGCGAGAGCAGCGGCTGCATGTTGTCTTCTTCACTCTTGACTTTGTCCGGTCGTTTCAGGACTCCTGGTTCCACCACCGACTGAGACCTGCATGGAACCAGAACACGAGACGATCAGGATTAGTGGAGGTCTTCATGGCTCCTCTGAGTTCCTAGTAACTGAGGCCGGACCTGGTCTTAAGTTACCTGCATTATTTGCATGTTCACATGGCCACATTTACTGATTCAGATACTGATTCGATAGCAGTGCCCTCTGTATTATATATGTATATCAGTATACAGCGATAGAAGAAGTATTCAGAACTTTTAATGAAGTAAAAGTAGAAAATACACAGTAATTCAACAATTTACTTGAGTAAAAGTACAAATGTATTGGAATCAAAATACACTTAAAGAATCAAAAGTAAACATATTGATGTGTTAACACCACTTTGGGTGAATTTGAACTACTTTATATAATGCTGGGTAGCTCAATCTATAATAATACATCAGGATCTATTTGTGGATTATTTTTATATATAAAATATATATCTGCAAAGTTACAGTTAAAGCTGTCATGTAAATGTCGTGGAGTAAAAAGTACATTATGTTCTCTCAAAAGTGGTGAAGTAGAAGTATAAACTAGCATAAAATAGAAATACTCAAGTATATCAAATTTGTACTTACTTGAGTTGCATATATTTTTGTAAATTTGTTCTCCAGAAATCTTTGTTAAAATGGTAAAACTTACCATGACTTACTGCGAATTTTAGTTTTTATCGTTTATTAAAAAAATAAATAAATAAAAGCAAATCTTGGCAGGAATGAGCCTCCATACATTCACCCCATCGTGCATCCAAAACTGCAGTTTTGCTCACTGGTTTTATATAACAGTACTTATACTACTCGTATTGTAACCTGTTCCTCACAAATAGACAGTTTAATTTTCAGACACTTTAACTGATATATAACTGGTTTATGATTTATTGATTATCGGCGGGGCTGTTGATTGATCTGCAGTCACACTCTGCTGTCTGAGCTCATGTCAAAATGTTTGCGGGTGAATGAGTCAGTTGGTGTCGCGTAGTGGTCGGATGATTTACTGTCACGGTGAATCATGCTGCATGGTGGCCTATAGGGGGGAATGATACTCCATGAAATGTCAAACATACTCACAGCAGCAGAGTCCCAAAGAGCCCTTCACGACAGCGGATCCCAACCTTTTTCTTAAGGGACCCTTATTGTCACCATTGTGTACAAACTGACGACCCCCACCCACATAAAAACTGGGAAAAGTAGCCTACTTCTTTTGAAATATCTTTATGTATATTTCATTATATTTGTTGCATATAAAACAATGATAACAATTAACAAGAGAACTTAACACCTGCAGGAAGTTTGTGTAAAACTAGCAATTTGCTTACAATTCTGAATAAACTGAATGTTATATTATTCAGTTTATTATAGATGTCGTGTGGATATTGCAGTGTGTTATATATCTTATATCTTTAAGGATCCAATTTTATGTGGGTATTATGATTTTCTTTTCATTTCACTATTATACATATGTTTTAATAGTCCACGCAGTCTGGCTTTATAATAAATAAATAAAGACATAAACTTCTAAAACAACCCTTAAATTCAGTTGTCTTCTTCACAGAAATTAATTAAATGCATGTATATTATATTTTATATCTATAAAAATTAAAGTAAAAGAGGGCTACCTGACCCCCCCACCCCCCGTGGAGCTTCAGCGCCTCCTCTCAACTTTGATTCATTTTTTTCTTTTATTTGTCATAAGGGATTTTATTATTCATTATTTTGTCTTTAAGTTTGTTATTTAGTAATTTTGCTTTCTATTCAATCTATTATGTTCTCACTGTCACTCTCACAGCTCATGACTTTGCATTGTAATACATTATTATTATATAACAGCTATTTTTTGCTGTTGACTAAAGAAATTAATAAATGAATGTACGATAGTGGGAGGTGGGAGGTGGGAGAAGGAGACCAGAATACCACAGTGAGATAAAATCTGCACATTAGCTCCGTCATTATCTCACTTGTTTACACTAATTATGCAAAGATAACTCAATCACTTCGACAATATATTGATATACTGTTGATGCACTGATGCATACTGGGGATTACTGCAGAGGTTTTGGCAAATGCTTCTTTAGTTTGAACACTTTTCCCACATTTGTATCTAGAAATACTGTAATTTCCTGCAAAACGAGCACAATGTTAGTTTGGTTTATCACTACTTGTTATATAAATCTGCCTGGTTCCCTTAAGAAGTGTAGAGTTTAGAAAGATATATTAACAGATATGATGCTGAATAAGTAACACATTTTCCTTCCATAAACATCTGTCTGGAGCTCTAAAAATGTAAAAAAATAAACATGAGCTGACCTCTTCATGGTTTTTGGGGACAGGTTTTTCTCCAGGTCTCTCTCCAGGTCTTGTACCGACAGGGTGTAGGACTCCGGACAGTAGTCGGTCTCCTCGTCGTAGGCGTGGTCCAGCAGCGTTCGCGCCCACGTGCCCATATCGTACGGCGGCATCATCCCGCCGAGCTCCGACGGCAAGATCTCGGGATGGATCAGCTGGTGGAGGCTGTTCAGGTTGTTGCCGTGCATGAAGATCTGCAAAGGGAAAAGGACACAGACAGGAAGTCCGCTTAGATTGACTGAAATTCAGATTCAGATTATTTTTCACCTGTGAATAATAAATAACATGAAGAGCTCAACTTGTGTTCATCCATCATACATTTAAAGGGCTTTTGTGCAGACAAGTCAAAGATGGTGTCCTTACTTCAATATCATTTTATTATAATACCAATTCAAAGCTGATATATTAGCCTGGGTTTTAGGCTCAGGGAGCTCAGTTTATGTATCGGTAAGTCTGTAAGTTGCTAAATGGGTCATGACATTTTGAAGGAATCTAAGCAAATATAACCAAAACTAATACTGAATGCTCTCAGTCCAATCTGCATTCATCACAATATAGAAAACAAAATATATTTGTTGGAATTTTGTCATTTGCTTTTGATAAAAATGCTTAAAAACTGGATAAACCGTCTCTCCTAAAGTTGAAATACCAATATAGAAACGTTTTTCCGACTCTTTTAACAGTTGAAAGCCTGATTAAACCTGCATTAACTGCTCTTTTGGCCACTTGTGGCGAAATTGTTCGCAAACATTTGCTTATTTTCACATCCAGAGCAACATAATCATTCATTTGGATTCCTGTTTGTGGCCACAAGATGTTTTCGGTCTCCACCAACTCACAAGGGAAATATCTGTCTGTTTAGCTGCTAAATGCTCCACTTTGTCCACCAGCTAGTCGCTAACTGTGCTAAGCAGGAAGTCAGTCTTTGGAGCCGCCTGCTGCAGCCGTTTCCAGCTTAAGTGACGGGCTGTAAAACCAAAACAACGAGCTGAAAGACGCTATAAATACACAGAGCTGAGAGGAACTGCAGAGCCAAGTGCTGACTCCTAACTAGTCGTGTAATAAAAATATTGACAGCTGCTTTAAGATCTCTCGGCCTCACCCTCTTCCTGGTCTTGTCTTTGAGGAAGGGTCGTATCACGGTGTAGAGAGCGTGGATGTACCAGGGCTGGTTCACAAAGTGGATTCCTCCAAATCTGGCAGGAAAACTGTCCTGTTGGGAAAACAAACAAAGCCATACGTACGGGTAAATACAGACGAACGAGGATGTTTTTTAAATTTGCAGAAGTGAACAGTAGAATATTATATCGACGTAGTTAAACAGGTTCATGATGGTGTGTTTTACCTTTTCACTGTTCACAGAAATGAATATATCATCAGCAAATCAGTATCAAAATGCTGCCTGAATCCACACGCGTGCCTGAAACTGGCTTTCAAATAACACTGATGATGTTTTCGAGGGCACAGTTTACCTCTGGCTTTGATGTGAGTACAGCTGATAACGCATTTTTAAAAAGCTGATATGAAAGATAACTCAGCAACGCACTGAAGCACTGCAGGAAAAATGCATTTCAGCTCAACAAACATACGTGGCCCTCGGAGCTTTTACAGACTGACTAAATAAAGTCAGCTTGTGTATTATTAACACAGAATCGCCGACTCTTTTTTTAATTATTGAAGGACTTGACATTGGAGGATGTTGTGCCTTCACCGCTGAATCAGAGGAACTACAAAATTATTAACTGAGATCATTTTTTGATTCTAAAGCGTCTATTTCTAAGATCTTCAACCTGAAAAACTGCAAACAAAACACATGCTGCCTTTAACAGAGATGGAATTCAAAAATATTAATCTTAAAAACAGAAATGAGAAGAGGATGATAAACATATATTTTCTGATTGACAAGTTTATGTTCACTACCTGCAGACAGGGAGGAGGGGCTGCTTGGTTTATCTGACACACAGCTAATTAGTTTCAGCCGTTACCTACAATTAGATTCAGCTTTTAGTTCGTTCACAAAAACTCACTATAAGCAAAACGAGCTCCGTGCAAAGTCATTATCAGCCGCCGTATATAATGCATTTTTCTAACCAGAGGACTCGGAGACTTAATGAGAAGTGCAATCGTGATGGCTCATAAAGACTAAGATCCATAATCTCTCTGTGTTTTTCACAAATAACAAAGAGTCTTTTTTCTCCCCCCGTCTTCTTCGAGTTCCAGCGAATGAGAAATTACCTCTGTGAGTTTCCTGTCCCTTTTCATTAGATTAGTTTTTGTAAATGGGCTCTAATCTCATAGTCAATAGGAAATGGTCCGGTCTATTTTGGAGTCGCCGCAGCTCGACGCCTGAGGGAAATGAGTCCTTGTTCGTACAGGTTAGCGTGTGAAGTCTGGGCCTGACACGGCGTTTCCTAGAACGCTGGACACAATTATGATAATTACACTCCACTGTCTATCTGTCTATCTGTCTGTCTGTGTGTGTGAGTCATAATTTGGCTGTGGTACAGCAGTATGGTGAAATTATATTCTGACATAACAGAGCTGGCTGATGAAAATGGCTCGGGGCAGACGTTTATATAAAAAGTGTGAGCAGTGTGTGTGGGAGAGACGGAGACAGTGAGAGTCTCTGAGGTCAGGCCAGGTTTGTAAATGAGGGTTTGACAGATATGAATCATCCAGGCCGAAGTCACCGCCAGTGGTTTTTGCTCTGCTGGCGGGGATGCTGACTACCAGACTGTCTTTGGTCCAGAGCAAAATACAGTATCTCTGGACATCTGCAGCCATATTTACATGAAATCTGTTGTGAATATTCAGGATTCCCAAGAGGATATTGGTGACCCTCTGATCAAATGTGTTGTATATTTGTTGGCTGCATACTGGGCCACATTGTACGCGTGTTAAAGTGAGAATGTTCCAACTTAAATCCGATCCAATTTATTTATAAAGCACATTTAAAAAGAAGAGAGAAAACCGTAAAACAACACAATAAAAACGCAAAGGCAATAACATAGAAGAAGAAAGGCAAACGTCACACTGAGTTAAGGAATGAAAATGTGTTTTAAGACGTGATTTAAACATGTAAGTTCACTGCACGAGGCCACAGCTGCATTATGGCCGAACACATCCGGTGCATGTAGACCAAACAGACCCACACTGGTTTGTCCCTTTAGCGCCGCGATCGGGACAAAGCTCAACTTTGTGCACTAAATATCTAAGATCGGACGCACACGACTTATAAGGATCAACATCCTTCTTCGGGATTTCTACCAGTTTCAACAGTTTTCACTGCGGTTCACATTAAACTACAGCGAAGAAAATCATTACAGAAAACAAAGAGAAAAATCTGATTAAAGACCACACACCCGACTGGTTTTGTGTAACTACTTTGTACAGAAACAGAGCAGAAAAGGAGCATTTACTACTTTTCCCATCATAATGAAACTAAAATCGTTTATGAAACCAAAGAATCCAGATATAGATACTGAATATTAGTGGAAAATATCAGCAGGATCAGCAGGTTACTAATAATAAAGAGGCTTATTTTGGTTAAACCGTGGTCAGACAGCCCCTCCCCCTCTCAGCTGTCCGGCCCCTCTGACTCTGAACCCCCGGCCGGCCCTCTGCTCTGACAGACGTTTTCACTTTGATGAAGGGACCTGCTGCATTATGCATGAAACATGAAACTGAAAATGGAAGAGGAACTGCAGGACGTCTGCTGCTGCTGCTGCTGCTGCTGCTGCTGCTGCACTGGAGGGACTGCAGGAGGAGGAGGAGGAGGAGGAGGAAGAAGAGGAGCTAAAGGATTGATCTGCCTGAAGGAAAAGGAAGAGGTATAAGGAGAAAGCGTTCAAATAAAGGTGGAGGACGCCGTGGTGAGAATAATAAAAGGCAGAGGAGATCCGAGAGGGAATGAAAGGAACGATAAACCTTAAAATGATCTTTCCACAACGTTGTTTTGTCGTCTTGTTACAGCGCAGATGAAAAAGGTTTCCCCCGAGGAGCAGCTGCCAGAGACGAGAGGACTGAGACACGATTTAGAAGAAAAAAAGACGATTAATACTTTTTAGATGCTCCATTGTTTCCCTCCCGCAAGAATCCACTCAAAAGGTCTTGAAGTGTGCGCAGTGACATCACTCACTCCTCTTGTGGTCAGTATTTCAGCATCCGCTTCCAATGCAGATTTTGAAATCAATATTTATATTCTCCCCCAATCTAAGGAGCGGATGAATCCTCCTGGAGCACTAATCGAGCCAAGTTTGCCATCTCGTTATTCAGATTTTAGCCACAGTTAGTCTGATGCCCCTAAAAGTGTCTTACACTCAGAGTCAAACAAACTTTTAACTGTCAGTGTCAAACGATTGTTTCCACGACTTTCTCTACAATTCGATTGATGGTTTGATGTGTAAAATGTTAGAAAATTATGTCTGTACCAATTTCCTAAAGTCTAACGTTGCGTCTTTAAATGTTGTGTTCTGTCTGATCAACGGTCAAAAACCCAAAGATATTAAATTTATAATGATTTAAAACCGATAAAAGTAGCAAATCCTGACAATTTAGAAGCTGGAACCAGAGAACGTTTCTGTTGATCGACTAATCCTTTTAGCTCCAGCTAGTTTCGCATTTTCTCGAACATCAGATGAGCTTTTATATATATATTAATATACTTTTCCCTGTGAACTATTTGCGATTAGATCTCTGCGAATTCAATTCATTGCTGCAGAAACTGTGCGCTCTCTTCTGGCCGCTGATTTGTCTTATTTATTTTCGGGTTTAGAAATTCTACCTAAATCTGACTTGTAGCACGTTTTGTATTATCCGTTTTGTGTCTCACAGTATAGACACTTTATGGCTCTATAGCTCAGTGGTTAGAGCACTGGTCTTGTAAACCAGGGGTCGTGAGTTCAATCCTCACTGGAGCCTACATATTGCCCTGTATCTCACCTGGCAGAGCAGGTGTCCCACATATACATACATATAGTGATTATGAAGAAATCCACCTGTAATAACAGATGCACTGTTGCACAGGAAGTAAAGCAGGTCAGGGTTCGATCCCCAGCTCCCCCCGTCATGTCGAAGTGTCCCTGAGCAAGACACTGAACCCTATGTTGGGAAGCGCTGTATAAGTGAGGTCATTTATCAAACCGATATTTAAATATCTGAACAAGAAGGGTTCTGAAAATCATTAAAACACACAAATCAAACAGAAGTTGACATTTGATTTATAAACTGAATAATAGGAAATTGTGACCGGGTTGAAAATAACTTCTGGGGGGGGGTTAGTTGGAAAGTAAACAGCTCAAATATTCAGTAAATAAAAATTCCAGAAAGCAGCCACTCAAAACCACTTCAGCGTTTTCTTTGATGTTTGTCTTCTGGAGGCGAACGTCGACTCTCTCTATTTTTGGACTCTCGCTGCAGGTCGCTGCTGAGCGCGCTCAGTTACAGCGAAAGGTTGAAGAGAACGAAAGGTGACAGAAGACGGAGAAAAGTCCGTCAACAGCGACAGGACAACGTGTGGGACTGAGGAGTCCATCGCTCTACACGCAGATACATTCAGTGTTTTGTGCGTTAAAGCCGGTTGCCTCATCTCTCACCTCCCCCTCCACGGAGCCGGTGGCTTCGCTGAAGAGGATAAACACATTAGAGATGATTTTCTCTTCAAAGCTTGGTTAGCTGTAGAGAAACTGCGCCCACCTCCCGCTTTGTGACACTCAGCAATCCAGCAGATTTTTCCTCTAAATCTGACCTCGAGCCACAAAACGTAAACTGCAGCGAAGAAGCCGCCAATCTCGTTGGTGATGGTCTTTTCTCATCAACAGTAATTACACTAATGACTCAGAATGAATCTTTTCATTGTTTTAAAAGGAGGAGACTAAAAGGAGTCGAGGTGGGGGAGGGGGGGGACTCCTCATCTGTCTTGAAATCTGTCTCAGAGCATCTTTTCCTCAGTAAGTTTGGGGACCGATCGCTTCACTTCACAGAGGTGAAACCTGAGAGCGTCTCCTATCGCATCACCCAAAATGAGATAGCAGACATGATATGTCAGAAACAGGTTATAGTCGTGGTTTTCTGCAGTCTGTGATCTAAAACACACATCAAAATATACATCCTGGAAAAAGTACGTCCACTAAAAGTGCTTTTATTTTTGTGCCAGTGACCGACTGTTGTTTCTTCTAAGTGACAACATTATGGATAGAATCGCCACAGAGAAATACCTTTTTAACCAGAAACTAAAAATATTACCATCATTTAGATCATTAAACAAAAACAAGCAAGAAATTAAATGGAATTAAAAAGTCAACAACACAAAAAGAATCCTATTGGCAGCACAAACACTGTAATTTATCTGGTGTTGTGGTGTGCAATAATCAGCGGATCTGATGTGTTTTGCTCTTCTGGTTACAATAAAAACTGGGTTAATATATAATATAATAATATAATATACCTTGGTTAACGGCGGTTATTAGGAGTCATTAAATCTGGCTGAAAGTTTTGTTTAAATGACACCAAAAAAAAATCAATGAGCTTTGGATGAAGCTTTATTTATTTATCATTCTAATCTAATATATAAAACACCTTATTTACCCCTGCATCATACACACGTTCGCGATATAAATTAAGCTTGCAGTTTGGCTGTCTGATTTTAGCCGTAAACACGACAATCCCTCCATCTCGACCTTCTGTCCCACGTGACGTGAACGCGGCGTCAGTGCAGTTTCTCATATGTTGCTGGTGTGCTGCGGTTATGAAACCTCACAGATCCAGAGGGGAAACAAACAGACAGGCTGCCACCGACACTGCGGGTTAAACACTGAGAGTCTTTTCAAAGGCACACGGACACTCAGAGGTAACGACATGTGACACGTCGACATCCCCTCGACGGCTGAAGCAAAGAACAGATGAAGTCAGCCAATCGTCAGCAGCCACAGCTGCTTCTTTACCGAAATGTCTGTCCACCGCCACCGGGATTAAAGGCTGCACTCTGCCTACTCGAGCAGTGAGTTCCCCTCAGGACGCTCTGTGTGTCCTTTAACAGATAACCACACACACACCGCAAGCTTTGCTCCCAGCATGTTTCACATTTCGATTCCAGTCCTGACTGCTGGTCCGAGTCAGGACCAGGACCGGCCAATGCATCGTTTTATAACTTTCAAATATTGGTATCTGAATCGTCCCTAAAAATCCAGCATCAGTCGGGGGCTAATGTGAATTTAATCTGAAGAGGTCCTCTGTCGGGACCCCTTTCATGAGGAAGAGGAAGTGCTTCTTCTTCTTCAGGTCATACAGAGCTACAACCTGTGAGTCATTTATTTACTTTCTCGAATGGGAGCTGTGACGGCAGCACGAGGCAGGATGGAACCAGATCCACATCAGATCCTTATTTTCTTTCAGAGGGACGTCAAAACTATCCAACAGACACAGTCTAGATCACCTTATGAAGTTATTATGGCTAACAAGGCTAACATGCTCCATTCCAGGCTACATAATTTGATCATTTTAAGTCCGCTCTGCTTTGCACTCTGTTTTGGTCTCCACCAACCCCTGACAAGTTGCTGCTAGAGGTCCGCTACAGAAGATACCAAAAAGTTAGCTGGTTGCTAACTGTGTTTGTCTGCCATGTGGTGTTGGATGGGAGGCGTACCGTCACTTTATCAGAGCTTGTTCTGCTGGAAACAGGGTTTGACGAGAGCGGTAAGAGTGAAATGTGCCGTGAAACCGAAACAATGAGCTGAAAGAGGCTAAAGAACTACACTGAGCTGAAGAGCAGAGTCATTGAATTCACTGTGGCTTCAAACCCACTATATGTGTGACTTTTAAAAGTTCTTTATTTGGTATCATTTGCTGATCTGAAAGATGCTAAACTCAAATAAAACCTCCACATGCAGCCGCTTTAAAGAAATCTGTAAAAAGAAGACATCAGTTCTTACATGACTGAAATGTTGATATTTTAATAATTATTTTGCTGGCAGTGTGTTGGAGCGCACACAGCTTTATTCTCCTACGCAGCAGTGAATCAACATTCATGTTTTAGCGCCCTTAAATGTGAGGGTTTGCTGCTTTTCTCCGTTTTACGTCAACGTGAATTGATTCACTTTGGCTCTCGGACTGCTGCTTGGAAAAAAAATAAACATATTTGAAGGTCTGGTAAAATTATGAGCGGCATTTTTTCAGTTTTTTTGATATGTTAAATGTCAGAAATAATCAAATATTAATTGATAATATTAGCAGCTTTACGTAGATTATACATAAGGTAAAAAGAGCTGGCAGTCAGTCTCAGCTTATTGATGGGAGGTAGTTCTCCTTTCTTTCTGTTTTGCAAATCTTTATTTTTACAAGAGAGACCTGAAACGCTGCAACATCCAAGGTTTTGTTAGCAAGCCGCTGATGTTACGACATCTGACATGCGTCGTTTACCACTCTATATGTGTCGGGGGGCTGCGGTCATACATCTTCTCTCCCCGTCATGCTTTTCCAGTCTTTCCACAGCACATCAGGTTGATGAGCTCTCTCTCCACTCTGCTCTGCTCCTGTCACTTCCCATCAACAGAGGGATGAGTAAATGTGTCCTCCAGTTAAATAAAAAGGAAAAGGGAGGGAGAGGGGGAAAAAAAGTGGATTCAGAAACAAAAAGAAGACATCCATTTGAGTGCTTTTCCCTTTCAGGATATAAAGTGTAGCCTGGAGTGACAACATTGTTTTGCTGCCGGCTTGTTCTTTACAAAAACCACCTTAATGAGGAGACGTCTGACTGGAGCTAATGCTGAACTGAAAGGAAATAACGGGGGTTAAAATCAACAGCGAGTCTTGCAGAGGCAGAAAACGTCTCAGGCAGGCTTCACTTCTGGTCGGAAAATCCACAAAAATGTCAAAGACCAACCAGCTTCTCCGATAATTTAAACCTCTCAGCTCACTCGACTGATGCAGCCAACCTCGGACTCTTATTTCTCTGTAGCTTTTTATCCAATCTGTTTACTCAACATCGCTCTTCCTCCTGCTGTTACTCCTCATCCAGTCAATACATTTCCAAACCTTTTAACCAATCAAACCCATTCCCCTCAGTCGCGCTCAAACCATTGATCCCATTTGTTCCTTTCTGTTGTTATCTTGAAGAAGAGCATGGCTGTGATTCACAACATTAACGGGTCCAGTTCTTGTGCATGCTCCCTCACTGTTCTGCCTCCCTGAGATATCTAAGTGGGACCTTTTTTGTCAGTGTAAAATATTTACTTTGACAAAGACCCATTCTGGAGAATTACGACTACAATGACTTAAAAGCATTTTAAAACATGCTGCCTGTCTGCCTGTCTCACGTGAAATGACTTGCTGAATTTATCAGTAAAACAACTTGTCTGAGGTATCAAAAGTAACTTTACAGTTTCTTTCCTGCTAGAGATTCACACTGAGAGGGACGGTCACACCAATTAAACTGCAGCCTCTGCAGGTTATTAACATGCTGCCAACTCCTCTCAGGAGCTCCGGGCGGGAAGGAAGCAGAGGAATGAAGTTTCTCTCCGACCGAGAGATCGCACATGTATTTAAATCTTTTTTTTAATTTCAGCTGCCTGTGGAGTGCTATACTCTGCCTGAACGAGTGTTTACAAAACTGCCGACATCCGTGCGTCCTTTAACTCCAGAGCTTCGTGGTGTGTTAAGTGGTAATTAACTTCATCCAGGAGGTTTTGGTTTTGTTTGTTTGTCTGCTTGCAGGATATCTGAAAAACCAGAGCGACCAGAGTGATTTCTTTTTATTTTATTGCAGGATTTCTCAGCATTGCCTGGTCTGGCTGTGTGTGTGTGTGTGTGTGTGTGTGTGTGTGTGTGTGTGTGTTTGCTGCAGTTGACCCGAGTGTCCAGATTGAGAAGACTAATATTAGACCCCCGGGTGACCTGCAGAAGGTATGATACCTTAAATCAGGAGAAGCAGGAAAAGCACAAGTGGAATTCCTAATATTAAAATGGCTGCATTCCACTTGTTTTAGCGGGTTCAGACTGCACAATATCAGCCCAATAACAGCCCGACCCCCGACAGCCGTAGGGCCTCAGGAACTAAAGCCGTCTGTGGCGACAATTGATGGTTTTATCCCGCGTGGTGTATCATAGCAGACGACAACCGCCATGATTGTTCGGGGACCAACATGTCGTCTGTCATGTCTCCCGGCAAAGTCACAGCAACAATTTATGACTCGATAATCGCCTGATCTGACACAGATCTGCACCAGGTCCTCACAAACAGCCTGATCCACAATGAATCAAGTGTTCATTTATTCACATGAGCCTTGTGTGTTCTTTGTTATCGACAAAATTATGAGTCAAAGTCTTGATGTAAACTTTTAAACATTTTAAGCTATCAAATATTGTTTTTCCGGCTGCCTTCAACCTCCAACATGCAACATAAAGAAACCACTGATCAAACCTGGAAACATGAGTATCAGTATTACAAAATGGCCGTGACAGAAATGACTCATGAGAGCAGATTCTGATCTGGAGAACATGATTATTCACTTTCTTGCTGAGCGTTAGATGAGATTCCCTCACGTCTGTTCACTAAATATTATAATTAGCTTTACCTGGAAACATGGCTGTCCAAAGTTACACCTCTAAGTTTGACTAATTATCACGTTGCATCTCGTTTGTTCAACGCGTACACAAACAGAAGTGGTTTTACGGGAAATGTAGTTGCTGTCGTGGCATTATTTCTGAGATGTATAGAACCATTCCTTTAAGTTTAGGCAAGTAAAACTGCTTGGTTGAGGTTCTGGAAAGCCATCGTTGTGGTTAAAATGAATGTTAAGTCAAAGTCAGAAACGTTGCACAGCAAACCACAAACCACAAAGAACAACACCACACTTCCATCTTTACAGCGTCGGAGAGTCTGTGTTCGGTTTGTGTCGCAACAAACGGCCGACGAAGACACGTTCAACATGCAAAAAAAAACAAAATAAGCATAAGATCTCGAATATTGGCAGCTTCTTTCTGAACCAGCTTCAAACCCCCACATCAGTCAGACCTCGTGTAATCCCTGTTATTGAAGTGGGAGAGCGTTCGGACACACGGCTGCAGTCCAAAGATAAAAGGCAGAAGGGAAACAGTTTAAATCGATACTGAAGTGTTTGTAAAGACGAACCTGGCCCACAGCCTGTTCATTCACTAGAAACCAGCTCCATTTCCTGTTTACAGATTCCACCTCGGACTGTTTCTAATATCATCAGCAGGTAAACTGAGAAATCTGATGGAAGAAGGAAGAAGAAGTAGACCTGCCAACGGATTTCCTGTTAATTTACTTCCTCATTTTAAAGCATATAATGAATTTGCTGTCTAAATTATACTACTGGAGATAAATAAATAAAAAAGCCAAATTATAGGGTCCTTAGAAACCACTTATTACTCATAATTCTGTAGATTGTAATATCAGACAAAGCTAATGCAGTAAATCGACAGGGAGTTCACTGACTAAATATCTACTCAGGACCTATAAGCTCCACCGTTGAAGGCACATTGAGTCATAAATTAATGCCAGTAATTAAGAAATGGTCACTGATTTACATTTTGTCAATATCTATACAAGTGATGTTAATAGTAAAAATAATTAACTGATCTCACTACAGCTACAACTCATGATTTTTCACATTATCGATTCATCTGCTAAATATGTCTTATGATTAATCAATGAATCATTTAGTGTATAAAATGTCAGAAAACTGAAAAGCAGCAACTCAACACATTTGAGAAGATGTGTTTGACAATTTGGCATGATAATAATAATAATAATAATGATTTGAATAATTAAATTGATTAATCAACTACTTGTTTAGCACTAGATGTTACACTTATTTATTGATCAAAAGCCGATTTTACAAGATGTAAAAGTAAGAAACCTGCATTTCAACCGGCATTCACTGATTTTTTTTGGCAACAGAACAAGTTGCCAAAAAATACATTTCAAATTAAAAGAAACAACAAGCACAGCTGAGGCCGACGGGAATGTCTTTAGTTTTGCAGGTATTGGATCATATGACCAAAGTATTAGACAACGTTTGACCCGATGATGACGCTTGAGGAAAAGTCCGAGGATCAACAGAGTCAGCTGGGAACTATGATTATCTGCCAATCCATCAAGTTCATGTTGAGAAAAGTCCAACAGTTGTCAAAACATCTAATTAAAAAACTCAAATGTCAGCCTCATGGTGGATGCTAGAAAAACTAAAAGCACGAGATGAAGCTGCACCAAAGGAACTATTTCTTTACTCTGTTTCTGTATTTATTTCCTGCGGTATTGTGTCTATCTTAGTATTGTTCGGACCACTGCACGACTAATTATGCAACACACATTCACACAAGACATGATACATTTACAGTATTTAGCGGTCTTGGAAGAAGAAGAAGAAGAAGAAGCAGAAGAAGAAGAAGAAGAAGAAGAAGAAGAGTGAGATGGAGAAATGTGTTTCTGTCTGAGACGCACAACAAAAGGGAGCCCATTTGGAGGAGAGGGCAGAGCAGACAGCGCGGCAGTCCGACATGTTGCCGTGGCAACGTGGCGAGGGTGGGATGTAGCAGGAGGGAGCCGGGGAGGGTGGAGGAAGAAAGAGGAAGGGGGGGGGGTACGACGAAGCACATTGTATCATGCACCTGTCGGCTGATGAAGACGAAGATGCTTCTTTAAGGTTCAACAAGAGGAAAAAAACAAGAGATTTTAATGATTTCTGTCATTTTAGGCTGTGTTGTGTTTCTATAGGAGTTACTGACGACTGGTGGTGAATATTTTATTTTAATACTGCTGATTCTGGAGGATTATTGAGCTCATTTTTAAACGTAAAGCTGAATCACAAGCTGCCGCTCTTCAGACGCTGACATCACATGAACTGCCCGGCGAATATTGTCTCTGGCGAACAATGACGGAGTGACTGGATCGAGGGACAGAGAGGAAGGAGATAAGGGGGAGGGGGAGAATGATGATGTTGTTAAGGAGAGAGGGGGGAGGGTAAAGAAAACAAAAGTAAAAGGGGTGGGGAGGCCAGAGGGGCCAGAGGGAGAGGAGGAGGAGAGCGTTGAGTCATTCGTACCAGCACAGTTTTAAAAGGAAGATGACCATGTGGCTGACACGCCGTCTCTATATTCCCTTTTTTACTTTCTTACTAAACGCGAGGTGAAGATGTCAGTTGAAAGAGCATCACATGATGAGATCATCAAACGTCTGGATCCATGTCAGTGTCATTACTGCAGGAAGTGTTGCAGCTACAGTATCAGTTATCAGTTCATCCAGCTCCTTGGCACATGAACGAGCACCGCTGTCGCTCGGGTTTAGCTAACTTTACCAAAAGAGTGCATTTTCTGCACTTTTCTGCACAAAACTGGAATCTCATCATCCTCTTGAAATGATGTGTTTCGGGCCTCATGTTACTGAATGAAGAATCTGAAAGAGCTCCACACAGTGAGGTAGAAAAATGAGCGCTGGTGTCGGATGTTTACAGCAGGAATAAGAATCGTCATCAGGAGAAGAAAAGGTCGAATTGGTGCATCCGAACCTAAAACCACAGGTCAGCTTTAGGCAGAACTGCCTTTACTCTGTGCCATTAATTCCTTCTGAGTAAAAGGAGACCAGATCCCATTAGATCTGAGGATAATTAGACCCCATCGAGCAGCCAGGGTCTAAAAAAGCAGCAATAGATCTTTCCTGCACTTTTTCCATCACATCACATCCTCCATGATGCAGCAGAGCCGATAGTGCACTCATTCGGGCATGAACAGCAGAATCGAGTCCATTAGACACCAGACACCGAGTCCTGTGAAGACTTCCTGTAGCTGTGACGCCGTCAGGTTTGTTTTACATCACGGTGACGACTGGTGCAGCTGCTTGGTTTAGCTTTAATCGCTTACTTAAGTTTGAACCTCATCATCCTCCTGTTCTGTAAAAAAGTACTTTTATCATCCCAGTAAAAAGTCCCATATGTTGGACTTTCCCACGAATGCAACATCAAGGCCACAAGAAAAACTGTCTAATGGATCTGTCAGCAACTCCTGCAGTAAACAGACAGCTGTAAGAATGCGACTGTAGTGCATTAAATACTGCAGCTTTAAATGCAGGTTACACACATGAAGCTGCAGGAGGGCAACTCATCAAATCTTCAGTTACGATTTGGGCTTTCAACGAATCTGAAAACAAGATAATCGAGATAAATGATTGTTGATTGACGATTCTCTCCTTTTGTCTTGTGTCATAAATCCAGTGGAGCACTTCCGCCCCTCCCTAAAAGCCCAAACTCACTCTCTTTACTTCGTTGTAATGATCTGAAATTCAGTCACAAAGCCGTCTATGACCCAAACAACGGCAACGAAAGGAACAAAAACTAGAGGAAAGTAAAGCCTCCTCAATTTCTTCCGCCGCAAAATTTAAAGTTCAAGAAATCCACTGTTCCAAAGTCAGTGAGTAATCGCGTTAAATAACCGGGATCTCAAAATAATAATGATTTTTGCCGAGCAGCCCTAAGCTGCAGTGTTGAGTCTGCTGGCTGTCAGCTGCTGTACAGTCAGTTAGTGTCACAGGTTCAGGACAGCTCATTCATTACTGAGTGGCAGGTAGCTGATCTGAGGTCAGATGGCGCCAGGCTGTGACAGATCACCTTATCGAGGCGATTCACGTCTCTGACCTCAAGAGACGAGACATCCACAGGAAGTCCCTCGAGTCTTGTTGTATATTTGCAGTAATTAAAACGTGACGTAAACTAAAAGATATTCTAAATCAATACAAAGAGACATTTCCCTACAGTCATCCATTTCACATGAGAATATACTTTATTTATTGAAAGACTTCTAAAGGATTTCTGTTCTTTTAAGTTGTCTTTTAATGCATTACGTACAGCACTTTTAATTTGTTCGGCTGTTTTTCTTCTCCGCCTCGTTAATCTAGATTTAAGGCTGTATTTTGAACTCCTGAACTGTTGACTTCTTTTTTTTTTTGCTTAATTTAAAGCTTAACTTATTATTATAACAGAGCGTTTTCATATCCATTACTTTGAATGCAGTTTAACGTTTTTTAAAACTTGTTTTGAAAAGAACCCAAAAGAAGGTTTTACACACTTGAAGCTTTAATCCCTCTGTAACATTGTAATCCTGGAGGATTATGACTGGATGGGTTTGTATCCCATCCTGCACACTGTCTCACCTCCTTAATATAATCTCTTTTATGAGAGCATAAAGAAATGTAAGTGGAAAAAATGCTTTTCTCACAACTGGGGAAATGTACTGTCGGTTGGATCAGGCAGCGCTCGGCGATAGAGAGGGTCACTTTGAGGACACTGACCATTAGATTTTCACTCTGTGTCGCTTCTTTTTCAAGATATAAACCAGTGAGCAAAGCAAAAAAAAATGTAAGGCCGTCAGTTGGTCTGTCAGGTTGAATTTCCGCCAGATCAGCTGTTGTTTGACGTGCAGTTTGAAGGAGGTCTGGTTTCTCGGACCATCGTTTCCCTTCGCGGCTGCTGTCAGAAGATCCATCGTATTTTACATGCTGTGGCTAAAAGTCTTGACTGAGAATGCTGTGATATAAATCTTGCCTGCATCTTCCTCTGCGACTCACGGTTCATCATCCCTGAAACGTGACAGTCCCCAGAGGATGAACCCTTTCGGTTTCCGAGAGCTTTTCCTCCAGCAGCAGGAAAGATTAACCCTTCTTATGTCATGCAACAGTTTTAGCATCATTAGCAGAATAATCAGTATGTTGTTTCACTTAATACATAAACCACAGCGTCCCTGTTCTCTCCCTCCCTCTGTCTCCTTATTTCCTGTCTGCCTCTTGACTATATACTTACAGGCACAAAGAATCCCAAGAAAAACACAACACAACAAAATAATAACTGTTGCGTAGTCGGGGGGGTGTAATAACCGTTGGACCCTCTAGGGGCCACCAGCCGGGATCCAGACTAACAGTCTTGCCTCTGCTGTGATCTGAACAGCATACTGTGCTACAAATCTGGATCCCAAGGCATGTGGCCTACATGCTATTTGTATTTGCTCAAAACTAACATCGTCAGGGTTGCCATGACAAAGAGTAAATCCCAAATGAGGCAGTTTGAGCTGCATTAACATGGAGGACCAGACAAAGGAAAGGCAGGCAGATGACAATTCTGGCAATTCAAGAATGTCATATTATCATATTTAAGGTTGTTTAAGTCTGATTTTCATTTGTCATGGGTACATAATATCGTCACGCACATTTTGAATTAGGTTATAAACTTATTTCAAGGTAACTTGTCCTGATTTGTCACAGCTGCAGTTGCACAGCTGATAAGAAACGAGTGCGACGGCACGTTTGTCACACTGAAATCCCAAATATGTAGTAAAACTTAGCTTATTTTAAGAATCATACCAATCCTAATGAATATATGCCAGATAAAAACAACTTAGATGATTAGATGATAAAAATGAAGCCGATACAAACAAAATATTTATATATATTATATTATATATATTTAGTACATTCCTCTAGATAATGGAATATATTGCGTGCCTGTCAGGCTTTTTTTCTGCAGTGTAATTGCTGTTGTTATTTGTCACATTGCTGTCAGTTCATTTAGACATCAGATGATCCAGCGCGCTGAAAAATCTTTGGAAACAAAGCGAAACAAGGACAGCAGCAGCAGCAGATATGAAGTTGCTGATGCACACAGAAGTTAACTGAGTGACGTGTTCAGTGTAAATCAGCCATCAAACTGCATCAGACCCTCATGCAGGAGGAACTCTGTCCGACTGGCCTGCAGATGAGTGACTCAGCTGCTCTTTGACACTTACTGGTTTTCAGATTCATAACCAGACCTGCTCAGACTGACGTGACTCACTGTGGCTGTTTAAAAACATTCAGATCTCAGTGTGCGAATGACTCTGCTATTCTCACGTACTGTACGGAGGGCGAAACATGAATGTTGAATGTGTTTGCCATTTATTTATTTATATGTTTATATTTAACAGGGGTGATACAGATAGGGAGAGGTAATAGAACAAATGTAATCTAATATATATACCTAATTTGCAGCCCCCGTCCCTGGTTAGGCTTTTCAAATCAGGTTAAAACTAAATCTATATGTTAATAAGATGAATAAGAGTGCCTGCGTTAGTCCACATTTGTCTCATTGCCATGAAAAGACGAAAACCGACCCAGTCTGTGGCTCTCAGCCCCGAGCCCATAGGATCCTACTGGAGACGTAAATCTTTAAAAACAAGTAAAAGAAAATACATAGTTCAAGTTTAAAAAAGGCTAATGTCCTAAAACAGCTGGGCACTGTAGTAGTTTTTTATCAAACTTACTCAAACAAGAGAAAATAGCGTTTTTGTTGGGGACTATTTTCAGTGGCGGATTAATACACATTTGGTGCTCTAGTGAGTATTAACTATGTGTGGCTCACTGAGGTGTTTTCAGACTTTGAGACGCAGATAATACTGGTTTCATTGTTGGTTTTGGGATTTTCATGTGATTTGTTGAATGAGGACATCTTAAATTTGTTTTCCCATCTTTGCGTCCAGAGTTTGAATCCATCGCCACACCCTTGATGATTTTGGTAATGTGTTTGGTGCATTTTATTTGTCAAATCAAGTCAAATCAAATCACCCTATTACGCTTCTTTCTTGCGTTTTCAGCACCACATGATGAGCAGCCATTTGTGTGAGCAGTTGCACAGTTGGGAATGACTCAGGGCTCAGCTAATAGCTCCCATCAATAATTCAAGCTCTAATCTGTGTCTGGAGAGCCGTCGGAAATGTGTTATATATGGACTCGTCACAGTGATGCACTGGCTTGCGTCTATGTTCGTTTCCTCAGACTGAAAAAGGAGAAGGATTTTTTTTTTTTTTTTGCCAACGTGCCACTTCAACTCCGTGCTGACACTGCAGAAAACTAATGTTTACAGAAAGTGGAGGAGGTGGAAAAACGTATGGAGGATTCCTGCTAATGTGGATATTTATCTAAATCCTGCTGGGGCTCAGGAAGAGGACGCATTGGTTAAAGAAAGTATGGCAGTCATTTTAACACAAACCAATACAATAAGCTCCTCTGATGGAGGGATTTACTGTTGAAGAGGTGATGGATGGATGTTAAAGGTGCTCTGCAGAGTTTTTGACCACTAGTAGCGCTGTGGAGCAATGTTTCATGGGTGGGTCTCTGTTTTGTTTTATTGTGCTTCTCCTTTACTGCTAGCCAGCACACACACACACATGGATGTAAATGATACACGATTTGGAATATTTAAAAAATCACTGGGTGATGTGGATCGAATCTGTTAAATGTTGCCTAATAACAAGCATTAAGTACATTAATGAAATGGTTCAAACAGTCAGTCAGTTCTGTTTCCTTCTTCATTTCACAATCTAAGTTGATGTAGTCTCTCTCTGTGTTTCCATCGATCTGATTTCATGCATACATTTTAATTATGTCATCTTGTCGCGCTCTCTTCTTCTGCAAATGGTTTAATGGCAACCGACTGGAAAATTATGAACCAACTCTAAGCTTCTGGTCACTTAGTGGGTGGAAACGCTCATCCATTCGCGTTTTCTTTTGCTGAATTTTCTCGAGATTCTTCAAATTTTGCGCTACACTTGGATGGAAACCCTCCACCTGATCGTTACCCTTGAAGACTTGATCTCTACACCTGATTTACACAAAATGCTTCATTGCAACAGGTTGCTAAAACCACACATTCCCTGAAATAAAGGTCCTCGTTGGCAGCGGCGGCCCCGGACCGGACACTAAATGGTATCTTTTGGTACTTGGTGCTGTGGACACGTTTCATCTGGTACCAAATAAGTAAAATGATTTGATATCCAGCTTCAATACACAGGTTTGATGCAGGTCCAACAAAATTACTTGAACTGTAAGGTTAAAGATAAAATACTCAAACTACACAAAAAAAAGCTTCAGAATTCAAATAACTTTCTTTCACCCTCAGGGGTAAGACTTCCTCTGCTTATTTTCTCAGCTTTAAGACACAAATATAGGATTGGATTTAGTGCAAAATTCAAGGAAAGCAACTTTGACAGTTTGGCATCCATCACAAGCACATCAGATAATCTTTCAGACCTCGCTGCGTCTTACTCAACACTTCCCTCTAGAAACACTTCCCCTTAGATTTCTCTTTGACTAATGGAGCCCAACACAAATTGGCAGATGATTCACAAGGATGTTGAGAAAGCAATAACACGCACACACAAGAGGCAAGACGTTTCCTCTCGGGTTTGGCTGGTTACCGGAGGACAGCTGCACACTCTGCCTGTGAGCCTTCTCTCCTGTAACTCGTTTCAATAATGACGTTAAAGGTGAGGAGAGGACTAATGCGTTTTCATGCCGTGAAAAAAAATCCCCAATACACAGATACAAATCCGACGAGCGCCGTCGCGTCTCATTTCTCTGTTTTCTACATGCCACGTGAGACAAACTGGAATCCCAACTCTCATTAGAGAAAACGAGAACTCAAGAAAACCAAACTGACAACCACTAAAAATCACATCTTTTTTTTTTTTTTTTTTTTTTACATCATCTATCGGCCAAACGAGCCAGCAGCGTGTAATCAAAATGGAAATGTCCTTATTCTCTTCCATTGCTCTTTAAACAAGCTCGAGGCTTTAACACGGTGCTTGACTTGTTCATAAGTGGAACATTTTGACTGCAGAGGGGATGATGGGAAGGGAGCTGGAGGTTTGTTCTGCCACTGTCAGAGCTTGTTACCCAAGATGTTTTTCTTCCCCTCAGCTCTGATGGCAAATAAAATAGCTTTCCTGTGGATTCCTGGATGCTCGCGTAGAGCTGCAATTAGCATTTATTTTCACACTCTATTGTTGTGTGTGAAATTCTCCAGTCAACAAAATGTCCGAAAGTTGTAAAAAGAAAATAAGTATGATCCCAACAGCTGAAGTGACGTCTTCAGATTGCTCGTTTTAGATGACCAGCAGTCCAAATATATTTAATTTACTATTTAATTTACAGTCAAAACAGAGAAAAGCAGCAAAGATGGAACCAGAGAATGTTTCACATTTTCATTTGATAAAATAATTTGCTTATCCAAACTGTTGTAGGTCAGTTTTTACACAAGAATTAACACATCGATTACGGTCATTGACTAATCACTTCAGCTGCAGCGCAGTATATGTTCTGAATGTTCTGTAGGTTTGGTTAAGTTTACCTGGTAAGGGTCCTGGAAAGTGACCAAAGCCCGACACTTTGCACCCACAACCACTAACCCAACCATAACAACACCGGCCCGACAGCTGAGCGTCTCACCTGGAGCCCCTCGATGGCCAGCCGCAGCATGCTGGGAGTCAGCTTGGACGCCTGCTTGAAGGTGAAGTTGCTCCAGTCGATGATGAGGATGAAGCCGTTGACCTGCAGCTCCGGATCTTCAATCATAGATTCCAACGACAGCAGGATAGCCCTCAGTATGTCCACGAATGTGTATCTGAGAAAAAAGTCAAAATGTTTAATTATTATTGACAGATATATCGTGAATATGTTTGGCGTAATTGACCAACGGGGCCGCAGTTACATAGTTTGTCCACCAGAGGGCGCTGACAAGTTGATTTTTACACCTGGTCCCAATAAAACAAAGAAATATTGGTATCAAGATTTGTTTATGTTTACCGATATATTGTAATCAGATTTTTCATCCCAGTATCAGTTATAAAATAATCAGTCACTATTTTGATATTTGATTATTTCAGTCAGCTTCTCAAATGAGAGAATTGTCTGCTTTTTTTCTTTCATATATAATTTTAAATTGAATACATTTGGAGTTTGGTCTCGTTTTGGCATTTTCTTGGCCTGAACGATTAAAAAGAAAAACTATCTGACGTTAAATCATAAATCTCATCACAGCTGAAACAGTATCTTTTAGTTAGCTTCCTCTCGGTGTAATTTATTTCTGAATTAATGAGCAGGTCTTTACAGTCGGTTGTTGGTGTGTCACTAGATGATTGTGGAACAGCTAAACTGCATGTTTTTGTATAATTGCTCTCGGCGGTGACCGTGAGGATGCTGGTGCTGCCGGTCACGCTGTTTGATGCCTCGGTGGGTTTTCATCCAGCTGATGCTTCGGAGATTTCACTGTCTTACTCCACAGTCGTGTTTTTTCCCTCATTATCTTGTCTCCCTCTTCATTTCCCTCTGATTCTTTATCCAGAAACCTTTAGCCTCCCTCTACATACAGCTAACAAATGTTTTTTCTTAATTTGGCAGCTGAACAGACACGAGCTGAGTCTACTGCAGCTCTATCTAACGTGCTATAGAATATAGTATTTCTGAGATGTGTCAAATAGAAGATTATTGCAAGCTTCATGAAACAACCAAAATCACTTTCACAGAGAACAAAAGTCACATGATCGTATGGTTAACTGGAAGTAAAGCACCCCCATTTCTGCGTTTGAAAGGGTTATCAGGTAAAGAAAGGTTGTGAAACGCTGGTTTAAACTACTCAAAACTGAACTCATCAGACCTCAGGACATCTTAGTGAAATAAAATGTTAAATGCAGGAGGTTCACTTGTTGTATGTGGACGTGCCGTCACCTGTGCACACACTTCCGGTCTGGGGCTTGAGTTGTATATCTTTCAATTAAAACACCACACGATGATATTTTAGACTACAGTTTGGGGAAGAGCCTTTCCTCTTTAACCATGATGATGCCCCCGAGCACACCCCCAGGTCCATAAAGAAATGGTTTTTAATATTGTCTGTTTCTCCATAGTGTCATTTTACTATTCTTTCAGTCAACTTTGTACATCTATCGCATGTCTGTCCGTCCTGGAAGAGGGACTGCTCCTCTTTTGGAGGGGCTTCTTTATCTGAATCGAGGATCTAAGGATAGAGGGTGTTGTATGTTATTTAGATTGTAAATCCCTTTAAAGCAAATGTTGTTATTTGGGGCTATATAAATAAAATGTGCTTGACTTTTCCCAGTTTGGTGGTGAGGAACTTGACTGGGCTATGAGCCATGACCTCAACCCCATTCAACAGCTTTGGGATGAACTGGAACTGGAACTAAACTGAAGCCAGACCTTATCGCCCAGCATCTGTGTTGGACCTCCCTAATGCTCTTGTAGCTGAATGGGAGCAAATCCCTGCAACCAGGTTCCAACATCTGGTGGGAAGTCTGGAAGCAGCAGAGTGGAGGCTGTGACAGCAGCTGATTAGTGGTTGTTATGTTTGGGTGTCCATATACTTTTGGCCATGTAGAGTATTCGCTTCCCCACAACTGATTAAAGAAGAAAGATGAGTTTGTTTCCTGTTGTTTTCTGATAAACAATGATTCTGTGGTGCTGAATGGACAGCTCCATAAACCAGACTCCACTTAATTATGATGGGTTTTAAAACACGGACTCTCCTCTAGTCTTTGTGTCCTGTTTTCTCTTTGTGTGTCTGATCCGATGACCTGAATACAGACTTTACAGCCACACCTCCACCAGCCCCAACCCTCTGCCTCTGTGTTACCTGCTCTGGTCCCAGTTGGCTGCGAACAGGACCAGTATTTTCCTGCCGTATCTGTCCAGATTGGAAAGCACGCCGGGGAAACCGTCCTTCAGGGCCTGCTTGATGCCCGGGTCCGTGGCTTTCAGGTTCTTGAACATGTCCAGGTTCTGCTGTCGGTACTCAAAATACTGTGCCAGCAGCCGAAACGCCTCGAAGTGGTTGAATTTCCTCGCCCGGAGGAATCTGAGGATAAACGGGTCGTCTGTCCTGAGGAAACCGATGTCCGGCCGGGTGATGATCATGTCCCGGACCTCCTGGATGTCCTGGTGTAAAGTCTCCGGGTTTTCTTTCAGCTCCACCTTGGCCTTCTCCAGGGTCTCTGGAGAGAGGCCAGCTTGTAAGTGAGTCATCTTTTGCAACAGCTGTCCCTCCACGGGGGGGCCCACAGCACGGCAGCGTCCAGTCAAACAACAGAATCAATTGCTACCTCCAGCAACAGGGTGAAGTATATGAAACGATTTTCTCTATGGTTTCCTGATCAGCAGCTGACTTCAGATGGAGGCCCGCTGCTCTGTAGACGTAATCCACCCTGAACAGGCTCAGGCGCCGTGATGCTCCTATGATGCATTATCAACATATGGGCCATTCACTTTTACGCACAGAAACATTTCAATTCCACCTTGAAGAATTCAACTTTATTGTAATTTTCCCACCATGTAGATCATGACTCAGGTCCTCCGGGCTTCAGGCGGTACATCCAACCTGCTGATCCGGGCGGCCTGAGCTCAGAGCCGACAAACAGCCGCTTCCCTCCATGTCAAAGCCTCTCCTCTCTTTCTCTCTCTCTCTGTGGCACAATGACGACGACAGCATCACCGTCTCCCCGGCGTCGCTCGCGGCGGCCAGGCAATGCGGCACGACCCTGCAGCACCTGCTATATCATCATCATCATCATCATCCCTCCGCCTTCACAACGCATCTCCACCCGCCGACCGACTGCTGCTGCTGCTGCTGGTGCGGCTGCTGGTGGTGCCGCCGACCGCTCCGTCACCGTCAATCGAGGCAGATTTGGCCGCTCGTTTCCGCCGCGTCTACATCCAGGTCTCAGTCCCCGCTGCTTCTCATCATCCTCATCCACAATCTGGGTGCGAATTTAGATCTTAAATCATCTTTCTAAAAGCCCAAAAGAGGGGTATCCAGCACAGGTGTCCCGCGAAGGTTTTGTTCCCCTCCTGCCACCGGTTTCTGGGTTTTTGGAAAGGGGTGGGGTGGACTGGGGAGGGGGGATTACCGTCTCCGCTCCTCCTGCTGCTGCTGTTGCTGCTGCTGCCGTCTGTTCGCTGGGAAAGTGACTGACAACAAGAGAGTCTGTGCTCCGGTCGGTGTATGGACGCCACCGGCGGAGGGGAGGGAGGGGGAAGAGGTGGTGGGAGGCTGGGAGGAGGGGGTGGAGTGTAAGATGAAAAGGCAACAGATATATATATAATATATATATAAAGGATGCAGGGAGAGAGGGCAAGGCGGTAGAACGATGGAGAGATGGAGAATATCTGTAGAGGGCCAAAAAAGGAAAGTGGAGAAGTGGGGAGTGGATGGAGGGGTGGAGAGAGGATGCTGATGGGAGGAGAGGGAGGAGTGGAGGCAACTCAGATGAGCAGGGGTGAAGGGAGGAGGGCTATAAGATGAAAACCTGACAGGGTGGAGGGATGAAGGTGGGGGTGGACTGGAGGCCTGAGGCAAAATTAGGGGCCTCAGCACCACCCTGTCTCCTTAAAGCACCAGATGTTTGCAGGGTTTTTTTTTTTACCTCCCAAATCTTTTCATTTTTGTGGATATTTTCAATAGAGTTTCAGATTTTGGGGAGTTTTTGTTCTTCTGGTATTCGATCTGTAAGCAAAGAAACATGGAGTGAATGAAAGCATCATGACGGAGGCGTCTTTCACTCAGAGCTCTTAAAGCTAAACAGACAAAGTTTATGGTCTTTGTAAGCATTGACTTGGTGATTTGCAGGTCAAAACACGTCCAGATTAAAACGTTTTTTTTAGATTTCTAGGATAAAAGCATCGTTTCAACAGCGCTGACTTTATTTCAGTGTGTACTTAGGACCTCCTTCACACTGAAACAGTGTGTTCACTCAGCCAGAATATCATTTTGTTTTAAAATACTGAATCCCTTCATCATCATTAGCTTAAAAACAGGAGAAATGTAAAGATATTTTGTCTAAAAAGTGTTAAAAATAGACATCAAATCATTGTTTGTGAGATACTGGCTGAAGCTGCTTGCCGTTGTTAAAGTTATCAATGCTAAAAGGACTTTATAAAGTAGCATGAGTGCTAACAGCAGGCAGCAGAATCAGCTGTTCTGCTCTCCGCCCTCTCACATGATGAACGGCTTGAATTGTTGTTGCAGAAACTTTTTCCTGATTGTGAAGTCTCTCTCTCTCTCTCTCTCTCTCTCTCTCTCCCTCTCTCTCTCTCTCTCTGGGTGGAGATGGAGGGATGAAGTGAAAGAGGAGTGTTGGTTGTAGCCTGAGATGTAAAAGATGGAGGGACGGACCATCAGGGAAGAAGGACACCATCACAGTGGACTCACAGTAAACAGTGCAAACCTGCTGCTGACAGACAGAAACAGATGAAATGGATGGATGGGGGGGGGGGTGGTGGTGGCAGGGGTGGGGGTGGCACCTGCTCAGTGGTGACCAGACAGCTGCACTTAAACATGCTGAATTAATCTCTATTGTATCTGCCTACTTATCTCTCCTCCGGTTCACTGTGTCACAGCACATGTTGCCTTTAACTGCCGTCTGCTGAATCAGGAAAAATCAAACTTTTAACACACAAATCAAATAAGTGGAAGATACAACTGAGTGTAAATGGGCTGCTCTGTTTCTGGCCACGTCAAGAGGGACAAAGTATCCTGCAGGCAGAGACACTTTTTATAAGATAAGATGAGATAAATGAAGATAAGATCAGCCGTTATTGATCCCCAGAGGGGAAATTCAGCAGCACGCGGACATAAATTAAGTGCAGATAAATAGAGAAAACAAAAAATAATTTGAAGAATATCAAATAAAAATAAGAATAGAAATGAGGAGCAGCACACCTACATGTCTCAAGCAAGAATACAGAATATATGGAGTAATATGACACCATCTATTATTACAGTGTACACCAGAATAATATATAATACTATCAAGTAATTACGCAAAGTGTTTGTCTGTATAAATATAGTAACATGATGTAGTAAATTATGTAATAAAACAGTATAACATATTAACATAATACAGAAATATAGCTCAATATAATGAATATTATATGTATTAGTATTATTACTGCTGTATTTTTTCAGTTGTGTTCAGAAAGTTGTGGCGTTATTATTTCTTAAAATGATATTTATGAACAAACAGGTCTTCTTTGTGAAATCATCATCACGACGAAAGCAGAAAGGATAAGAAGACAAAGAACGCATCAATGAATTAATATAAAATCCAGAACGAAGAATGTCTTTTCAGGTTGTCCAGCTCTAAAATTCATTGTTCAGTTTTAGCACATTTCCTGCTGAATGAAAAGAAATGACCTCCCACTCACGACTGCACAGATCCGACCACGTTGTGATGCTCCGCTGCTGCTGCAGGAGAGCGGGCAGCTATTTTATTTACAGTTTCATACATTTTTCACACTAATTCAAAGACACGCTCCTTCTCTCTCGGTACGTGTGAGCAGGCTGAGATGCTTTGGTGCTGCAGGACGTTTCTAAACGGCATATTGTCATGCTGCCTGTTCTGTGTACAGCGTGCACTGGGCAGTGGCTGAAGACCAGGGTTTGGATAATACCCTGTCAGGGTGGGTGGGGGGGGGCAAGGGGCAAATTCTGAATGGAGAAGTAGGGGTGGGGGGGGTGGGGGGAAAGTATCAGGGTCCCGGGGGAGGCTCTCAGCTCTGATGGGTTGTGGACATGCATTGGAAATTACCTCTGGTTTTCAATGGCACAGCTGTCATTTCCTGGAGTGCTTCTTTGATTTGGCTTTTAATCTCTGGGGGGCTGAATGGCTGATTAAAAGAAACATCACAACTGGACTTTAAAGCTAGCACGAGGATGGGCTGGAGAATATAACAGAAACACCCAAGTGTACCTAATAAACTGGCCACATGATGTAAACCGTATAAATCCCAGGCAGATATGTAACGAAGACTAATCACATCATGTTTCAATCAAAACATTTGATCATTAACACTCAAAACATGACAGAGTTTGGATGTGAGGAATGTGATCTTTAAACTGGTTTGATTACATTTCATATCTCAATATATTCTTTCATTTCTTCATCCTGCTCATGTGGGTGGAATCAGACGGCTGTGAGCGGTGGTTTGTACAAAAGGGGGGCGTTTGAGACCTGAGATATTTAATTTCTGGAAAACAAACAAACAAACAAACATAAAAACTACATTTCAAACACTCCTACTCACAAAAAAAACATAATTTAGATTGATTTCACAATCACCTGACTGAAACAAAGACCAGAAAGAACCAAAAACTGAACCTGTGAGCTGTCAGTCTGTCAGGCACCACGACGCCCCCTGCTGGTCAACACATGCAGCTCAACCATTTCTAGGGAGATGATGAAGATCTTGTGATGATGTGATTTTGTAGTTTTTGTTTGTATGACAGCATGAAACTGTTTGCTTCCTGACTGTTTCTCCTTTGCGCATAATTATTATAATAAAAGAGTAAAGTAGTCAAAAAGAATGACACAGTAATACGTGAATGATACGTCTTTAATGATTGACTTAATATCTAAAAAATGTACTCAGATCCTTTACTGAAGTAAAAGTCCCACTACTACAGTGTGGAAATACTCCACTACAAGTAAAAGCCCTGCCTTTAAAGTTTTACTTGAGTAAAAGTACAGCAAAATGTAATTGAAGTATCAAAGTACTATTTTCAGAGGGCTTTAATATACAACATATTATTGGATATTTATCACCTATGCATGGACATGTGAGCAGCATTTAACTATTATATGATGATCATATTATCAAAGCGGAAATACTCAAGTAAAGTACAAGTACCTCTACATTACTTATTTACTTCCAACACTGGCCTTTATGAATAGTTTTAATAACATTTTGTTTTTATGAATGTGAGCAGAAAGTTCAACTGCAGAGAGAATCATCCTCAGTCAATAAAATGTCACACAAAGGCTTAAAGAATCTTCAGTACTTTTGCCGTAAAATGGACCAAATTATATTCTACCTTTTACGACTGTATGGAGAAGAAAATACTGTTTTTGTGATGACTTCTGTTTAAACATTCCTGTGACTGAGAACAAGCTGCTGGAGGAACAGCAGATGGCAGCATTGATGCAGTTAATGAACCAACTTGTAAAACTCTGGGATTTTCGTCGAGTAATTGTGTCCTTCTGTTGTCTTTAATGTTGCTTTCAACACATCTTCTCACACTTTACGTACAGAGACCGTAGTTTTGAAATGTTTTGATGTAAAGAGGCCAGATCAGGTTGTAAAATGGAAGCTCTTACTTTCTGAAATACATTTCTTTTCTCTTTCATCTCTCAACTTTTCATTTAATAGCAGGTATTCCGCAAATGTTGTCCGGCCAAAATAACAATATAACATTGCTTGTATAATGATTGAATAATCTAATTGGCTTTCTATTTGTTTCTTTGGGCGCAGCTGTGCCAGGAAACCTGTCACAACAGCAGGGAAATGTCAACAATTTCAACATGGAATTCCAACGAGAGGGATTTGATAGTGAGGAAAAATGTTGGGAAAGACAGAGAAGTTTCCCCGTGCACCTCCAGTGAGCCCCCGATGACGTTGTTTCTCCACTGGGGGTCGGACCACAAGGTCAGTACGGTGTTGATCAGGTGGAATAAAAGGGGTTGTAACCCCCATAGTGATCAAAGACACTGGTCAACATGCCACACCCCTCTACCCCTCTCTTCCTGTACAAACCTCTCTGAGGGCAAACTCACTGACCCTGCAACCAGGCGGGGGGGGGGGGGGGGCTGGAAGATCCTGTACGAGTCTTGGATAGAGGGAAGGATGGATTGAGGAAAGAACAGAGAGATTAACAGTCAGATTAACCTTCTGGATTCCCTTCAGAGAATTATTGCTTGTCTTGTCAATATGGCGGCTCTGAGAGAGAAGAGAGGGAGCGGAGGGAATAACGGGATGACGGAGGGGAAGCGTGGGGGTTCATGAAGTTTGGAGACAAAAGTGCTTTCTCTTGTGATTTTCTACAGTTTCTAAACCTGCATTCTCTCCCATGGCCAGCAGGGGGTGACGCCGCTGGCTGCAAAAAGAAGTCCGATTGTGTAGAAGTCTATGAGAAGAGTTTATGGTCTCGGCCGCTAGTTTCAAGCCTTCTTCAACACAGCATGATGTTCATTTTGTAAATTATGGTCCCATTTATAGTAAAATTTGTTGTAAATTTATTGTAAATTTGTTCACTTGTAAATTATAGTTGTTTCTTTATAATCGCTCTTATAGTCTTTATCATATCTGATTTTTCTTACGTATCACACTGTCCCGTCTGCTGCTGTAACATTGCAAATTTATTAATAAAGGATTATCTTATCTTAAAATAGACGATATGCTTTAGGGCGCGGCTACCTTGTGATTGACAAGCCGCGACCACAGCGACCTGCTGCTTTGTCAGACCACTATTTCCGAGGTCAAGATTGAACTTTCATGCTCATCGCACGTTTTGTGTTTGTTTTCAAATGGAGCTGAGAACCTCCAGCATGGCGTCCGGAAAGCCCTGACAGAGACAATGCGCCCAGTGTCTTATCAACGGGACATTTCCTCATATCAGAAGTCGTCGTTTGCCCCTTAACAGAACAGGAAATAATCATTGAACGAAACGTCAAAACCTGTTTTTCCAGGGCTTCATTCTTTAGATACTTTTATAGTTTTACCTCTCCAACGTGGAGCCATGACACCATGTCACACACGCAGAGACAAATTCCATAACACTCACAAGAATAATGAGAAACTTTTTTTCAATGGCCGCCATCTTTTGCACCCATTCGTAAATTCATCACCACCTCAATAATCAGAGCTTTGTGTTCTTACACAATAGCTTTACTCCAGTGGGAAATGTACAACTCCCGTTTTCTGGGTGAAATTTTAATTGGAACTGGAGACTCAACCGTGCAGCCGGGATGTCAATAGGTGGCCTCCTTCCAACTCATTCATACTGAAAGCACACACACACACACACACACTCATACTGTCCAGACACACAAACTGTTTTTACCTTCCTAGACAGCAGCTCTCTAGAAATGGTTGTGAAGTACGTCATGTATCTTCTGTGTTGGGCCGTTCAGCTCTTTACGGTGAATAAAACTTGTCAATGATTAAAACCTTGAAGTTTTCCAGATTTTTTGTCATATGTGGATCTTTGTCACGTCAATTTTATTTATACACCCAACATCAAAAATCACAGTTTGCCTCAAGAGGCTTCTGAGTCTGTAAAGCATGCGACACCCTCTATACTTAGCCCCTTGATTAAGATAAGGAAAAATCCTTTAACAGGATGGAAGAAACCTCAGCAGGAGCGACAACTTCAGCTGCAATCCTGGATCATTTTGGGGTTCAGCGTCTTGTTCAAGAACACTTCGACATGAAGGAGCTGGAAATCAAACTACTGATTAGTTCGTAGATTAGCTCTACCTCCTGAGCCCAGGCGCCCTGGTCATCTGATGTAAAAAATGCACATACAATGGGGAAATTGTAGGGAAATTGCCTGCAGATGTCAGGAATTTTGAATGCAAGGCAAGGATGTCATGAGCATACCCAGACAGAAGCAATTGTGTTGCTAATGTTGAGCTTTTATTGCACGACAGTGTTTGATGACGCAGACATCCGTGATTTAGCTAATCTTAAGGATAAAAATACAAAGTTTTGAGGAAAGGTCAAGGCGTCATTAAAATGAAAAAAATACGTTCAGCAATCTGAGTGAAAATGATTCATCTTCTGGGGAACATGAATGTGCCATTAGACCTTTTTTAGGGGGGGATTTTGGTCTGATGGAGGAGCTAGAGGAAAGGTCAGGAAGTCACCAAAAACAAACAAATAAACAAACAAAACCTCAAAACGTTGGAATACATCCTCTGGTGACCATGAATGTCCTCAAGATTTCATAGAAATCAGCATATTTGCCTTTGAAATGCTTTTTCATAGACCAAAGTGTTAGTTAAATAGAAATGTTGGTCTGACAGTGGCACAAGCAGAAACGTCACGAGTCACCAAATTAATTAGGAATATCATATATATGTAATTATGATTCAGATGAGATGATTTTCAAATTAAAATGTCTGATGAGTGAGAGGAAACTTGAAAATCTTTACATTGGAGAAGTTGGAACCTACAAATGTTCGTTAAAATGCTGCATTATTACTCAATTGTTACTAACTTTGTTTGGTAATTACCTTTCCGGTAACTAATCAATCAATTGAGTGATTCTTTCAGCACGAGTCCCTTTTCATTTTGGTGTTTTTTAATTAATTATATTATTTTGTCCAGCGAAGACTAAGTCAGAAAGTGTATGTATTACATTTTGGAGTCATAACAATTCCCAAGAATCACCCAAGAACTTTTATAAGTTGTAAAGTGAACTTTTTCTATTTACAGAACGCCGCTTTTCCTCTTTTTGTCCTGCTCTCTTCAAATTAGCATTTTTTTTTGTGTGTGTGGATGCTGGTCCAACTTTACACCGCCGCCATCGGGGAGGGAAGTAAAGGGCTCTGTGGAGTCTGATTGGCTGTTGGGAAACTGCCTATGGTGGGCCCATACAAGAGTGATCTGGGCTACAAGAGGCTTAGAGCAAACTCCAATCTGAGACTGGACCCCCACTAGTATACACACTCACACACACACACACACACTCACACACACACACTCGCAGACTCAGATTGCTTGTTGCTGTCTCCACTCACTGATGAAGGAGCCCATTCATGCCCGCTGACAAATTACTACTGAAGCATGAGACTAAAGAGACCCCCCACCCCTCTGTCTCTGTCTCTCTCCCTCCATTGTAGACTGTGTGAGACTTGGGTGTGAGAGAATATCACTGGGGAGGCCGGAGTTATGAAAGGAGCTTTATGTTTCGCTGATCTGACCAACAGAACAATGGCAATCACGTTTTATATATATATATATATATATATATATATATATAGTTAACGCAGCAAACCTGAAAATGGGCGACGTTACAGTAAAATTAAATAATAATAATGATTTAATTTGTTGTGCATTTTCAAGACATAAAACTGGTAAATTATACAGATCAGAGAGAAATAAGACTTTCAAAATGTTCCTTGCGGCTTTTAACAAACAAACAAAAAGATAAACAGAAATGAAAATGGTTAAAAATAACGGCCTGATTTTCTTCCAGTACTTCTCCGCCTACCTTTACAATATACAAAGAGGACAGATTAAGCCTTTTCTTTGCCTTACTAGATCTTTTAATGAGATCAGCTGCACACTGATTAGCAAGTTATGCTCACACATGACGCAGGGGGGCTGCGAGGAGGCTATCTGCTTTTAAAACAACAGCTAAATGTGGTTTTCAGAGAAGATCGGAAAAACTACAGTCTCCATAACTTCACCTGCACTTGAAGCCAAAATGATATTGTAATTGAAAGTGTTGCACGGTAACCTGTAGGCGGACCTGAGTGTAACGGCGACTCAGCAACAAACAGCACTAATCACTTTTAGTCCAATCCAGACCAGACAAGGGCTTTTTTACACAGAAGGATTAGCCAAGGTCCAGAAGGAGGAGGTCACCTGCGGCCACGGGCCGCTGCTGACCTTGCATGTGAGGTAAAAAGATGCTCAAAACATGTTGGTGTCTGCGCTCGCCACATTGCACCACAACCAGACTGCTGCTGAAATACACAGTACTTTAACTGATCGGTTGGTGTTTGATGCAATTGATGATTCAAAACAAATAAATACAGTAAATAAAGTGATGGTTGCACACTCTGAAAAGCCACATAAGGAAACTTAGGTTGAAATGGACCTTAATTTCAAACGTTAACTATCCGACAGACACACTCCTGCTCTGGTAATAATCTTCGTAACTCGCTGTTGGAAGGTTTTATTGTACATTTCCACTCCACCCCCTTATTATGCAAATGGGAACGGTGCAGGGGCGGTGTTGAGATTGAATCATAGTCATTGAAGACATCAAACCTAGACATCTACACATCGCTTTTCAAGCAGCTTTAGCTAGGATTGCCCTCGACATTTAGACGTGTTTTGACCTGCAAACCACCAAGCAATGCTCACTGGGTCTCAAACACAATGAAAAAAAGTGACGTACCTCTATCTAATTAGCAAAATCTCATCCAACTTCCACTCAGGATCAAGACATTCTTGCTAGGTGACGTTTACTTCCTTTGTGACTTAGTGACTAAATTCATGGGCAGACATTTCATGAATATAAAATATATTTATATTATATCTCTGTCGTCGTCCTCCTGAGTAACTGAGAGATACAGTGATGAGTGACAGGTGAAGTCACGAGATGCCACCTGACGTCAGCAGTTAAGAGCTAAAGTTTAACTCTAAAACTGCAGGAATGAGACCAATTAAATGGGAGACCAGTGGCTATTCAAACTAAAGAGAGGGACAGCATTTAAAACTTGAAGATGTTTAAAGGGATTAGGTGAGCTGGAAGCCTGAAGGGTAATGGTACACACACACAAACACACACAGATTCCAGCTCCCCAGGAGAGGGCAGTTGGATGGCTATACTGTCCTGACAGTAATCCTCAGATTAACTGGTTGTGGGGCACCACCAGTCAGCCAGACAGACAGACAGCCGGCCAACTGGAACAAAAGCAAGAAATGTATGCAAACCTGAACATGTGGGTCAACCAGCCAAACAGAGAGCCGGCCAGGCAGACAGACAGTCTACCAGCCAGCCACCAACCAGCTTATACTAATGTTTCTAAAGGGTTTCAGACACTGGATCTCCATACTTTCTGTTTCTTGGAATAGAGTATTCGTTGTCCATAAAGTCTTAACTGATAATAACACATCATCATTTATTTGTTGACGATATTTTGATTCAGATCTAAATCTGCAAAATAACAAGTAACTCAAGTTCATCAAATACATGTAGTGGAGTAAAACGTACAATATCTGCTTCTGAAATGTAGTGGAGTAAAAGTATACAACAGCGGAAAATGTATCTCAGAATTGTACTTGAGTAAATGTACTTAGTTACTTTCCACCACTGCTGTTTTGTGCTCTTTGTCACCAGTGAAATAGTTGTTCAGTAGAAGGTGATACCATAAATAAAAGTGCTTGCAATTTGAATGGAGTTTGGTTGAGAAGCTTAAAATGACTTTATTTCATTGTGGACGTTGCACACGTTGAAATAGAGTAAATTATAACCCCCTGGAGTTCAGTGAGGATCTCCCTCTCTCACACACACAGACCTTTATTTGCTGTATCTGGGTAAATAATAGCAGCTAACAGTGACCTCAGAGATGGACTCAGAGGACTGGGAGCTCTACTGCCGTTACCGTGGCAATGGAGTCCTCTCCATCGCCACGCTCGCCACTAACTCCGTCTCCACGGTTACGTTCTGTCAGGCACTGAGTGGAGGGAGGCTAGGCTCAGTCTGGAATAATAATGGCAATAGGGGGCACATGAGGGGAAAGATGTTAACAAACACACAAAGTACAGATTCACTGCTCGAGGCTCGAAAGGGAACTTTCTCTAAACTCAGGAAGTTTTGAGTAATATAAACGTTTATAAAAGTTTATATAAGTTATCGTCAAACTTTCTCAGCTTTCTCTGGTTCTGGATTTCAGTCTTTCTCCTCACGTCTTCTCTTGGGCACACGGTGCACATACAGTACGATACAACGAAGATGAGGAACAAGTCTAAAAATAAACTGTTTCCTTCTGTAGAAATGTGCGTTTCCTGCTTTTCTGTCTTTGCTAGCAACCCACTGGGTGAGGCCTCACCCTCAGGTTGGGAACCACTGTTCCAGAGAACATTTCTGCCAACATCTAATTGAAGCAAACTATGGCCAAATACGGCCTGTCTATCACTTGGCTGATTTCTGTTGCAGCCCAACTTTTGGTGATTTGGCTGATTTTTTTTACATCAAAAAGCTGCCGGTGGAGCTTTAAGAGAGGTGGAATCGACATTTGAGGAAGGAGGCAAAGGGACAAAAGAGCAGGGATGGTGGAGGGGGAAGAGGAGAGGGGCAAATGCTTGAGGCGGTGGCTGAGAAACAAGAGGAGTTTCTGGAAAGTTTGAACAGGAGAAGAATAAGATCAGGGGGGCTGACGGTGGGAGGGGTTGAAATTGAAGTGAGAGGGTCAGACGAGGTTAGTCGCTGCTCCTTTGCCTCCCCTGCAGAGACAAACTAGCCTGCACAAGTTTTTGCTGTGGCTTTCAAGTTAGCAACTCTTACAGCCCCGCAGTCCCGTTTCTGTCTCACACAAAGACGACGCTCGCTCTGAAACAGACGCGGCGGTTCAAACACACTCTTGGAATAAAGATCTTTATTTAGTAGAAAAAGAAACTGCGAAATCAAAAGCGACACACTCTCTGCGACATGTAGCATGACTGCGTTCTCCATTCATAGTTGTCACACTCTTCACACTCAGCGTCCTGTTGGATTTTTGTATTTAACAAACAAACAAACACGTGTTTCAATGAGTGACTAACTGTTGGTGTACGTACAAAGTAATGAGGACAGTTAGATTTACATTTACATGAGCAGCATTTGTCAGAAGCTTGAAGATAAGAGCAAACTTTAAAAAGACAAATACAAAAATACATCTTCCAAGCTGCAATCCTGCGTCCCAACATGTATGTTAGTTGCTCAGTTATCTGGTGCCAATAAAATCATTTTTTAGTATTTATAGATTAAAATGCTTCCCTTTTCTCTTCCTATAAGAGTTAAAAAAACATCACAAATTTCCCTTATAAAGTCTACACAACTGTCAGAACTGAGAAGCAGACGAGGGATTTTTAACACTCGGTATCATAAAGATGTCCATGTGCTTTGTATCAGTGGATTTTATCGATTTTCAGTTCCTTGTTTAGTCTCGATTGCATCTGGATATGTTTCCATACAAAAATATCTCACATGGAATATCACAACTAAATCATCATCAATCAATTTCTCCCTTAAAACAAAACTCACATTATATCAATATTTATTCAGCTACTACTTTACTTTGAAGTTGTTCAACATGTATTCTGGCCTCTCCAGTCAAATATGGCCTGATGAATGTGAAATAGTTGGATTAATGTTAGGCAGCAGCAGAAGCAGCGCGTGGCACGCCCCTTTCCATGATTCCATCATTTAGTAAAAAAAATATATCGTTGATGACCGAAAATGACCTTTGATCCACATTCATGCTACATTTTCTCCCGTAAAACAAACTCAATATAATCAAGATATCTATATCATTGCAGCAGCGTATTTTCTCTTTATTAAACTACTGATTTTCTGTGGAATTGTGCAGTTTGTAATCTGTATTGCATCTGGATAACTTCTGAATCCAGCAGAGTAAAACAAAACAAAACAAAACAAAACACACTAAAATGTGACTCCTGAGACGATCCTTCGTTTTGGATCCACTTTCCTGCTACCAATCTCCCTTAGCGACACATTTGGAGTAGGACAGGTGGTCCAGGTAGAGCACGGCACACACCTGGCTGACCTTGCAGTCTCCTTCACAGATGATGCTACTGTTGTAGCCGACCATGTAGTGGCTGAAATACTTGTCAAAGGCTTTGGTCTGCGGCAGCCTGAAGCTCAGGCCCAGCTGGAGCAGGCTTTGTGGCTGCAGGTCAGTCAGTCCAAAAGCCTCAGTCATGATATATTCAAGCCTCCAGTCAGATCTTTGTTTCTCGTTGGCTTCCGTCAGATTTAAATAATACTGCCAGATATCCTTCAGAGGGAGAGAAAAGCACCAAAAGAGGGAGAGAGAGGGGAGACAGAAAAAAGCCTTTGAGTCTTCCTGAATGCCAGAAACTGTTTTTGTGTGCTGATTGACACCGTGATTAATCATCAAGAGGGACTTCTTTCTTCCGTCTTTGATCAGGGAGACAAAAGTGAGAGTAGGTATTTCAGCGCAGGACGTTTTTTTTTTAAGTTTGACCTGAATTTGTCAATATGTTTGCGAACTCAAGCAGTTCTCATCTCTCTTCTGCATCTTTTCAAACGTTTTATTTAAGATTTCATGGTGAAATAAAAATGTATCAAACCTCCAGATAAACCTTCAATATTGTACCCTCTGCTTTATGTGTTATTAGTTTACTATATGTGAGAGTTATTTATGATTTATTGTCTGGTTTTAAAATCCGCTATATGGCCAAAAGTATGCTATGTGTGTACTTTGTGCACGTTTGAGCCGTTTTTTTAAATATTCTTACCGACATGGTGTAGTCCTTGTTGTTGTACAAGTACATGCGGAAAGCTGGGTTGTTCGAGTAAGGCTCCAAAACGTGTTTGATTGGCGTAACAGCCGGTGACACAAAAAGAGACGTCACTGGTTTACCTACAGAACGAGGAAGACAAACACAAACACGCCGTCACCCAGTGAGCGCGCACTGGTCGTTAACATGCGACTGGGTTTCTTTTCCAACGAGATTATTTTTAAAAAGTCTGTCAGCAGATCTGTCTGTTTTCAGTCATTACTGTTGGACTGGATGCTTTCTACAGTTTCTCACAGCTGCAGTCGTTCTCGGTGCCCAAATCAGGAAAAAAACAGTAATCTGCACTTGATTAGTTCGGCCTGTTTCAACAGCAAAATTCTGGACAAGCTAGTCTACAAAAACAGCTTGTTTGAGAAGTTCCAGTCGGGTTTTTGAGAAATATAGAATACTGAAATTGCTCTACATCAATCTCAGAATCAATTCTTGTACTTCTGGAACTAAATGCAGCCTTCAATACTGCACGTCTGTTTCTGTTCTGCCCATCAGACTGCAACTTCTTTTGACTTTTAAACGCTTTTTAACTGAAGATCTCAATCCAAAATAATGTGTAAATCTGTTTTGTTGCTTCCTTGCTCAGACAATAATAGCTTCAGCAATGCAAACAGCTTCTGCAGCTTTAAGGAAGAGCTAATAAAGAGCATGATGTTTTAATACCTGTTTAAACGTTACATAATTAGCCCCCTATTAGCTTCACTTAATCATCATTTCTCTTTAACAGAAAGCTGTAGAGACTTAAGATGTAGATCTGCCTTCATATCTGTGGTGCTGCTTTCAGAACCATGACAGGGTCACAGCAGGAACATGTTATCAACATTTAACACGGTCACCTCTTACTGGGACTATAATAAAAATACATGGCAATAGGAAAGAAGAGAGTAAAAGGCCATTTTTGATTATTATCAAATCTACAACCTGACATGATCACTCCACGTCAATAATAGGAAATATGTTTAACCTCATATTTGTACTTATTTTTTTACCTTGTTGGTCCAACAGCACCATGATGCTGTCCCGGTGGGTGTGGCCATAGAAATGTCCCGCAACGACACGACTGTACTTCCTGAAGATGGCGACCAGCCTCTCGTTGTAGCTCTCTCTTACAGCAGTGGTGTTTCTGGCAAAGGGCAGGTACCCGACTGGTACATGAGCTATGATGTACACCTAGAGCAGGAAGGGAGCCACATTTAAGGTATGGTAATTCGTTTGACAACGATAACCCGGACTTAAAAAACAGAATCAACATAAGGCAGGTCAAAGGTCAGGGTTCAAGGTCAAAACTTGTTAGACCTTCTCCAGGCTCTGAGCAGCTTTCTCCAGAGTTTTCTCCAGCCACTCGAACTGTCCAGCAGGGTCCGTCATGTTACTCGTGACTTTATTAGGACCGTAGTAGAGGATAGTGTTGAGACTAAGCACCCGCAAACCAGGCTTCACCAGCTGGGAGTAGAAACCACCTGCAGGAACAAGACAGACATTTAATCGCTGACAACTTTGAGAATGGATTAATTATTTAAGTCTTTTATGATGCAAAAACACAAAACCTCCCCTGGTTCCATCTTCTTAATGTCTGCTGAGTTATTATTGTAATTGGGGTTTTTGGACTTTTGGATTGATAAAACAAGCGAGTAAAGACATCTCCTTGAGCTCTGAAATATTGTATATTTTTCACTATTTCCTAACGTTTTATAGACTAAGCAATTCATTGAAAAACTACTTGACAGCTTTATCATAACGGCTGAAGTCGAATCAATAAAACATACGAAAGTTGAGTTTAACAAGTCGAGTTTGTGCTCTCAGTGTAGCGAAACAAAGCCTGTAATTCTTGGTAAATATTTAAAGCACCGTATTTTAAACATATTCTGTAATGCAGAAACTGCAACGATCGGACAGAAACACTCTCACAGCAGCCGATGTACTAACACGTTACCTTGTGAGAGTGTGAGCAGAGCTTCAGTCTGCAGCCAGGGTTTCCACAGCTGAGCAGCAGCTTTGTAGATGGCGTTCGTGGACGTCGGCATCTGGTCCTAAAAACAATGACGCAAACGCAAAAACACAGAAACAGCAGCACGTTACGTGGCAACATGTCAATACAAGCAAAATGCATCATACAACGGCAGTTATAATCAAATAAATTCAGAGAATTATCATGCAAGAATTTTAATTCTTAAACAATATGTAATAGATGTGCAAATATTATTTCCTAAAAATATCAGACTATCATCCACTGTCTCTAGTCATTCTGCTTTTTTTTTTAAATGTTTGTGTCATATAATCAAATACTTTAGAGGCTTTTCTATCTGAATAAGCTCAAATATATCCTAAATAATTGCCTTGTAAATGCTCAAATTCATGTATATTCATTAATACTGGCGCAGAGTCTGTATCAGAAGTTTCCCTTCCTCACTTACTTCTGCAAAAGACAGACTGCTGAGTGATGATAGGGTTATGCTCTCATTTCTACATCCTACAATCATTCGTCTTCATCATCCTTCGTCTCCGAGCAAAGCTTGAGACTTTATCCTCTCACATAGAGTCACCTGAGGCCAGTAGTCGTGGTTTCCCAGAGCGGGATAGACTGTCAGATTGGGGAAGTGCTCTCTGACGGTCTGGGTCATGTTACTGATCACCTGGATCACTACGTCTGTAGTGAGCTCGTCTGCAGGGACGTGGGGCGGACTGTCACTGGTAGGGAGGGAAAAGAAGAGCCAGTATCATTAACGCAGCTCAAATCAGCCACAGACGAGCTAAAGAATAGAAGCTGTGAATATTGTACATGCTTATTTTGATGCCTGCAGACACACAACTCCTTTGCATAAATGGTAGTTTTCCAGTTGTTAACTCCCCTGCATTACCATACACTTTCAGTTTTCTGGGTTTTTCTGATTTTATTTACTTTATTTTAATATATTACTGCTTATAAATTACTGCTATTACAGCAAACCTTTTACAGTAAAAGGCTTCCAGCAAAGAGAATGAAGCATGACTTTAAATGTGGCGTAACAGCAGCAAGTGACGAGTTGCCAGTCAACACTACCAGTAGAAAACCGTAACTTCCCAACACGACTGTACTTCCCGTCCATCAGGTCATAGCTGTAGAACAGCTGGCTCAGCAGAGTCGTACTCAGCCGCACAATATTGCAGAAATAACGTGAATTCCAAGGAACAATGGATTTCCCCTTTAAGTGAAAAGGCAAACCTCATGCTGCAAAGCCCAACAACAATAGAATAAAGCAAAAAATCTGCTTACACAGTAACTTAAAACTTGGAAAAGTCTCCCGGGGTTGGAGGATTAAGTGGCAAGGCGTTCTCTTAAGCATGTTTAATAAGCCTATGAATTCCTGGCTTAGCTGATTAGCTGCTGATTAATAGAGCGCTGTATGGATGTACTGCTGTGTATGCTTACAACTGTGAACATGAGTTTCCAGTTGGAGTGAATAACTCATCTTTCAAGGCTCTGGTGCTTTAGGACTTTATTCACTGCCTTTAAAGACATTGTGCACCGTCGGTCTACTTAAAGTAACCAGCTGACTTTAAAATATGCAGCTAATAAAATAACAGTTGCAGCCTTAATGCCACTAAACTCTGAGATTGTGCATTTTGGTACAAAGTTAAGATGATATTCTGTTATTATGGATACGGTCCGTTAGCTGCTCACCCAGAAAACCCACAAAGGAGATCATAAAGTAAAGGAAAATTAGCACTAAACACAGGGAATGGCATTCGTTTTGCAGGTATTTGGGAATAAACCAAGATATTGGATAAACTGAAATGATGATGATGGTGCTCGATGAAAACTCAGAGGCTCATTAAACTTATTGCAACGCATCCAGTGGGGACCGTGAATGTCTGAACCAAATAAAATGGCCATGCGACTCGTACATAACCAAAGAAAAAACACGCCCTTGAGGAAGTGGGGACGATCCAGAGTGACTGAAACCGCAAAGTGGTTTTGTTCTCACATAAAGAACACACACACACACACAGAGAAGTACACGAGGTACACGACTGTTACTGCAGTGAGAGAACAGGATATGAAACTACTTTGAAACCACTGCTTCTGTTCTATGAGCTGGTTAGTCGCACTGTGGATCATTTATATGCAACATGCAGGATATTCAGTGTTCAGCCCCAGACGAATAAAACCTTCTTCTTTGAGAAGTGAAAACATCCACTTCCCCCTCATCAGCGTACAGACCCGGTCCATATGATGAAGTCCTGTGGCTGTGTGAGCGGCGCCATGTGAGCGAACGCCGACTGGATGAGGCGGTACGGGGAGTCACACAGGAAGTCCCCGAACAGACCGGCGTGGGGAGCGGGGACCCCTTTGGAGGAGAAGCAAACCTTGGTGGGGTCTGGGGCCAGGTGGTAGGTGGGGTCCAGGTGGAGGTCAGTGATGTGCCAGAACCTGCCTGTATTGATGGAGGGAAAGTGAATAAGAAGAAAGGGTGAAAGGTTTAGATAAAAGGAATGAGAAATTTAAAGCAATTGTAATGGGTATTTCACTTCAAACTAAATAAAAAATACATAGCATTATTCAGCTTTTATCTTATGCATTATAATGCTGATATATTTACCTTTTTTGTGCTTGTGCGGTGAGGTGATTATAGGCTATTATAGTCCTACTTTTTCTATTTTGTTTCTCACAGCACAGTCTTTTTCCTTGGTGTCATTTCATGATTATTTAAGTCTTATTTTTGGGTAGGTTATAAAACAAACCCCAAACCTGTTTCGCGATTAAAGCAAAACAAAAAAAGCCATAAACCCACCTGTGCCCCATTAAATGAACATGTGGGAGTTTCTGGCTAAACTCCGTTTAAAAATCTGTCAATTGATGCGTGTTTGATCATCCGCAAACAAAATGTACCTTTCACAGCAACATTTTACACTTAATATGAACCCACACTGTCTTAAGGTAAATTCGGCGAGCACGACATCCACCAAGCAGCACGATATTTAAGAAAATATCGCCTTTTATAGCAGAATCACGAAACTCTTAACGCTTAACAGCGCAGTGAAGCCTTGCAGATAAACAACAGCATTGATTTGAGCTGTAAATGATAACTTCCTGTGGGAAGTGACACACTGGACTTCAGACCGAGTTCTCGTTAGCGAGAAGTCCCGGGCTCTCCGCTCACCTGTGCCCGCCAGGTAGCTGCCTCCGGTAGGTGCCGCCGCACGCGGAGCCGCGCCGAACAGCAGCAGCACAAAACCCAGAAGATGAAGCATGTTAGAGAGCGGCCGTGCGGTGCGTCACAGAGCCGCCAGGTACACCAGCTGCTCACCGCGGCGGGACATCCACCTCCGCAATAAACAGGAAGTACAGCGGAGCACGGGTCACGTGACTCGCTGTCTTTTGGAAGAGGAATTTGTGTCTGCAGGGTTCGTCCTCACATCCGCCAGACAGTAAAATGCTGCTTATAATATTATACAAATATTATCTAGAATAGTTTAACAGCCGCTGGGGCCATGTTTCTCTGTGGAGAGCTTTTATTTTGGATGCTTTCAGTATGTACTTTTGCTTAATTAACATTTCCAATGCAGGACTTTTACTTGTAATGGAGTATTAGACGTGTGTTATTGTTACTTTTGCTTAATAATACATTGATATGGAGCTCTTAATGACCAGGGTCACTCTGTCCTAACACACATTCCCCAACATCTGTAGGTTATTAAAAGAGTTTCCTCAGTTTGTTTCACCAGAGAGACGTTTTCTTCTCCTCTACCTTTACATTCATGAAAGCCTGAATGTGTGTGTGTGTGTGTGTGTGTGTGTGTGTGCACATTGTTCACTGTAGGCTATCAAACAGGGGTGGCAGCGGTATTCAAATCCTTCACTCTTCTCCGTGTGATGCTGACTGGAAATCTTTGTATTTGAGCAGAGAAACTACATCCTTTGTGATGATAATCTGTAAAACCGTGTAGCTGCTCTGCGTTCTCCACTTCCTAGAGTCATCTGATACATGTAGTGAAGTAAACATGGAATCTCACAAAATTAAAAAAACCTCACATTTGAAGTTAAAGCGATTGTTTGCAACCTTTTTGGCTTGTGACCCGTCTATAAGAGGCCAAGTCTACATGTGACCCCTCATCACAGGTTATAGCAAGTGGTTCAACCAAAGAGAGGATTGTTTAATTTTAGGACCAAAGAGGTTAAACTATCCAGTATTTCACAAGAAAAAACAAACTTCTGTTCTTCTCTGTCCATTTAATCATCATGTCACCCTTCAAATTTATATTGGGGCTTATTATACAGGGACTATTTCTTGTGGCTTATCCAGAGAAACAGGACACTGTTACTGGAGAGATCGACTGCTGTTGAAAATCTCCAAACCTCTCCAGTTAAAACTCAAACTATTTGCATGGCCAGATACCACAAGAGGTGAGTGGTAAAGTATGCTAGAGTGACCCGCCCCTTCTCTGTAGCGAGCATTAAAGACTCATTTTAGGCCTTTGAATCTGATAAAATCACATCAGGGGAGTAATCAGAGACAAACTGTTCGCTCTGAGGGGATAATTTGGCATATTGATGCAATTGCTCCGCCAGAAAATTGTCTCATTATGCCACCAGGTTGTGAAGCCAGAGGAGGGGGGAGACTGATCGCTGTGTAACTGGAGAATAATGTTTTCGTCACGATACAGTGACACTTCCTCTTCTACAAGGTCAGAGGTCAAGGTTTGGATTATTTATTCTCTGATCGACCGCATCGAACGGAAGCACTCGTACAACACGATAATCAATACATCAGAGAAGAGGCGAACACGTACTCTCTGTGTCTTTTTTTATTTCATGTTTCACACAGGGTTTGCAAAGACGATCCATCCAACACGACAGAAATGTTTTCATATATAAAAAAAAAAAAGAAATTCTTACAAAACATGTGCAGCCTGCGGGCCGTGAACATGTGGAGGAGGATGAAGTGCAAAGAGAAGCATACAGTCAATAATAATTAGAAAATCAACACTTCTTGGCCGGTTTGGGACGCCGTCAGTCGGAGCACTCATGCCTTCTCGTAGCTACGCACCGCATGGATGTCTTCAAAGGTCAGATTCTGCAGGGGAGAGAGGACAGTTACCATGACGGGGGAATTCAGTGGTCAGTGCCAACAGCCACAACTAGTGGCTAATTTACTTTGTTTAATGCAAGCAAGCTAGTTTGACTATGAATGTAACAGAAAACACTTCCTCAGCTGCATTTAGTGGAGCTTCAGAAAGACAATAGAGCGGTCTGAAATGTGTTTTGCGAGTTTTTGTTTCTGTGTTTTTTAATGTTGAGCCCAGAGAGTTTCCTGAATAATGTCTAATAATAATAATAATAATAATAATAATAATGTCCTCTTAACGCGAAGAAAGCAAAGCTCATTGCCCACTAACATCACATTTTCTGGATTCACCTTGATTTGATTTTGACATTTTTCAGAGATATTTCTTTTTGTTTGATAGGAAATTGACCTGAGAATTGATACTACTGTCTGCTAATTTGCTTTCTAATTAGACTGAGCTCCTGAAACGTCATGCATTTTTATAAAACTATGTATTTCTGTATTCCAATAATGCACAACAAATCTCCCAGATGATGATTTTACCATGTGGCTACACAATAACACTCACAGTTTGAGTGCCCTTTTCTACTTTCTTAGTAAATGTGCTATTAATGTCACGTATATTGATAAAGTCAAACAGGACAGGAATAAGAGCTATGTGTGACTTGGGTCTGCTCGTCTTACCATGACCATCTTGCCATCCTTGATTTCTCTGACGAACTTGGTCTCTTTGCCGTCCCACTTCTGGACGTGGACCAACTTGTCTCCATCCATGGTCACTGTGGACTGAAAGAGGAGAATGTTTTTTAACAGGTGAGGCGGAAAAAATGAGTGTGCTAAGATGCTGCCAAAGGTTGGCTTATTTCCAGAGGTCTCAAGATCTCTGCAGAACTGCATTTGGAAAACATGCTTTTTTAACTCATTATCTACTCAACACATCGGGAGAGAACAGGGGTAAGAATTAAATCTTGGATTAAGTCGGATTTCATGATGAGGATTATTTGAATTAAAGCCCAGTTAAACACAAGTTAGACACGTCTTGGACAGCCCTCAAGCCCTCCTGGTGTCTCCGGACTGGACTGGTGGTTTAACAGGTTGTTCAGCAAGAAAAATGCTTGAATTTGCTTCAAACCACAGTGTTTGCAAGAGAATTTCTTTTTCTGTCAACTTACTTTGCAGGCCCTGTCATCAGCGGTGGTTTCGTCGAACTCCTCTCCCAGCTTGAAGGAGATCTCTGTGTTTTTGAAGGTGCTCTGGGTGCGAACCACCACCTTGTCACCCTCCTGGCTGATGATTACAGTCGGCTTGGTCACATTACCAACCTGCCGGGTGGCAAAGCCCACACCTGACCAGGGAACAGGGGTGAAATACGTCTGTTAACGGCCTCTGAACATTTAATTTGTTATAATTTGTTTTTCTGTCTTGATTCATTGCATTTGTGAATGAAATGACACAAAACAGAAAAGAGAAGAAAAAGACGGCTGTTACTCACCAAGTGCTTTCATGTACTCATCGAAATTCTCACTGTCAACCAGTTTCCAAGTGGCACAGAAGGCGTCAACCATGGTGAAGGTTTTCAGAGAGGCAAAGTAATCTCCAAAGCACACTGAGCAAGCTGCAGCTTTTGCAAGTTTCCCCCCTTGTGTTATTATTCTGCTCCTTATTATCATGCATGTAGGTGGGTGGCGCCATGCATCCCATTGGCTCAGGAGATTTTCTCTGAGTTGTTATTGGATATTCAAAATGGGTCACGGTTTTACGGACCCTTAGACAGAAAAAAAGAAAGAAGCTAAATTAGCCCATTTGTATACTTAATGATGTAATTACTCTCATTCATGGGTGCCAGTTGGGTTGGAGGTAAAGTGTGGTGCTCGCCTTATCTCAGCCTGAGGAAATCCACATTTAAGAGGGAGAGAGAGTAAAAAACGAGTTGGCGAGCGTTAGGAGCTGATCCATATTTATGTTTTAATGAATTTCCTCATCTTAATCCCCTGTTGGCCTTGCGTTACAGACAGGCCTCCTTGTGTCTGGAATGTGTCCTGTAGGGGTCAGCGAAGCAGAATCACTTTGTTTGACAGCCCTTTGTCCTGAACTGCATTAACAACCCCCCCTCAACTGCAATTTCTTCATGCTCAACACACACACTAATTACTGTCTATAAACGTTTGTGTGTGAGAGAGAGAGAGACAGTGAGTATGTGTCTCACACAAAGTAAATGTATGTTAGTGTCATATCTGCTTCAAGCTTTGCATCAAAGGAAGTTGGTTTTTCTTGTTGGCGCAAACTAATACAGTCAAAAATGTCCTCAAAGCCATTCAGGATCAACTGAAATGATGCTAAAGTGAATCTACTCAGTGTTTTATGAGCCGATGTTTGTTTTCTGTCAGATGAAATGACGTCTTCTCAGATACTTTACTCGGTCACAGATTTCAGGTGCTTGTACTTCCAGTGTGTTTTTCCACAGCGGAGAGAGATACTATACGCTTGTACTCACTTTATTTATATGGTAGCTGTAGTTAAAGATTATTTTCCTTGTCCTTCCTCCCCTCCCCCTTTTCTCCTGTATCTTTATGTCTTGTCACCGTCCCTCCTCCAGTTTTTTTTCCCTCCTTCTTTCTTCATGTTTTCACACTCTTTCCTTTCTTCATTCTTCTTCACTTCCCTCCCTCTCCTTCTTCATCTGATCCGAAAACATGAGCAGGAATACTCTCGTCTTCACAGTAAGCACTTTTACTTTGGATATCTGCGTACATTTTTAGATTGCAGGACTTGACTTGATAATGATTTGAGTGCCTGCTTCTTGAAAAGTCCATCATGCAGGTTGGCCAGTATATTTTGATTTGCTTTCCGGCATGAGCTCAGTCTGCTGGGACAGTTTCAGCAGCATACAGTACTACACCCATGGATCCGGAATCACATATGAGTTGTATGTTTGGGTGTCTGCATACGTTCGGCTCTGCAGTGCAGGGTGAGTGGAGAGTAGTGACCTTCTCATGTTGTGAAGGATCTCTGGCGCCACTCTCTGGTGAGAAAGAGAAAAGTGTCGGCGTTTGAAATGAAAGAAAGCTGCACGTAGTTGTTTGATTGTTCACAGGTCTGAACTCCCTCATCAGTATCCTTGTGTTATCTAACATATAGATTCTCTGAACAGGAGCAAATCTTAATATTGTATATTACGATATATAGATTTTAAGATATGTGCAGCAACGGTTCTTCATAAAAGAGAAGTAAAGAGTGACTTGTCTGTTCTGATCCATGTTCTGTCGCATCTTTAATCTATGGTGGAAGAAGTACTCAGATCCTTTACTTTCACAACTAGATCTTTTATAAAACTTTTCTTACACTGATGTGTGTCACAACTGCTTTATATACAGGCAGCTACTTTAGTCCAGTGGTCCCCAACCGAAGGGGTCGGGCCCCTCCGAAGGGTCACAACATAAATCTGAAGGGTCGTGAAATTTTGTGAAATGTTGGATAATTTGTACCCTTATTTAAAAGAAGCCACCCGAGAGGTTCAGAGGCAGAGGAGGAGGCCCAACTGCTTTTTGTTAAGAGGTCACAAGCCCAAGCAGGTTTGTGAACCGCTGCTTCGACCTTTAACAATGTGTTGTATTTCATAAGATCATAATATGGTTTTTTTTTATGTAAAATCTCTGAAAAGTCAAATAAATTCAAGAATCAAGTAAATGGAAATAGTCAAGTACAAGTACTTCAAAACTGTACTTAAATACAGTACTTGAGTGAATGTTTAGTGTCACTTCCTCATAGTCGTCCTTCTTTTCTCACTTATGTGATGTTGTTGCTTTTCACGTAGGCTGCGGTTTAATTCAGCTCTCTAAAGTGACTCGGTCGAGATGAGCGTTGTCCCACTTCCTCTTAGTTTTTCTTTAATTACTTTCATACCAGAACATAAAACATAGCGTGAACGGCGATGTAGATGTTAAACTTACTGCACATCAAGCAATAACAGGTGATACAGAAATAACTGTAAAAAACGAATACATCTGTAAGACAGCACGAGTACAAAATGTGCCAAATATTGAGCTGGTTTACATTTCAAGCAGCAATATAATGTTGTGTTATTGAGCTACTAGTTAACCTACTGACTAAGCGTCTGGACTAAAAGGCTTTTTACAGTAAAAAAAAATCCTGAAAATGATCACTGCTGTAACTAGACTGCGCTCGGTGTGTTGACGGTGGCGTAGAGGTTGCTGGGATCAGCAGAGGCTGCAGCAGCAGAAGAAGAGGAGGCTTTCAGGGTGGTGTAGGTCACTGCATCACCTTCATCATCATCACCACTGTTAACCAGAGCCTGGAGAACAACAGACAAACAGCACAGCACATAAATTACACAACATTAAATGACTCAGGACAATGCAAGTAAATGCAACATTATGGCATCCAGCAGCACACAAACACAACACGATTCTCAGTAATGCTCAATAATCCTGACATGTAGACCTTTAATGGTAAAATAAAGAAGTGTTTTCATTCACTACCATCATCCCTACAACCAATCAGGCAGCTTACCCGGGCTTTCCTGTCGGTCTTCCTGGTGTAGCTGACGGAGGCGTAGGAAACGCCATCTTCAGGATCAGCCTATCAGAGAAGACAACACAACGGCGGCTTAGCAACATGTGCTTTGTGTAGCTTTGTACTGGGAGCAGTGTGAGACCTCACCGCGTCCCGACTGGTTTCTGGAGTCTGCGGTTTTCTTCCTGAAAGAGACAAAAGAGAGTCGACTTTAGTTTCCGCAATGAAAATCCAGGTTTATAGAAGTTCCGTCTGCGGTCGCTCTCACCTTTAGCTCTCTTCCACCTGATGAGTGCAACGACAGTTAATAAGAGAGCTGCCACACCAACTGCCACGATGAGGAACTTCGCCCAAATTGGAAATTCTGAAAACATTAAAAACATCTTGAATGCACAGTTCAGTTTGAATGCTAAATATAACATGATGCTGTATTTGAATTGACGAAGTGATTGTCAGTGTTTTGCTGCATGTCTTTGCTAACTGTGAATGAATGTCTCAGTTCCCGTCAGTCCCTGTCTCCAGGCCATGCTCACTTCTCCCAGGCCATGGTCTTCCCTCCAACTCCCCAGACCTGCCATCCTCGAGCCGTCCACCGGATGCCCTCAGACTTTTCCGCCATACTTCCTCATTCACTTGCTCACCTGTTCTCACTACAAGTAGCGGCCCACGTCCTTCGTTGGCTGCCAGTTTGTTATATGTTACGTTGCTGTGTGCTTCTGGTCTTGGTCCCCTGTTTCTGCCTGCCTTTCCTGCGTGATGTCACCTTTTGCCTTTATTCTGGAGTTTGGATTTCTGCCTGCTCCTTAAAGGATCTGCTTGCTTGTGTTTGACTGCTCTCCCTCGCCTGCCTCACTGTCCTGTAAGCCTTTGTACCTTCTTGTAAATATTAAATTAACCTGCATGCACAGTTGTGACAAGCAGAGGATCTTGAGGGTGAGCAACAACAAGGTTTGAGACTCAGACGCTCCACTACATCAGTGCAAAAACGTACTTTTTGTTTTGACTTAAAAGTAATAATGAAAACGAAAGATGCAAAAGACTGAGTTCCTGCCTTGTACTTCTGTTGAAGTATCATTGGTTGTTGGGCTGTTTTCAGTTGTACTTCTTCGTGTGTCACCTGGACGAATGAAATGACTGTTCAGTTAGAAAATATTTAACAAGACGGTTTAAACATTCATTTGATAGTTTGAACCAAATCACTTATTTTTGGAACCAAAAAAATGCATCTAATAAAAACACAATCTGCTATTAGTTTGACAGAGCAAACACTTAACTCAAGGTCCACTTACTAGTTCTTCCCAGAGCTTTCAACCACGCCACTATTGAGATGTGGCTGAAAGCTCCACGAAAAGGGAAGTGCAACGGAAACTAAGCAGCTACGCTAAAAAAAAAAGAACAAAAGCAGAAGTTGTTCGTGGGTTCTGAGGCTGTCGGCTTCCAAAATTCTTCAACATTTTCTCTCCAAAAGGTTTGTTTGCTTCCGTCATTGCATCCGTACGAATGTAAGGAACATTTCAAAACATTCAATCATTTACTAATGAAACAACACAAACCAGAACACCCCAAACAACATGAAACAGAGGCTCAAAGTGTCTGTCAGGATCTAAACGCCCTTTTGCCTGCAGCTCTTTGTCAACTGAGAATTTAGTAGAAAAAGAGACATAAAACAGTCGACTCACCGCTTTGTGGTTCTGTAGAAGCTTCATTGATTGTAGACGCTGTCGTGGTTTTACCGGCTTTCATGCTGATTTCAGTTGTTGTTGATTTAGCTGTTGTTGTTGGTTCTGTTGTTGTTGTTGTTGTGTCCTCACCTGAACACATGAACACAACCAACTGTTCAGTACCAAACTTGTGTTGTGATGTCATATTAAAACTTCAAATCCATGAAATAAACACATATTTTAGGTCATTATTCAGCTCAGACTTTAAACAGCTCAACATATTCTCACCTGGTTTCTCACCTGAGGGCTGAAGTCTGAAGGGAAACTTCTTCACTCTGTTACCATCAGTCACTTCACATGTAAAGAAGTCATACCTCGATGTGTAAATGTAATTATAAGTCAGAAAGGCCACAGAGGCCCTGCAGGGAGACTGTGATGTCTTCAAGTCTCTGTTGTCTTTATCCACATCTCTACCATTAAACAGCCACTTCACTGTGTCTCCACATCGTCCATATGTCGACACAGAGCAGGTTAACGTCACCTTATCATCGTCCTCGTCTTCAGTCACTGGTGAAGACGGAGATATTGAGAGAGAAAGACAACAAGAGTGAAATGAACGTCATCACTGTAATCGTACTTATTGTAATGTTTCAGTATGTTGTTTTAAAAAGACAGTTTGAGCTGAAAACATTATGATGTAAATACTCACTGGTCACAACAGACAGAGGAACCACAGAGCCTGGACCTTGTTGTTGTCCTAACTTGTTATATTGTCTGCAGGTGTAATCACCAGCATCCTCCACTGTGACGTTCTTTATAACCAGAAAACACTTCTCTGTCACACTCAGTCTGTTGGATTTAGCTCTGGCGTTTTTACCAATCTGCCCAAGTTGAATCAGCTCTACTGCTCCTTGGCTTCCTGAACCAGCAAAGAGCCACGTAGTACTGTCACACTGTTGCTGACCGTCTATCACATTTCCAGAAGGCAAAGTGACTTCATCTCCAACTCTGACAGTGAGGTAGAGATGTTCTTCGGCTGCTGCTGCTGAGAAGATGATTAAAAGTAAAGTGAAATTAGAAAATGTCTGTTATGCTTCATCCTTAGTTTCCAAGAGTTCATTAAACTCACTCATTTGTTAAAAACAACAGATTTGGTTGTCTCAGGCAAATAAAATGTAGGTAATAAAGTACCTTTAATAATAATGCTGAAGTCATTTTTTGCAGTGTGCCTTCCTTTTATATATGTGATATTTTATTCTTACCTGTAAACTGAAGCACCGCTGTAAGAAATAAAGACATTTGAATCCTTTTGAAGTCAACCATGGTGACTCTGTGTCTCTCTCCTTCTTCTGTCTCTTGTTCTCACGCTCACAAGTGCTCTAGTAGAGAGATGCTGCATCTACTTCCTGTGGTTAGTGTGATGTCACTTCCTCGTAGTGACTTTTTGTCTGTTTTAGATTTCCGTCCCTCTGAATTTCTTGTCGATGTCCAAACAGCCAGAATCTTTGTTACAATTTTCACTTTAACACTTTTGAAATGTAGATTTCTCTCATCCACAGTGACTGACAGCGACCCCGAACTCTTGATCAGCAATATGAGATGCAGCCGTCAGTAAAGATGTTTAAAGACATTTTACTGGTCTGAGATCTGTTGTTTCCTCATTGTGTCTTAAGTTATTTTTTCTGAGATGTAAAGGGGAAGTGTTTTGGTGAGAATGTGGGTACAACAGCAGCAGAGCTCTGGAGGTTTTACCCTCTCATGATGACCAGATGAGCATCACAAACACACGAAGCTCACAGGAACAGACGGTCGACACTAATTTTTTCATTCAGGTTGAGAAATTTTGGATGATTTGGGGTCACCGAGACTCCAGCTCTGTTTACTGATAGATAATCATGCGGCAATCATTATTATCATGATAATTTATCATCAAATTATGAAAACGGGAAAAAAAAAAAGCACCAAAAAGCTGATTTAGACCAAAGTCCAAACCATTTTTTCACTCATTCAGCTATTTAATATGAAGCTCAGTGTTGACATCAGTCCAAGTAACGTTCTATAACATCCTTTTAGTTTGCTGTTGGACACTTTCATACCAGGTCCTTCAAAACAAACTGAACAGAGACGCAAACCAGCGAATAATAACATGAGGATTGAATTCCCAAATTCACTTTTGCCAACTCTTCTATCATTATAACACAGCAACATTTATGTTCCGGTAATAGTTCATTAGAAAAGTAGTGTAATCCATTTTGGAGGATCCAGCGACGGAGAAAAGGAAATATTTCATAGTGGTATATTATAGTGTGGTGCGTACACTTTTTAGTCCTACTCACCACTAATTATTGCATATAAACAATATTAAAACCATATTTTGAACTTTACCACTATTAACCCAAGAAAAGGAACAGCATGACCAACTATTAAGATCATGCTTCTTACCATTCCTGTAAAATTAGCCTTAGACACCTACCCAGGATAAAAAGGCTACTCGTCTTCCTCTCAGTGAAATGAATGCAGGTTTAAATATTATCAGCAAAATGTAATTTAAATATAAAAATAAAATGACTCTATTATCTTACATATTTCATATTATTAGATCATTATATGATAATTATGATGTATTGTGAGTGTAGCAGTGTGTGTTTTTTATAGTTTTTGATCAACAGTGGAGCTCTATGGCACAGAGGGATTAAGATATATCAGGCTTTGGATACGCAGACGTTGTAGAGGTTGTATACATGCATGTGAATGGTAGGTAGAATATTCCCAGACTTGTCCTTTGAGAAAAGACTGAAAAGAGCTCTTGAACATAAAGTTATTCCTGGAATCCGTTGAGCAGCATGCTGATAAAACAGACAAATGTGGAGGGCAAAAAAAAACACCCCAGACATCCAGTCATTGTTGATGTCTGTGCCAAAATTACATAGAGACACAATCTGGATGTGTTTATTCTAAGAATAGTGCCTTCCCAGGCCCTAGATGGCTCAAGACCAAGTGCACTAACTGTGGAAAAAAAAAATCGCCACTGTTTCCATCTTTGCTGAATCTGTTTATGTGTGTTTATCTCATTTAAAAATACAGCACGCACTTGTCGGCCTCGGTGGCTTAAAAGAAAGTCTTACTGGCACGAATCCACGCACATCTCAGAGTCTTGTTCACGACTTTCCATCCTATTTTCTGCAGGACGGTGGAAGGGAACCGAGGTCACCATGGAGGGACTATGCAAACAGAAACGACCAAAATTCAGAACGTCTTGCTGTGCAGAGACGGTGCTGGCCAGAGCTTTAGCTGCAGCGACTTGCAGCAACATCTGACTCCTTTGACATGAGGAAACAAATGTTTAGAGATGAAGAGTTCAGCACTGAAACAGAAGCCCAAAATGTGTTTCAACCTCTCTCTTTTATGCAACAGGGACCAAAAGTCAAGCACAGTTAGAAGAAGTTAGGAACGTGCTACTTCATACAAGAGTGTATATGTGTGGATAATAAACTCTTAGACAGTCTTAGACACGGCACTAATGACTGATCCCTGATGCACTGGGGGTTCACTTGCTTTTATGGATCTTTCACAGGGAAGAGAAAAATATGATTTGTTTACTTTTTAGGCCTCAAAAAGAGAAGAAAAAAAAACCAAGCTATATTTAAATTTAAATGTATTTTGACTGTTAATGCCACACAAAAGGCCACCTCATGTCAGCTCTTGTGGTATCTCGGTGCCAAGAATGCACAGAGCAGTTCTCTTGGGAGCTGCAGAGCATCACTTAACATTCCCTGTGAGGAGCTGTGCTGTCAGGCAGCGTAACCTAACAACCGCCCAGAGGAAACAAACAGAGCTGAGGGGGTGACACTGATGTATGCAGGGGGGGGGGGCATACGGGAACTTTGACCCATGAGCAACAGAGGCAACGGGTATCCACACCAGTCTCATCAAAATACGGCCATAACTGCGTCTTCCTCTTCACCAAAGACGATGGTCATTCTGCCATTATAAAGTGGCTATGATCTTTATATTCTTATAATAACGACTGATCACATGTGTAATGTGAAAGGGGTCAGCTCTGTAAGGAGTGTCCCCACGAATGATAATGTTGCTCCATAACTGCTGGATGTGTAAATAAGCAACTGTTTATTTATCTGCTATATATTTTGTTTTTTAATGTCCATGTTGATTTGATAATGAAAATGAAAATGAAAATGAATGCAGGTTTAAATAAACGTACAAAATATTATCAGCAAAAGGTAATTCATAAAAGTAAAAGCTCTCATTATGTAAAATGACTCTATTATCTTATATATTTCCTATTATTAGATTATTATATGATGTATGAACATGTAAGCAGCATTTTAATTGTGCTGAATCTAATCTATAACAATGCATTAAACCTTTTGATTTTGAGATTAAGATGATCAAATGTTTTGCATGAAAAGTCTCGTTCTGCAACTACAGCTGTCAGATAAATACACAAATACAAGTACTTTAATTAAGTATTTGAGTAAATGTTCTTAGTTTTTTTCCACCTCTGATAGAAAATAAGAAATACTAAAGTACAATGACATTATCATTAAACTAATATTACCACAGACACACTGTGAGGAGCAGCAGACATTTTATTTCTACTGTAAGTGAGGATGAGACCTGCGTGACGTCACCCTGAGGGCGGGGTTATGCAAATGAGGGAGACGAAGCAGAGGGAGGATGTGAGCGCCGGTCTCTCCCATCCTCATCATCACCACCACCACCACCACACCATCCTCTGAGGCTGGAGCTGCAGACAGACAGACGGACAGACAGACGGACAGACAGACGGACAGACAGACCACGACTCCGTCTCTTTGTTCACGCGGAACATGGCGTCAAAATGTCCAAAATGCGACAAGACGGTGTATTTCGGTAAGTGCGTGTTTTCTGTGCATCCGCCCAACGTCGAGACCATCACCGGGGGCTTTGACGGCCGGGCGGGAGCGTTTCCGTCCCTGTGGCCTCTCATGAAAAGACTTCTTCATGTCTGTTGATGCTTTACGGTTGTTTCCAGTGAGGGAGGAGGGAGTCCGTGTTTAAAACCAGCCTGGATGTGTTAGATTACAGCCCATGCAGACACAGAGTTACCCACAGAGGACCTGAGATGACGTCTGCCCATTGACAAAAAACAGCGGGGGGGGGGGGGGGGTCATTTAGTATATAATTACAAGGATATAATTACATCAAGAACCTTTTAAGAAGCATTCAGGAAAATAGCACAAAACATATCCTTTGATGATTTCATTCCTGAATATCTCTTGTTATATTATATATATATATATATATATATACATATATAATATATGTATATATATAATATGTCTAGTGTTCAGAATCACCAAGTTGAGCTTTCACTCGTCCTCTTAAGGCCAACTGGGTTTTTTTTATTTCTAATGAGTCAAAATCAAATAAGATAAACTGTTTTGCTTTCAAGTATTTCAGATGCAGAATATTTTGGTGAAGTTGACGTTTTTATAATTTAAGTGTGCTGTTGTTATGTAGTAAATGTAAAATCCTATAAACAAATCCAATATCGCCAACTGCCAATAGCTTGTTTTTGTCACTATAAGCTCCATGAAAAGAGCTACAGGCTAACAGCTGGCTATTAAAAAGATATTATTAGATATTTTATATAAAGTTATTAGATTTATAAATGTATGTCTTGATGTCTGACCTGAAAGTTAAAAGCTTCTCATGGCCTGCAGTGTAGATGAGGGCTGCAACTACAGCTTCTTTCCATTATCGATCCATCTGCCATGTATTTTCTCGATTAATCAGTTAATTGTTTGTTTATCGGCCTATGAAATTAAAAAATATCCATCACAATCTCCTGAAGCCCAAGTTTAAATGTTCAAACAGCTTGTTTTGTCCATCGCCATCAGTCCAAAAGATATTTAGTGTTCTATCCCCGAAGAAAACCTGCAAAAAGCTGGAACCAGTGATATTTTTGACATTATTTCGACGATTGTTAATCATCTAATAGATTAATCGACTATTAGTTTCAGCTGTGCTGTATTGTAAAACTAGTATTACAGCACAGCTTTACCCTGCAATACAAAAGTCCCAACAGAACAAAACACCCATTATGAACTCACTGCTGAGTATCACAGACATACAGTGGGAGTCAAACTGGTAACCAGTCTGCTTTGACGCAGCCCAGACTGGCCTGTCATTGGTTCACTATCTTTGGATGAGATTACAGGGAGCCATTAACAGTCCTGTTCGCTTGTGGTCATCAGCGTAAACTGTGTTATCTGACAGCTTATGACACCATCTTTACATCCACGTGTGTGTCCTCCTTTGAATGAAGGAGTTTAGGTGAGTTGAGTTGAGCCTCGGTCACTTAAATAGAAACACATCAGCTCCTTTTCATTTTGGAGCTGCACCAGATGACGTTGTAAATCATTCATCGATTGCACGTGGTTGATATGGATCGATTTTCTTTTTGTTCTTCATTTCAAAGCCCCGCCCTGCAGGTTCAACCAAACATGCTGTTCTGTCTCTCCTACAAGAGCACTGCTTCCTCCGGCAGTGTGAGCTGCTGTTTTGTAGCTGCACTGGGAATTTATTGTGGTGGAAATGCAAATTTTTTTTTTAAATGTTAAGTATTTATTTTTGTTCGGTTTATGGATTTTTGAAGTGTATATCCAACAACATTCACAGGAAGCCATTTTGAGGGGAGATTTTAATCCTCGTGGAGATGTCTCAAATATCAGTCTTTAAAAAAACAACAGTAGGTGAATGTTATTTGCTCAGTGGATTATTTCACACACTCACACACGTCCTCCACCATCAGTGCAAAGAGCTCGCTGTGTGTCAGGGTGACTTACTGTCACATATCACAGTGACAGGCTGGGCAGTAAACAGGAAGTGTCATGTTGTATCTGCTGGGATATTCTGGGAAGGACAAACAGATAAATGATTAGTGAACCTCTCTCCCATTCTTTCTTTCTGCAACAGCTTGAACAAAGGTGTACAAAAACTGTCAGTTTTTATTATATTCTTTCTCACACTGGATGTATATTCTATTCCAGCCGTCCCTTACAGTTAATGCATAACACATAACAATAGCTGCATAAATACTTCAATCAAAAACATGGATTTTGTGTGGCAGTGGTGGAAGAAGTACTCAGATCTACTTAAGTAAAAGTATAAATACCACAGTGTCAGAAACAGTCATGCGTTCAAAATTCAAAAGCATCAAACTTTACATAAAGTACCAAAAGTAAAAGAACTCATTGTGCAGATTGGCCCATTTCATATGATATTATTGGATTATAATTATTGATGCATTGATATTTCTTATCTTAACCTACAATAGTAGGTTTGTTTATTATATTTTGTATCATTAAACTGAATCTGGAAAGTAAATAGTCACTTAAGTTATCAAATAAAAAATGTAGTGGAGTAATAAATACAATACTATCACTTTATTTTTCCATCATAATCAACTAGTCGCTAACATTAGCTAGTAGCATCCGACTAACATCAGGCTAACTTTACTCATCAGTGAAGTTGGGATTAGGCACTGTAAAGGGGACAGGTTGGAAATGGTGGGTCAAAGGGGAGCAGGAGGGGCAGGCCAAAGGGGAGGAACGCACTGAAGCTTTATGGAAAGTCTGAATTAATATGACTCAGACAACAAAATGCGAATCCCTCAGTGTCACTCTGCTCTCCTTCCAAACGCAGTGGAAAGAATGTGCTTGTGGTTGATATGAACTCCCAAGTGCCTGTCAAGTGTCTGCTGTCACTTTAACTCCAACGGTCTTCTGTAACAAACCGCTCAGCGATATCATTCAGAATATGTTTTACTCATGTCTTGTGTCCGGATTGTGGATTAGCTGTTGTACTGTACGTCACAAACTCTGAGTGGCAGTGCTCGTCAGCTCCTCTAAAGGTGTTTGAAGCGGCCTTTGAACCCCCTGATCTGTTTGGGAAGCCAGATTCTTCCTCTGTTTCTGTCAGATTTCACATACAGCTTTTAAAGGACCTAATTTCCCCTTTTAATCTTTTTCTAGATGGATTAATGACAACGGTGTTATAATCTTAGCTCTGATTTGAGTGTGTTTTCTGTTTATGCAAAACCTTTTAATGTATCGGACCCCTCCGGATGTGGATCTTCATTTTTTCTTTGGTGATTTTATGTATTTATCGGTCTACCCCCGTTATCATTTGGTTGCCCAGGACTGAGGAGCTGGTCCATTCATCTTAGCTGGATCTTTATACCCATTTTGAATGAGTTAATGTCCCATAGCACTGTAGTTTTTCCAACGCTGGTGGACATAAATTCCTAAAATCTGTCTCTTCTGCTTCCTCAGCGGAGAAGGTGTCGTCTTTAGGGAAAGACTGGCACAAGTTCTGTCTGAAATGTGAACGCTGCAACAAGACGTTGAACCCAGGAGGCCATGCTGAGGTAAGAGGAAGTGAACAGAAGGAGCATATTTGACATTTTAAGATATTAAGATATAACAGTGGAATATGTTTAAAGTTGACGTATCATTCCCACATTTCTGTGTCCAGGGTTGCCATTTTTAAGTGCTTTTATCTCACTTACCTAAAATAAACTGAGATGAGAGAAATAATCACTGCTGGAATAGATCATAACAGAAGGGGAAGGATCTGCCAAATGTCCTAATGACTCCACGTGGAGTCACTGTTAAAAGAGAACCTCAGCAGGAAGTACATGTGGTTTCCTTGTGGTCAGACTTGTACAGTCAATCTACTGACTTTCTAACCAGCCGGGGAGCCTGCAGCAAAGTCACTACAGTGACCGCTCAAGTTTGACCACAAAGAAACCTCATGTACTTCATGTTGAGGTTACTTTCTCTGCCAGTTAAAGTTAAATGAACTGTGAAGTATGAGGATCTGTTCACACCAAGCCTGTCTGGACGAGTTTATTCACCTTTGGAGCATCACTTTCTTTGGTGCAGTTTAAGATAAAAGTCATTTAAATCCAAGTGCACTGAAACATCTGAAACTTACTTACTGTGGTCCATTTTTGGGGCTTTAATATAAACTGGAGCTGATTCAAATCACTTCGTTCAGGCCCGACGTTCAGGTCAGTGGAACTTTGAGCCTATTTGTGGTCCGAGCTGTTCGTTCAGTTCAGTACAAAACGAGCCGATAAGCTCTGTGCATGAGCTTAATAATTTATCACATCACAGTTGTCAGATTCTGATTGTTTCTGTGGCTTTTAGCAGTCTTTTAATAAGCGTTTAACGAGGAAGTAACGCACTGTGAATCACAGCCGAGCTGATAACACTGCTGTCAGTCACCAGCGAGGAGCTCCACTGCTAAAAGCTACTGAGTCAGTCGTGACAATGGTGATTCAGTACAGTCAGTTCAGTTTAAAGGATGGTTGTTCGTATATCTACTGAACACTAGTGCAGCCTGTGTACTGTCCAGACGTGTCCGAGTGGCAAAGAGCCATTACTTTACATGAAGACAGCAATGTTGCATATTTAATGTCTGAAAAGGGTTGTGCATGGAAAGTCAAGCTGAGGACGTTTTCCTGGAAAAGACACGTTAGTCACGTAGTTAGCAAAAAGAAAGTGGTGTGTCATTTTCCAGGAAACTGAATGATGAAATAAAAAGTGACGGTAAACAGGCCGCAGAACGGGCTGATGCTCATATTTAGCTCTTTTCTTCATGCGTTATAAATTGGTGTGAACAGAGAAAATAACAGGAAGCAGACAAGTCTTATAAACGTCTGGGAATAAGTCCTGGTTCATTATTCGTTATTTGGCATTATGTGAATCCAAACAGACTTAAAACAAAAAATGTGTTTATACTTTTCTTTGGTTCCACTCAGAGACGCTCAGATGCCTCTGCTTACTGTCCCTCCCCCTTGTATTTTGCAGCACGATGGGACGCCTTACTGCCACAAGCCCTGCTACGCCGCCCTGTTTGGACCAAAAGGTGCCGTTTCTTCGTGTTTACACATGAACAAAACAACTCTGTATTGGCCATCTTCAGGTTTGTAAAGGCAACGTTTGCGTATGTTTTAGGCGTGAACATCGGCGGAGCTGGTTCCTACGTCTACGACAATCCTGCCAACGAGGCCCCTGCTGCCGTTTCCATGGAAACAGATGCCAAACCAGAGGAGGAGAAAAAAGCCCCCGCACGGGGACCAGTGAAGGGTGAGAAATATGTGGTGGAGCAAAAATAGAAAAACTGTCATATGTTGGGAGGATAAATTCAGTGTCTGCTCGAGTATTATCCTCTTCGTTCAGCTCCCTAATGGATGTGGAGAAAAACAGATGACAAAAGGAGAAACTCAGAGAGGAAGAACGTATATCAACTGTCAGTAAAACATTAAGAAAAGGAAGCCTGTACAGGGCTGACGCAGATAAAGATGTCTGAGTCAAAGGGATCATTTGAAGATGTGTGTGTGGAGAAAAGGGAGAAGTTGTAAATCTGTCAGAATAATAATGCTGCAGTTCAATGTGACTTCTTCAGCTGCGAGCTTCTCGTCTTTCTCTGGAGGACCCAACATCTGCCCCAGATGCAACAAGACGGTATATTTTGGTAAGCAGAGTGCTGTCTTCACATCTCACAGCTTGCGTGTATTATTCGAGTGTTGGAATGTGTCTAAGTGACAAAGGGGGCTGGTTGCCATGGTGACTATCTCCATGACGGTGTTCGTGTGTGTGTGTGTGTGTGTGTGTGTGTGCAGCGGAGAAGGTGTCGTCTCTCGGGAAGAACTGGCACCGGCCCTGTCTGCGCTGTGAGAGGTGCAGTAAGACTCTGGCTCCTGGCAGCCACGCAGAGGTGGGAGATGCAACGAGGCCACACTCTTTAAGCTGGATGTCACATTGTTGGTCTTATAAAACACAAACTGAAGCTTTTCAGACACAAGAAGGATTTCTTTGCTTTCTGTTGCAGCATGACGGACAGCCATACTGCCACAAACCGTGCTACGCCGTGCTGTTTGGGCCCAAAGGTATGAAGTCAGAAACACTTCAAACAATGCCTCAAAAACCAGCATGTCCCCAAACAACAAGGTCGTTTTACAGCTACAAATATTTATCAGAGGCATATTGGTTGTGAAGGTAAATGACCACTGTTTTTGAAGGTGCATGAAGAGAAGAGGAAACTATTATTATGCCTCGCTGATACCATAACATGATCCTACAGCCATTCTAAATTAGCGAGGTCACTTCCTAGTTAACTTAACAATATTGCATCTTAATTAGTTATAATAATAATGTAAATTTGCGGCTTTTCACTCCATAAAACTCAGGCTCTACTTAGAAAGGGAACCAGTGATGCCTCAAGCTTCAGCTCTCAGCATGGCTGCTGCAGAAACCTGTAATTAATGTGTGCACACTTACTAATGTCGTGCGACTGTGACTCTGAGCAGCAGAGGGCGCTGTGGACTAATCTGCAGCAAGCACGCAGGCAGGAAGGCTGCAGGAGAAGAAGAAACCGGGGGGAGAAAAAACTAATTTGTACTCTCAATTTAATAATTTGTGCACATGGCTTCCATAATTCATGCTCACACTTTAATAGTCTTTTAATAGGCTCTGCCTCGCACTCTCACACTGCAAACAAACAAAGCCATGAGATGTGTAGGTGAACAGGGCACCTTCATATGTCCTCTTCATCCTCCCTCAGGTGTAAACACCGGAGGTGTCGGCAGCTACATCTACGACGACCCCGAGGCCGAGGCGCAGCCCTGAGCCCCGCGTCCGGATGAAGAACCACCTCCAGGACCCCCCATGTCTCTTTGATTTGCCTTCTGCGGTCACGGTGACAGACGACACGTACTGCACTCACAGGGACGGATATTTAGATGTTTGTGTTGTATTTGTATATTGTTTATATATCTATTTTTTGTACTGAAACAAACCTTTAACACGTCCTCCCATGTGAGTTTCAGGTCTGCCTTTAAGTTTCTCGGTTCTCTTTGCCAAATAATTATTATGTAGTGGATTAAAGCGCCTGTGTTTTTTCACTCGTTATTAATAGTTTTTCAGACTTTTGTGCACTTACAAGATGTATTGTATGAAAACAAACATACCAGCCCACCAATGTATTGTCGGTGTTTCTTGAACAGGTTGTGGAGAGAGGGATGAGGTGTAGACCTGCATTTCACTGAATGTTATGATGCTGAGTTTGAGGTCTGTGGTGAACAAAAAGTGATCGACTGCGTATCACGATTTCTACAGTAAAACTGTGTGAAACCAAACCTGAGTTTGTGTCTGTGGATATCTACTTCATTTATTACAAAAACAACAACAATACTCACAAGTTATAATTTGGCAAGGAAACGTTTATTTATACAGAGCGATTTGTACATATCTTAAGGGCTGCAACTAATGATTATATTATTTAATTCATGATGTTCTGTTGATTATTTAAAAAAAAAACAATTAATCGTTTAGAAAAGAGCCCAATATACAGTCTTCAAATTGTTTTGTCTGAGCAACAATCCTAAATTATTTAATTTAGAATCATTTAAACAGAGAAAAGCAACACATCCTTACAAAGAAGAAGAAGGGGGAAGCAACAAATGTTTTGATGAATTTTCTGTGGAACGGCTAATTGATTAATCGACTAATCGACAAAAAAAAAAGGATATTAAGGAGAGCTGCGAACACATGCTCACATACAATTCATTCATAATATATCATATCAATATAGAGGCAACGAAATGATGTTTTCAGCTCATGTTACGACGTTTCAGTGAGCAGGAGCATAAAAACTCAAAGTAGCTCCACCAGATTTAGATTGAGCTCCAGTGACCTGAGAGGTGACTCAAAGCATCTCTTACATTCACATATAGAACTTTTAGTAAGAACCTTAAACTGTTTTATCATAACACTATGTATTGTTATTATTATTATTATTATTCCCTGTCAAAACTGCCTGAATTAACATATCAGCCGTCAACATATATTTATATAATTATTATATTAAAATTGTGACCCGCCTCCGAATAAAAAGGTAAAACGTCACCAACAGGATGAAGGCGGTGACGACCTTTACTGGCGACAGGGTCCCGGGAGCAGGAAAGATATGAATTTCAAGGGAATACTACCGGAAGTTTGGGAGAGTTTGTTTACAAAATAATAGTGTAGAACGTGACAATAACAATACACTTCATCAATATGCTGCAATACCCAGTGATGGAGAGTAATGAAGTACATACTCAAGGTCAAATTCGAGGTACTTTATGTACATGATATATTTCCACAGATCAAATCACTTCACGGTAGCATAATGATCCAACAATAATATGATATTATGATAGTATGCTATGAAATAACACTGATTGCATTGTGCCCACATTATATATTTAATTGTGCCTTTTAAAAGAAAAAAAAAACCCGTCAATTCACTAATCTACTAATATGATTGAACAGTTAAAAAATCTAAATTCAAAGCAATCAATAGTATTTCTACAATCCTGGCCACAGACCGGAGTATGATTTCGTGTTTCCTGGAGGGTCCCACCTACAGTGAAGCTAAACATTTTCATACATTTTCAATAAGAAAGCACGAGAACCACGCAGCAGATGTTTAATACAGGAAACACCCATCATTCTTTAATGCTGTAAAACAGAACACTTACATTATTCATTTATTTCCCTGTTTTTAATATTAACCTTGCACAGGCCCCATGATGAAAGAAGTCGTCTTATTTTGAAATACACTACCGGAAGTTGTATAGCTTATTCCGGCTAACTTAACAGTTGTGCTAACGCTTACTTCTGCTTTAACAAGCTCCCAAGCACCGACGCCATCTCGGGATAAAGGACATCCACCGACTGTTTCAGCAGCAGAAATAATTAAAACTTCTGACACGGCAATATAACGTTATATTCGTTAAGCAGCTAATTATTTCTGCGTGAGAGCAACTTGGATAAGAAAGTGTTTAATCCACTCGCGAAGAAGAAGAAGAAGCTTAGCTAGCTAGCTTGTGACGTTGTTAGCTAAACCAACTTAGCTGCGGAGGAATTTCACAGCCTGTTTATGTTTTCGCCAGTTCAGAGCAATGTTGGACGAATCTCCGGCTCACAGCGATGAAGCCAACATCGGCAACGTCGAAAACAACAACCCGATATCGTTGATTTCCAGCAGCGATGGGGTGAACAACAAAACGAGACAGGCGCTGCTGAAGAAAGGAGGGAGGAAGCTGCGGTCGACGGCGGCGCTGCATCACCAGAAACCCCCGAGAAACTGCCCCAACATCCGCCTGTCGGATCACAACAACAACACCCTGACAGCTTCATCTGCTAACAGACCCGCAGCTCAGCCCGGTACCGAGCTCCCCGCCGGTACACAGACCGCACTGACCCTCCATCAGCTCAAACAGGGAGCCAAGAAAGAGGTAACTTCCTGGTTTGTTGTTGTTTTTGTTGTCGCTATCTGCGCTGCTGCAGTTCTGCTAACTGACAAACAGTTTACCACCCAGTTAGCAGTGAGGTAAAGATAAGGCCGTGTCAACCTTAGATGACATCCTGTTTTTGTGTTTGTTCTTGATCTGTAAAAGCACCTCAGTTATTACCAGAAATATGTGTGTTCGTCCGTCCTCTCCTCAAGTCAATCCGTCTTCTTCATAGATCTTATATTTAGGTTGTGAAAGATCAGTCTGTTAATTGATCAATAAACAGAAATGTAAGTTTACTGTTTTGGTGATTGATTAATGTCATTATTTTTAACAAAAGTGCCTAAACTTGACCTCTGAAGTGGGAATATTTGCAGCTCTTTATCAAAGTATGAGACTGTTGGTGGGACAAAACATCAGCTTGATCTCTGTGAAATTGAAATGGTAATTTTTTTTACTATTTTCTGACACCAAGATTATTCTGTTTACCCAGAAAGTGTACATCAATAGCAGCATAGTCTTGAAGCTATGTGCGCATAACGTCTCACAAAAAGATTATAAAGTCTATTTAACAATTAAAGTGTTCATGTAGTCTTGAATCAAAGTGGATTTAACTGTGATTAAATCCCCTGTAGTGCCTGAGGCAGTTTGAAATGACGCAGTTACTAATCCTTGTTGTGAGAATCGAAAGTAGACATGTGGCAAACAAACATGTCTTCCTCTTTCTGCTTCAGGTGGATTAATGCCCACAGGTTGTGTGCTGCTGGCAGGCTTGTTTGTCCAATAGAAAAGGAGAGGAAGCTGATGAAAACAGTGCAGTCAAAATATGTTCATGATGTAGGAATTGTATGCAGCTTTATCTCATAATAATGGGTTATTGTCTTTTTAAAAGCATGTTAATTTGACATATGTGTGGTAAACTGCTTTCGCTTTGTCGCCACCTCCACAAGCTTTTTAAAATAAAAAGTGACTTCCTGAAACAAAGTGCCACTAGGTGTCTGGATCAGTTTAAAACTAGACTCCAATAATAAAGATGCAGTAATGTTAGCTTACATTGCTCACATTGACTCCCTACGATATTAGTTTTAATGATGAGTTTTGGCTGATTGTCTTTTTTTTATTAAGTATGTCATTCAATACCATTTTACAGTTAGCTGTTAGGAATAATAGCTTCATTGTAATCATCAATCCCATAATAAGATAAGATAGGCATGTCTATAGGGCTCAAATGTTTTGTGCATTTGTACTTTTACCAAACGCTTATCAGTCGATGGATATTAATGTCTGAAAAAGAACATGTGCTTCTCTAATCAAGGCTGTTAATGTAGAAGGTCCATTTTATTCAAAAATCTTGATGATGATGTTTTTGTTGGTGTTACATACTGTGTTTGTGCCGCTGAACCGTGACAACTGAGACAATTTTTCTTTTGATTAAGTTGAAAGTCTTGAGTAAGGATTTTTTATTTTTTGTCTCAGGTGAAGAATGAACATTCACGCTCAACATGAGGATGTAGATTAATAAAATAAAATAATTGTGTTTATCAGATAACTGGATTAATTAGAGTTTGTTTCTGTTCCTTAGCTGCTGAAATCCAAAGGTGGCAGATTGGAGCGAGCGGCCATGCAGCCGGGTGGCCAGCCTGCCCGCAACCTGCCCAGACACGATCCAGTCACCCAGAACATGATCACACGGAGCCACAAGCCCAAACAGGGCCAAACCCCCGCTGCTTCTCACTCTGCAAAGAAGAAGGACAACAGCAGCCCAAATAAGCCCTTTTCTCTCCACCAGCCTCCGCTCCGGGAGCCGAAGAAACCCCTCCACGCCTCCAACAACGTGAAGATCCTGAACACGCCGCCTGCTGAAGCCGAATACCTCAAAGATGGCGAGAAGGTCTACGCCGGAGCGAAGTTCAGCGAGCCGCCCTCACCGAGTGTCTTACCTAAACCGCCCAGCCACTGGGTCGGAGAAAACGAGCCTCAACAGAGCAACCAAAGCCGAGAACAAATGACTGTTCACTTAAAGTCGCTGCTGAAGGTTCAGGACAAGTCATGACGGCAGTCTGGAGTTTCAAACTGGAGCTTTCCTGCCTGATATCTGATTCACACTGAATGCCAACAATTGGAAAATTAATATTGAGGTAAATTGAGTTTGGCCTTTAACACACTGCAATACAATGTAGGGAGTTTTTATCAACTGTAGTACAATTTCCTTTAATTCATAATGCTGCCTGCATTTGTGAACATCTTGGAGACGTCGTGTTGCTGCTGGAGATCTGACGGACATGGTACGTGTACGTCACGCCGTTATCAAATGTTTTCTGCCTTCTTGTTGGCAGAGGAAAGAGAAAATACAACTTTTTGTGATTGAATTTGTGAGCGAACTAACTGATATTCTCAAGCAAAGTGTGTAGTGGGAGGATGAGGTCGTCTCCAACGGCAACACGATCAGTGTCTCATGTTTACATTATGTAAAGTGGTGACGACGCTGTCTTTGTGAACACTTTTGAAAAGGCAGCCTTGTGTAGAGTGACTTTTTAAAGAGCTTGTGTAAATGTACATAATATATTGTGAACATATATTTGTGTATATTTTTCCTTGTTGTTTTAACTGAGATTCTAGTTTTGTTACTGAGGTTTTTTCCAAAAAAGAAAAAGAAAAAAAAAAAAAGTCCCCCGTGAACTGAAGCACTTTGTTACAGCTCCTTCACCGTGAGGCACAGTGGACGAAAGAAAGACTTTTCTTACTGATTTGCACTGAAAACTAAAGTTGGGAAGGGCGGGAAACCTAATTTTGATGTTCCAAAGCTTGACCAGCCACTTTGATGAATTCAGCAGCCAGCACAGAGCACAGGAGAGGACTTCCACATTCTGGCTGGTTACCTTTCAAAATGGCTCCGATAGCGGATAAATCAAAATGAGAAGCTTCCAGCCGGTGGCTCGAGTTCTTTCCCTTCCCCGAACGCGGGTCCAGTCGGTGGGAAGCCGAGAGTCGAATCAGGGACTGTGAGGCTGTTGAAGCCTCAGCGAACTGAAGAGAAGATGACAATGTGAAAAGTGTCACAACCAGCTGCTGCAGAAAGCCAGTATCCAGCATCCAGGCCCGAGTGCTTCTTCTTTTTGAACTCTTCTTGCACTGACTTCGACTACGTTTACATTAAGCCGGCTGAATTTAAAACCGCATCTTTCTCTCACACCAAGCCGCCCTTTTTTTTTTTTTAAATCAAAAACAAAGCTTTTCCAATAAGGTTATCCAGAGTGGGTAAATCTTAAAGTGTGGGCTTGGTATTTCAGTGTGTGCGGGGATGACGAAAGCCTGCACAGTCACGGTTGGGGAGTGAGTGGCAGTAAAATCAAGAAGACAGTCTTCCGTGGCGTCTAACTTCCTGTTAGCTGTTGCCACTCAGTTTTTGTCAGAAGAGGTCATGATTAGTTAGTCAAATGCCAGAAAAATGATCTGCAACTGTTTTGATAATTGTTTGAGTCATTGTCCAACCGAAAAAAAAAAGATAATAATATTTGTTGGTTCAAGCTTCTAAAATGGGATTTTCTGTTTGTCGGATGAAACAAAACACACAAGATGTCACTTAAGGATCTATTGTAAGAGGCATTTAGATACTTTTCTGGCATTTTATAGAATGATATGAATCATACGAAACAATCGATTAATCGATAATCATTAGTAGTAAGTAGCCTTAGCTATAATCTTAAAATAAAGACTTGATCAGCAGCCTGGGAATGACTGCTGGTTAACAAGTAGCTGCGATCAAATCAGTATTATGTAGTCTTTCCGTTATCTGGCAACAGAAACAGATAACCGCATGAAGTAAGTGAGGACAACTGAGAGGTGAATTCGGCTGTTTTAAAAGGCACCATAGGTTTGCTGAATGAAAAGAGGACAAAGAAGAAGAGATTAAGCGTAGACGCACGTTGTTTTTACACTTTGACTGCGGTTTAAGAGATGCACGGCTTCATGTGGACGTAGTCTTACTCTGTAGATTATGTTGTTTTAAAGGGGACTTTATTTCACATACCTCTTTCTTTACCTTTTCATTTCTCCAAGATACTTTAAAGCATGTTAACGTATACCAAGTGTACAGTATTTGACAGGTGATCTTGTGATTACAGTATGTGTTTTTGTTTTTTAGTTGAATGGTCTCTGTGGATGCAGGCAGCTGCTGGATCTTGTTTCTTGACCTCTGTGACGTCACGTAAATGGAAAATTGTATTACTGTAGCAAAAACCGCCCGTTTCATTGCAGTGTTTTGAAAAGATTTCATTCCGGTTATGAGAATATGGTGAATAACACGCCTCCATGCCGCAATTGGGAAATTCGATGTTATTTTATGAAGTCTTTCATATCTAAATTAAAAAATTACATTAAAATATTGGTTACCCCTATTATATGTTGCTTCTGTGTTCATTCAGCTTTTGTCTTGTTGGAGACAAAAAACAACAGGGTACGGTTATAAGACATGTCCTCCAGTGGTAAAAAAGTTTAGATTATTTTTTTAAACTAGCTTAATGGTGAGAAAAATCATGTCAGAGTACCCTAATTTGACTAAAACAGGAACCAAGGGAAGATTTAAAAAAGTAGATAAAAACACTAAAAAACTCCACCTTTCTTTTTGGAGATGTTCCTCTGATAACGTCTGAATATAAGAGTTTCTTATATGAATATTTTTATTTCATATATATATCCCATCTCTTTAAAACTTTCAATGTCAATTTCAAAGGTTTGAATATGAGAAAAGGAAAAAAACGGATTCTTTGACTTTTAATTTTTAACATCGGAATTAAGCTATTTTGCAATTTGAATATAGTTTTTGCGTTCTCGGTTGTGTGAACTCTGAAATATATATGATATATAGAAATTGCACTACTAGAAATTGCAGACTTCAAAGAATCCAGACTACATAAGTTCAGACAGTTTTCAAAGTAAAATGTTTCAGTGCTATAAAGTCAGTATTTTTTTAGTGTAGTTTTTAGTCGATTATTGAAAAGCTGCTTTTCATCGTAAGAGGAACAAACTACGGTATCACACCTCTGCTGCTGTTGTAACTTTTCTGATTGCAAAACAACATCCTGCACGTCTTCCAGCACAAAGAAAACATGCCAGAATGAAGAAAGCTCGATAGCCGCTGACAGCGGCTGTTTGGTTTCAAAGAAAAACTGGAAAAAAGCAAATTCTGAATTTTCTGTGGTGCACGATCAGTACTGCAGGTACAGGTTTTTTTTTGTAGTTTTTTATTTGCAAAGGTACAAACAACTGTCTAAATGCATAACAAATGTTGAAGATACTTTATGCAAATGTTAGAAATTGAAACAAAAGTGAAATGTAATAAGTAAAAACTAGAAGAGTTTGCAGAGCTGCTAGCGGCTCTGTGAAGCTGGAATTAAGCCGAGTAGTGACCGAAAGAATGAGATTGCGGATACAAGTGGCCGAAATGAGTATCCTCCCCAGAGCTCAGCCTGAGAGGGAGGATGAGGAGCTGCTCCTTCACGTTGAAAGGAGCCAGTTGAGGTCAGGTTCAGGCATCTGATCAGGATGCCTCATGAGTTTCTCATAGGTCACAATGAGGAACTGACACACTACTATTCGCAGGAAGTAGATTCTTCACATTTAACACGCACCAGTTCGGACAGTTGACAGCTGAAGAAAGACTTGAGCACGATGGCTGAATTCGGACGGATTAAAACGTCTTTATTTCTGATGCTGCTGCTTCAGTTTACAGGTAAGGAGACTTCTAACATGTTCGTGACTAACAGAGACTTTACAAGACAAACTTCTGTTGGATCTAACTTTTACATGACAGCCATATTGATATTTCATCTTATTTTTCTCTCATCTCTTCAACAGCAGTGACTGGACAACATCCCGCCCGGTTTGTTGTCATAGACGGGGGTGAAGTCACTTTGCCTTGTGGAAATGTGACAGACGGTCAGGACACATGTGACAGAACTACCTGGCTCTTCAGTGGTTCAGGGACAGCACCAGGAAGGCTGATTAGACCTGGGAAGGATGGTGAACGTGCCAACATTAAACCAGACAGACTGAATGTTTCAGCAAAATGTTCCCTGGTTATAAAGAACGTCACAGCTGAGGATGTTGGTTCCTACACCTGCAGACGGTCCAGATCAGGACACGCTCGTGTTCATCTGTCTGTTATCACCAGTGAGTATTTACATCATAATGTTTTCTGCTCACATACTGAAACATTACAATTATCACGATTAAAGTTCATTTCACTCTTGTTGTCTCTCTCTCACAATATCTGCGTCCTCACCAGTGACTGAAGATGAGGACGCTGATCAGGTGACATTAAACTGCTCTCTTCTGACACATGGAGCTTGTGATCACAAAGTGAAGTGGCTGTATGAGGGTAACGATGTGGACAGGAGGACATTGCAGCCTAAGTGCTCAGCTACCGCGACGTTTCCTACCTCTCGTCTCAAGCAGAAGCTTCGGGAGTTGTCCACGTGTGAAGTGAAAGATGGTCACAGTGGGACGGTGCATCAGTTTACCATCAGACCTCCGTCCGCAGGTGAGAAACCAGGTGATGTTATGATGAGCTGTTTAAAATCACTTCATCCTGACCTCCACAAATAAACTACATTTGATTATTTGATGGATTTTAAGATTTAAGATGACATCATTCTTTCTTATTAAACATGAGGTATTTTCTCATTTTACAGTTTGTTTTTGAATTTGTCAGGTGAGGATGCAACAACAACAACAACAACAACACAAGAAGGTGAGAAACAAAGGAGCTTACTCACTTTATCCAACATAAAACAAATGTGGTTGTGAATGCAATTTAAACACTAAATTTAGAATAGATTCGGTTAAACTGTAGATGCCTGTGTAGAGTGGCGGTCTTGATGAACTCTCATATATTTAATGGGCCTTTCTGTTTATTTCCTGTTCTCTGTGCCACTCACACACATTGCAAAACATGAAAACTGCTGTGTTTACTATTTAAAAACAGATCAGAAAGCTACAGCCCAAATATGTGCGGTGTTTTCATTCTCTCTGCAGTCTGGTTGAGGTTCGTCATTGTGTCTGTGGGCTTAGCAGCACTCATAATGATTGTTGTGGCTGTCAACATCTGGACAAGAACTACAGGTGAGAACGTTCACAGGTGAAACTCATGAACAAGAAGTTTTGATAAAGCTGGATTTTCACTGTGGAAACTAAAGTCGACTCTTTCTCTTTTCTTTTCAGGGAAAAAAACACAGATGGATGAAAACACGGTGAGTTTTTACAACAACATGATGACATTGGTACTTTACGCAGCAAACCAGTGTTTGTGATGTCTGTTCTTCATCATAAGCTGTCGATGAAGAAGAAGACACAAATAAACAGGACTCACTGTGTTGTGTTGAAGCGGTCGCATCAGCAAAGTTCAAAGGAGTCATTGCAGGAAAAACAGAAATATATGAAATATGAGCTACAAGTGAAGTGGATGCAAATATTAGTTAACATGACAATATAATGCAGTTCATCACAACACCAACACAAACTGCAGCCTCCAAAGACGCCATAGATCTGAATCAACACGTTATGAGTTCCAGATTAAAGGGCAGCTTCACCTAAAATTACTTCACATCATGTTATATTTTCTCACTGGACCTCTAGTGGCTTTAAGCACTGCACGTCGTTTTGTTTCATTTCAAGAAACAATGTCCATGTTGCTCTGGATAATCTACAGAATGAAATCTAGTTCCAATGCAAACTGTCCAGCAGCCCGTCAGATAAAGATCACATCAGACAGTAACTGATGGTGCGTTCAGGGTCGGCTGACTCAACTCTGTGTTGTTTCTCACAGGTGCGTGATGATGAAGATGATAATACGGTGAACTATGAAAACATCACGTCTGATGGAGTCTGACCAACTCTTCCTCCGTCAGACTCCACCGATCAACAACTTCGGCTTCGACTCGTCACCTTTTACACGAGTAGTTGAAGATCGTAAATAAGAAAAGAACATTTTTACTTGTTGTTTTCTTTCAGTCTGACGTCTTTTCTTGTGTCAGTTGTAAAAAGGTTTCTCACTTGCCGTTGGTTCAAAACAGCAGCTGGATTTTAACGTGATTCAAGCAGAAAGATCATCTAAAGCTCATTTGGTTCTGCCTTGAAGATGAACTGGTCCGTTTTGAAGCCGCAGCAGCTTGAGCTCAGTTTCACGTCTCTGTCTATATCAACCTACATTCAGCATTTGTTGTTAACACATTTGTTAGGAGCGCAACATGTGTGGGGCTTGAATGCACTTTGAGTCTTAATGGAGTCACTAACAGTTTTGTCTTCATTATATTTGATGATTATATAATCTGCAAATAAAGAAATGTTTAACGCTCAGTTCTACTCTGTGTTTTGGGATTTCTTAACGTACTAACAGTGTCACGGTTTTCATAATGGAGGGTGGATATTCTTTGCCACAGATGGATTACTGAACCTACTGAGCACAAGCACAGGGGCCTGAAGGGTCAGGGGCCCGAAGGGTCAGGGGCCCCATGTCTGTGTCCAGGAGCCCATTGTCTTATACTCCTCCATGTTCTTTGCTTTGGATATCTTACCTCTGCTAGTAGTACAGCGTCCCTCCTCTTGTCCTCTTCTAGTCGTAAACCTTCCCTCTGTTGGGTTGAACAGCTCTGTTCTCACTGGACACTCAAATGTGTCTAAATACAGACAGAAATGCACCCAAAGTGACCTGAAAATGCACAGAAATCTAATAACTCAGGCTCCTTTCAGGGGTTTTGGATGCACATGACCTCCCACTCTGACCTAACATGAATGTAAATACATTTCACACATCTTAAACGGCCACGTAGTCGAGTCTGCAGTGAGAAAAACCACCAAACCACAGGTGAAGTATTGATGCCGACACTGTCTAAATGTCTTTATGTCAACACATTTCCTTTGAAAACATCATGAACAGACCTGCTGCTGCATATTGTGGAGGCTTGATGCTCTACGTCCCGGCAGTTAAAGACAGTTCAGTCAGGACGCTCATCAGTGTTTCAACCGCTTGTGTCGAGTAAGTTCATGTACAAACACATCTTTAACAGCAAGTCTTCAACCTGAACTGACTATACTGAATCACAGGTTTGAGTTGTGTTGCTTTTTGTAATATTGTTTGTTATTTCATTATTGAACATTGTGTTGTGTTCGTGTGCTGCTGGATAACATCATGTTGCATTGACTTGTCTTGTTCTGTGTCATTTAAAGGTTCTTATGGAGTTAAAAGCTGGCGTGGTCTGCCTGTATTAAAAGCAACAACATGACATAAAGAAAAGAGGGATGACAGCCACTATGAGGAAGTGAGATGTTACTCATCACAGGAAGGTGACACAACATTTCTCTTAAAGAAGCAACTGGTTTCGAGACTTACAAGTGGAAGAAGCAGAGAGACCGAGAGGCACGATGGTTGAGTTCAACTGGATTCAAATGTCTTTATTTGTGATACTGGTGCTTCAGTTTACAGGTAAGGATACAGAAACATCACAGAAACATTAGAAAAGCTGATTTATTAATATCATTATTGTTACTTTATGACGTAACCTTCATTTAACCAGGACAGCCAAGGAGTCTGTTTGTTTTCCAGCACGGCCAATGTTGAGATTAGTGAACGCAAGGATGAGGCACACGTGCAAACTGTTATTGTATCTAACAATGATCCTCACACTGACGTTGATAGGGATGTTTTTATTTCTCCTTTTTCTTTATATTTCTCTCTCTCGTCTCTTCAGCTGCAGCCACCGGACAGTTCCTCCTCTACCTCACTGTCAGAGTTGGAGATGAAGTCACTTTGCCTTGTGGAAATGTGATAGCCGGTCAGCAACAGTGTGAAAATACTACGTGGATCTTTGCTGGTTCAGGAAGAAAAGCAGAAGTAGAGTTGATTCAACTTGGGCAGATTGGTGAAAACGCCAGAGCTAAATCCAACAGACTGAGTGTGACAGAGAAGTGTTCTCTGGTTATAAAGAAGGTCACAGTGGAGGATGCTGGTCGTTACACCTGCAGACAGTTAAAATCAGGAAGAAAACGAGTTCCAGATGCTGACGTTGTTCTGTCTGTTGTGACCAGTGAGTATTTACATCATAATGTTTTCAGCTCAAACTGTCTTTTTAAAACAACATACTGAAACATTACAATAAGTACGATTACAGTGATGACGTTCATTTCACTCTTGTTGTCTTTCTCTCTCAATATCTCCGTCTTCACCAGTGACTGAAGACGAGGACGATGATGAGGTGACGTTAACCTGCTCTGTGTCGACATATGAACGATGTGGAGACACAGTGAAGTGGCTGTTTAATGGTAGAGATGTGGATAAAGACAACAGAGACTTGAAGACATCACAGTCTCCCTGCAGGGCCTCTGTGGCCTTTCTGACTTATAATGACATTTACACATCGAGGTATGACTTCTTTACATGTGAAATGACTGATGGTAACAGAGTGAAGAAGTTTCCCTTCAGACTTCAGCCCTCAGGTGAGAAACCAGGTGAGAATATGTTGAGCTGTTTAAAGTCTGAGCTGAATAATGACCTAAAATATGTGTTTATTTCATGGATTTGAAGTTTTAATATGACATCACAACACAAGTTTGGTACTGAACAGTTGGTTGTGTTCATGTGTTCAGGTGAGGACACAACAACAACAACAACAGAACCAACAACAACAGAACCAACAACAACAACAACAACAGAACCAACAACAACAGCTAAATCAACAACAACTGAAATCAGCATGAAAGCCGGTAAAACCACGACAGCGTCTACAATCAATGAAGCTTCTACAGAACCACAAAGCGGTGAGTCGACTGTTTTATGTCTCTTTTTCTACTAAATTCTCAGTTGACAAAGAGCTGCAGGCAAAAGGGCGTTTAGATCCTGACAGACACTTTGAGCCTCTGTTTCATGTTGTTTGGGTGACAGTGGCTGTTGACAGATGAATGTATTTTGAAATGTTCCTTACATTCGTACGGACGCAATGACGGAAGCAAACAAACTTTTTTCTCAATCCACAACTTCCTTCTTTTTTTTTTTTATTTGGTGATGCAAAAGAACAAAAGAGATGTTCTGAAGTTTTACGTAAGTTTTAACACCATACTTTACACATCCAAATCATTTCGATGGTTCAATCAGTGGTCGTTTCATTTATTCGTTTTTTGTGGAGCTTTCAACCACATCTCGACTGTGACATGCGGTTGAAAGTTCTGGGAAGAACGCGTAAGTAGACGCTGAGTTAAGTGGATTTTTATTGTTTGTTTGTCAAATTAGTAGCTACCAAAAGTAACTGTTTGATTTGGCCGGTTTTGTTCAATCATTCATTTCATTTCATTTTTCTTTTGTTTTCTTTTTCACAGCACAAAAATAGCTTGAAATAAGCCAAAATATGTTAAATGCACATTACAGAGGCTAAGAGTCTGCAGCCATGCTCGCAGCTCTGTGAGGCTGTCATGGATGTATTAAGGAGACCTGAGGCTGTGCTGAGGAGCGATGGCACTTTGAGCTAAATGCTAACGTCAGCATGCTAACATGGTGCTCACAATGACAATGCTAACATGTAGGTATAATGTTTGATATGTTAACCGCCTTAGTTTAGTGAGCTAGCATGCTAACATTTGTGAATTAGAACTAAACACAAAGTACAGCTGAGGCTGATGAGGATGTCATCAGTTTTGGACAAATTCACATTTTCACCTGATGATGGCGCTAATTGGTCCTCATGTGAGAAACAAGTCGAGAATGTTACACAGAATAAATCATTTAGTTGCTGAAGATGGTTATTCCCTCGCTGTTTGTGTTATTTCATTTCATGTTCAACAAAATCAAAATAAAACACAACAGCCGGGAGAAATAAGATTCATATTGTTATGATATTAATATTCTTTTCATCCCGCAGCAGATTATGAAGTCCTTCAGCTTCTTAGCACGATACTGTATGAGGACCCCATATATTAGCCTCAGATCAGAAAGCTACAGCCCAAATATGTGTGGTGTTTTCATTCTCTCTGCAGTCTGGTTGAGGTTCGTCATTGTGTCTGTGGGCTTAGCAGCACTCATAATGATTGTTGTGGCTGTCAACATCTGGACAAGAACTACAGGTGAGAACGTTCACAGGTGAAACTCATGAACAAGAAGTTTTGATAAAGCTGGATTTTCACTGTGGAAACTAAAGTCGACTCTTTCTCTTTTCTTTTCAGGGAAAAAAACACAGATGGATGAAAACACGGTGAGTTTTTACAACAACATGATGACATTGGTGCTTTACGCAGCAAACCAGTGTTCGTGATGTCTGTTCTTCATCATAAGCTGTCGATGAAGAAGAAGACACAAATAAACAGGACTCACTGTGTTGTGTTGAAGCGGTCGCATCAGCAAAGTTCAAAGGAGTCATTGCAGGAAAAACAGAAATATATGAAATATGAGCTACAAGTGAAGTGGATGCAAATATTAGTTAACATGACAATATAATGCAGTTCATCACAACAGACTGACTGAAAGCCACCTGTTCAGGCTGCACCTCCACAGCCCTCACTAGCACTTCCACCTCACACTCACTTCTTAAAAACACAATAAATAGATGTGTGTCGAGGACGCCTGAAGATCCGGTCAGTGGGACTGGAAAGTTGTCGCTTTGAGTGTGTCAGACTGTGGCTTTGATTGTGTTGTGTTGTTTCTCACAGGTGCGTGATGATGAAGATGATAATACGGTGAACTATGAAAACATCACGTCTGATGGAGTCTGACCAACTCTTCCTCCGTCAGACTCCACCGATCAACAACTTCGGCTTCGACTCGTCACCTTTTACACGAGTAGTTGAAGATCGTAAATAAGAAAAGAACATTTTTACTTGTTGTTTTCTTTCAGTCTGACGTCTTTTCTTGTGTCAGTTGTAAAAAGGTTTCTCACTTGCCGTTGGTTCAAAACAGCAGCTGGATTTTAACGTGATTCAAGCAGAAAGATCATCTAAAGCTCATTTGGTTCTGCCTTGAAGATGAACTGGTCCGTTTTGAAGCCGCAGCAGCTTGAGCTCAGTTTCACGTCTCTGTCTATATCAACCTACATTCAGCATTTGTTGTTAACACATTTGTTAGGAGCGCAACATGTGTGGGGCTTGAATGCACTTTGAGTCTTAATGGAGTCACTAACAGTTTTGTCTTCATTATATTTGATGATTATATAATCTGCAAATAAAGAAATGTTTAACGCTCAGTTCTACTCTGTGTTTTGGGATTTCTTAACGTACTAACAGTGTCATGGTTTTCATAATGGAGGGTGGATATTCTTTGCCATAGATGGATTACTGAACCTACTGAGCACAAGCACAGGGGCCTGAAGGGTCAGGGGCCCCATGTCTTATACTCCTCCATGTTCTTTGCTTTGGATATCTTACCTCTGCTAGTAGTACAGCGTCCCTCCTCTTGTCCTCTTCTAGTCGTAAACCTTCCCTCTGTTGGGTTGAACAGCTCTGTTCTCACTGGACACTCAAATGTGTCTAAATACAGACAGAAATGCACCCAAAGTGACCTGAAAATGCACAGAAATCTAATAACTCAGGCTCCTTTCAGGGGTTTTGGATGCACATGACCTCCCACTCTGACCTAACATGAATGTAAATACATTTCACACATCTTAAACGGCCACCTAGTCGAGTCTGCAGTGAGAAAAACCACCAAACCACAGGTGAAGTATTGATGCCGACACTGTCTAAATGTCTTTATGTCAACACATTTCCTTTGAAAACATCATGAACAGACCTGCTGCTGCATATTGTGGAGGCTTGATGCTCTACGTCCCGGCAGTTAAAGACAGTTCAGTCAGGACGCTCATCAGTGTTTCAACCGCTTGTGTCGAGTAAGTTCATGTACAAACACATCTTTAACAGCAAGTCTTCAACCTGAACTGACTATACTGAATCACAGGTTTGAGTTGTGTTGCTTTTTGTAATATTGTTTGTTATTTCATTATTGAACATTGTGTTGTGTTCGTGTGCTGCTGGATAACATCATGTTGCATTGACTTGTCGTGTTCTGTGTCATTTAAAGGTTCTTATGGAGTTAAAAGCTGGCGTGGTCTGCCTGTATTAAAAGCAACAACATGACATAAAGAAAAGAAGGATGACAGCCACTATGAGGAAGTGAGATGTTACTCATCACAGGAAGTTGACACAACATTTCTCTTAAAGAAGCAACTGGTTTCGAGACTTACAAGTGGAAGAAGCAGAGAGACCGAGAGGCACGATGGTTGAGTTCAACTGGATTCAAATGTCTTTATTTGTGATACTGGTGCTTCAGTTTACAGGTAAGGATACAGAAACATCACAGAAACATTAGAAAAGCTGATTTATTAATATCATTATTGTTACTTTATGACGTAACCTTCATTTAACCAGGACAGCCAAGGAGTCTGTTTGTTTTCCAGCACGGCCAATGTTGAGATTAGTGAACGCAAGGATGAGGCACACGTGCAAACTGTTATTGTATCTAACAATGATCCTCACGCTGACGTTGATAAGGATGTTTTTATTTCTCCTTTTTCTTTATATTTCTCTCTCTCGTCTCCTCAGCTGCAGCCACAGGACAGTTCCTCCTCTACCTCACTGTCAGAGTTGGAGATGAAGTCACTTTGCCTTGTGGAAATGTGATAGACGGTCAGCAACAGTGTGACAGTACTACGTGGATCTTTGCTGGTTCAGGAAGAAAAGCAGCAGTAGAGCTGATTCAACTTGGGCAGATTGGTGAAAACGCCAGAGCTAAATCCAACAGACTGAGTGTGACAGAGAAGTGTTCTCTGGTTATAAAGAAGGTCACAGTGGATGATGCTGGTCGTTACACCTGCAGACAGTTAAAATCAGGAAGAAAACGAGTTCCAGATGCTGACGTTGTTCTGTCTGTTGTGACCAGTGAGTATTTACATCATAATGTTTTCAGCTCAAACTGTCTTTTTAAAACAACATACTGAAACATTACAATAAGTACGATTACAGTGATGACGTTCATTTCACTCTTGTTGTCTTTCTCTCTCAATATCTCCGTCTTCACCAGTGACTGAAGATGAGGACGATGATAAGGTGACGTTAACCTGCTCTGTGTCGACATATGAACGATGTGGAGACACAGTGAAGTGGCTGTTTAATGGTAGAGATGTGGATAAAGACAACAGAGACTTGAAGACATCACAGTCTCCCTGCAGGGCCTCTGTGGCCTTTCTGACTTATAATTACATTTACACATCGAGGTATGACTTCTTTACATGTGAAGTGACTGATGGTAACAGAGTGAAGAAGTTTCCCTTCAGACTTCAGCCCTCAGGTGAGAAACCAGGTGAGAATATGTTGAGCTGTTTAAAGTCTGAGCTGAATAATGACCTAAAATATGTGTTTATTTCATGGATTTGAAGTTTTAATATGACATCACAACACAAGTTTGAACAGTTGGTTGTGTTCATGTGTTCAGGTGAGGACACAACAACAACAACAACAACAGAACCAACAACAGAACCAACAACAACAACAACAACAACAGAACCAACAACAACAACAACAGAACCAACAACAACAGCTAAATCAACAACAACTGAAATCAGCATGAAAGCCGGTAAAACCACGACAGCGTCTACAATCAATGAAGCTTCTACAGAACCACAAAGCGGTGAGTCGACTGTTTTATGTCTCTTTTTCTACTAAATTCTCAGTTGACAAAGAGCTGCAGGCAAAAGGGCGTTTAGATCCTGACAGACACTTTGAGCCTCTGTTTCATGTTGTTTGGGGTGTTCTGGTTTGTGTTGTTTCATTAGTAAATGATTGAATGTTTTGAAATGCTCTCCACAGTGGCTGTTGACAAATGTTTTGAAATGTTCCTTACATTCGTACGGACGCAATGACGGAAGCAAACAAACCTTTTGGAGAGAAAATGTTGTAGAATTTTCTCAGCCGACAGCCTCAGAACCCACGAACACGTAGCCCTTCAACTTCAACTTCTTTTTTAACGCAAAAGAACACAAGAGATGGTTTTAAGTTTTAACACCATAGTTTGCATCTTAAAAATATTTAGATGATTAAATGAGTTGCTGTCGCTCTGACTAGTTTTATGTGGAGCTTTCAACCACATCTTGACTGCGACATGAGGTTTATTGGATGCAGTTTTTGTACCAAAACTAAGTGTTTGATTTGGTTAAAACCATCAAATGAATGTTTAAACACTTCACGTAATTCTCTTTCAGCTTCGGGTCTCTGACCGGAACAGAAAGCTGCAGCCAAAACGCTTAAAACACTTTCATTACCTTTCCAGAGTGGTGGTGGTGGCTCATCATCGTGGCTGTGGTTTTAGTAGCACTTTTAATAATAGTTGTAAAAGTCATCAGATGGAAGAGAACTACAGGTGAGAGCACAGATGAAACTTATAAATACAAGAAGTAATAATAAAATTCAAAATTTTCTCTGTGGAAGCTTAAGTCGGCCCCCTTTTTGTCTTTTCAGGGAACCAAACACGGATGAATGACAACATTGTGAGTTTAAAAACTAAAATCACTATATTTTGATTCTATGCTCTACGTCCCGGCAGTTAAAGACAGTTCAGTCAGGACGCTCATCAGTGTTTCAACCGCTTGTGTCGAATAAGTTCATGTACAAAAAAGAGTGGGTTGTAAAAGAGGAATAACATGACCTCCTTGGCAGAAGTATAGTGATGAAAGAGTGAGCTAGCATCCACATGTTACTGAGCTGCCATTATGTTGTCTCTTCTGTGTAGCCTCATCCTGAGGATGGTGTTTCCTACGCCTCCATCAGCTACACCAGCAAGACCAACAGTAAAGCCCGGGTACGCTGTCTGATTGTACTTGATATTAGTGAATGAAGAAAATATTTTTTGCTTTTGCATTGTGCTGTACTGTGTTACAGTTTTTGATATTGCTTGGTGTTGCTTTGCATGTTGCGTTTTAATGTTGGATATCGTTAATGCTCCTTCGCACTGTTACCTTTTATAGTGTTGTGGTGCGCACCTTTTCCTGTTGTTTAACTTATATTGTGCTTATTCCTGCCAGGTTCAGGGTAAAAAGGATGAGCATGAAGGTGATGCAGTGACCTACACGACTGTGAAAGCTTCCTCTGCTGATCCCAGCAACCTCTACGCCACCATCAACTAACTGAACAAACCAAACTCATGTGTTTTATGATCATTTTCAGGATGGATTATTGTAAAAAGCTTCCTATTTAGAACGGGTTGGGTTAATTAGTGCTACAATGTAAAAAGGAGAAGTGATAACATTTATATGGGTAGTTACTTAAAATGTAAATTAACATAATATATGACACAGTTTGCTTGAAGAACTTGCTGTCAGGCACTTTGTTGTGCTCAGTGATGGATGTGCTAATCTGTGCTAAACCTTTACACAATTGTAATGTTTTTATTCTTTATTATCAAATATTTTTCTGTTTAGTTTCACCTGTGCAACATTTTGACCATCTTAGGTCAGTGAGCTTTGTATGTCCTGATATCAAAGTATTCAAAGCAAACTGAAAGGAGGAGGGATGTGACATGACTTATTCGAACTACGTAAATGATGTCACCTTTAAAAGTCGTATTAAACATCTGAATGTGTGGAAAAACAAAAGCAACTTTGAATCACATCACTATAAATGAGCCAGTTAGAAGGAAGTTATCCACATAAGAGTAAGTTAGAATAAAAAAGGATGAAAGCCACTATGAGGAAGTGACGCCTAATTGATCACAGGAAGTAGATAATGTATTTCTCTTTAAGGAGCAACTAGTCTTTTATATGCTCATTATAGGTTTTTAAAATCTTAATCTGTAAAGTAACTTGTAACTATAGCGCTATACAAGTACTTCAGAATAGCACTTGTAGTACAGTACTGGAGTACTTGAGTTACTTTCCACCAGCAATTTGTTTGCAAATGTTTAAGACGTAAGGCAAAGTATGTAAAACATGCCTCAATTAGAAGAGGTAATTATTGAAAAATTAAATAAAAATGTTTCTATCACACAGAAATTGCTGAAAAGCTTTCTTGTGGACCTTTATTTTGAAAAACTGTTTTTCGAACCGGAAGTGCATGTCCGTTGACCCAGAATTGGTGTCCGTCGGTGTGATGTTGGAAGGATTGTAAATTTGGTGCTGAATTTCACTGCACAGTGGATGAATAACCACGACTGTATTTTTGAAATCATCTTTATTTAAACATAGGAGTGAATGAGAGCTGCTCGGTAAGTTTAAAACGCAGAATGAACAGAGAAAAGGAAACGTTACTGAGCTGTTAGCTAGCGTTTGTTCAAGTGTCAAATATCCGCGGCACCAGCGGCTGTAAACAAGATAGCTCAACATCTTAGCTAGTTGTCGCTATCACATTCTCCTATTTTGACCGCTAATTGCGTTGTTTTACTGAAATATGAACAACAGACGCTGAAAAGTATACATTTTGTAACTTAACGTTAGCCTACTAAATTTGTGTCGTTATATTTCATGGCATTCTAGTTAGCATTTAGCATTTCATATAGCATTTCATATAGCATTTCACAGCACATAGCAACCAACTCTAAGGCTGGTTTTCACCAATGTCTGGTTTGCTTACTCTTGTGTCAGATGTGACTCTGGCAGCCGTCGACCATGAGTAATAGCCACCCTCTGCGTCCACTGGCCTCCGTGTCGGAGATCGACCACATCCACCTGCTGTCGGAGCAGCTGGGAGCCCTGGTGCTTGGTGAGGAGTACAGCGATGTCACCTTCATCGTGGAGGGGAAGCGCTTCCCGGCGCACCGGGTCATCCTGGCAGCTCGCTGTCACTACTTCAGGTAACTGTAAATGTCTAAACCAAAGGTTCCTGTCACTTGTGTTACCTCTGTCACTGCTGCACATCATTTGTTAAGCCCATCCGTATAAACACATCATCAGTTGAAATCCACAAACCTACACGAGTAATTGTTTGATTTTGATAATTGATTAAAAGTTGAAGTGACTTTTAAGCACAACACCAGACATGTCGTAGTTTCAGCTGATCAGTTGTTCTCTTCATCTTATGTGACACGTATGTGACTATCTTTGTTTTTTGGACTGAGAAAATGTTTATGATTCCCTTCTTACATTGTAGATGCCACATATGACGCATTCTTTCAAGTTGTGACTGGTTGTGTTTGGTTCCTGTTGGCTGCCTATCTCTATGTCTTCCTTCCACAGTGACACACAAGGGAAATTATTCACACTTGGTGTTGGTGTTGTATCCAACAGCAATTTGACAGCTTTTCCCACAATAATTGTCTACAGAAGGAGCATTTAACATGTGATGTAAGCAATCTTGATACCTTGTCAGTTGTTGTTATTCAGTAAGGCACTGCTGGCAGCTGGTTGAGACAGTCCAAAGCGTAACACAGCTTGACTTTCTGAAATGTTTGTAGAGAAAGTTGGTTAAAAAAAAATCACATAAACACTTTTTGCTTCTTCTTTCTCCTGTAGGGCCCTGCTTTACGGTGGGATGAAAGAGTCCCAGCCCCAGGCGGAAGTGTGTCTAGAGGAGACGCGGGCTGAAGCCTTCTCGATGCTGCTACACTACCTGTACACGGGCCGGGCCAGCCTCAGCTCCGCCCGGGAAGAGGTGCTGCTGGACTTTTTGGGCCTGGCTCACCGCTACGGCCTCCAGCCACTGGAGGACTCCACCTCTGACTTCCTCCGCACCATCCTGCACACCAACAACGTCTGCCTGGTCTTTGATGTGGCCAGTCTGTACTCTCTGAGCGCGCTCAGTGCAGCCTGCTGTGCCTATATGGACAGACACGGACCTGAAGTGTTGAATTCTGACGGCTTCCTCATGCTCTCCAAGGTAAGAGTTTGCAGGATTACAGAATGGTGTATGAAGAGTTGTAATCAGGATTGCATCCACACTTCGTGAAATATGGTTTGAAATATTTGAGTAATCTGGGCAGTCGATGTCTCATGTGTGCCTTTGGTGTAACATAAATCTGAGATACAGTGACCTCTAGTGGCAGGTACGTGATTTCTTGATTACCAAACAGTGCAACCCAGTTCAGCTTTAAATGCTCGAGTGTATGAAACTACAGTCTCTAGGACACAGCATATAAGTAATCTAAAAGTATTTTCAATTAATCAATTATGGCTTGTAAAAAGTAATGACAATTTCTCACCTAAAATGTTCAGAGCCTCAAGTAATGTCTCAGAATGACTTGTTTGTCTGTCCAACAGTCAAAATAAATCCAAAGTGTTTGATTTACAGTGATATGAAATACAGTAAAACAAGCAAATACTTATAACTAAGAACCTGTAACCACTACGTGTTTGGTATTTTTGGCTTAAAAAAAATTTGATTAACGTATCGTGTTTGCAGACTGCTCTGCTGACTGTAGTCAGACGGGACTCATTTGCTGCCAGTGAGAAGGAGATCTTCCAGGCCTTGTGTCGCTGGTGCCGGCAGCACGTGGAGGGCACCGACACCCAGGAAGTGATGGCAGCAGTGCGGCTGCCGCTCATGACTCTGACAGAGATGCTAAACGTGGTGCGACCGTCCGGGCTACTGAGCCCAGATGACCTGCTGGATGCCATCAAGACCCGCTCTGAGAGCCGCAACATGGACCTTAACTACCGTGGCATGCTCAGTCAGTGCTCTTACTTATCCATCAGCTTACTGATATTATACTACGATGAATCAAATCACACATAAGTTTTTTATGTATTCATTTGCACATACATTTCTTCTTCTTGGGTTTCAGTCCCAGAGGAGAACATTGCCACCATGAAGTACGGAGCTCAGGTGGTGAAAGGGGAGCTGAAGTCGGCGCTGCTGGACGGAGACACCCAGAACTACGACCTGGACCACGGCTTCTCCAGACATCCCATCGAGGAGGACGGTCGGGCCGGGATCCAGGTCAAACTGGGCCAGTCGTCCATCATTAACCACATCCGCCTGCTGCTGTGGGACAGAGACAGCCGGTAAGACAGGCTTGTGTCATCCTACTAAAACAATCAAAAAGTTAGAAACTAGCATAGCAGTGTATAATTTAGACATACTGTATGTAGTATGATTCACAGTGTTTTTATTGAATATTGGAGTACATACTCAATTTTAATTTATTGTTAAAATAGTTGACTGACTGTTGGAACTAGCAAAACTAGATATCAGGACAAACTGTGTTGGCAAGGTGACTTTATGTGACAAACTGAGTCTGAGTTTGTCTACTGATTTAAAAAGTCATTCTTGATTATTTAAGGTCCTACTCCTACTACATCGAGGTATCTATGGATGAGCTGGACTGGGTGCGTGTTGTGGACCATTCCAAGTATCTCTGCCGCTCTTGGCAGAACCTGTACTTCACACCACGAGTTTGCAGGTAAACTAAACTAAAGCATTTGGCTCCTGGTTCAGTTTACAGTTATTATTCCTTGGCCCAAACTGTTGTGGCATTTTATGTATGTTCACCCTGCCTGAATAAAACCGGGGCTCGTAAATAAGAAACACCTCTCATCTGGCCAGGCTGCAGATTTTGGTGGCACGACAAGTCAAAACAAATCTGCTTCCATCTCTGTAATTCTTGCCAAGCAGGAAGGGCTTGTCTGTGTTCTTAGCCATAACTTGCCATAACCTGGTGTACATAGCAATTACAGTTTGTTTTGAGGTTGTTGTAGTTGATTTGGATTATATTCTTAGTGTTTACAAAAATACACTCTCACTCTGATGTTTGCTTGGCAGAGGACACAGAAGCATATTTTCCAGCATCTCAGTATTTTAGTGCCTCCTGAGTTGGAGACGCTGGACACTTTCCAGATTTGGAATAATGTGTTGTGGGCATGCCTGGTTTGAGATAACAGTATAAACATCCAAACGGAAGTCAGAAGATGCGACTCAAGCTTTCCCTGAGGAATGCAATAATGGTGCTGCACCATCATACTAACACAACCAACAGTCCACTTAAGAACTGCGTTAAATTCAAGTTCTCATGCAATTTGAAACAATATATATACACACAGTTACCAGTTTATTAGGTACACCTAGCTAAAACTAATGCAGTCTAATACAACAGTCCTGCCGTAACTCTTAGCTTCATTAAGATTATAATGTTCAGGTTTTTTTGAAAGAGGTGTTTGTGTTATTTTGTCCACCCCGTTTATATCAATAAGGATAGGCTAAATAACAGAAATGCCTCTCTGTATAATGCAAAACAATTCAACAGCACAACAAACTGCCGCCTCCAGAATGACTGGAGTAAAAGTGAAGGGTGTGGAAATATAAAAAGTATAAAGAAAAGAAAGAAAAATGTATGAATCTCTTAATGACCTCGGCCAATGCGTTTGAACAGGATGAAGGCTTGTGTTTACATGTCAGGTTGTTTAAAGATCGAGTTGTGGTTGTCTGGTTTTCATGCTCACTCAGATCTGATGTTGCTCTTTGTGTCTCAGGTACGTTCGCATTGTGGGAACACACAACACAGTCAACAAGGTCTTCCACCTCGTGGCTTTTGAATGCATGTTCACCAACCGCTCGTTTACCCTGGAGAACGGGCTTTTGGGTACGTTGCAGAAACGGACACAGAACAGGAGCAAACATTGTGTCTTGTGATGTGTGTGTGATTTAGCAATTTCAGCCTGTTCTATGTTTTAACTTTCATGCAAACATAGCATAACAAAACAAGTCTATAACCCTGCATCTAATGTCTGTAGTGCCCAGCGAGAATGTGGCGACCATCGCGTCCTGTGCCAGTGTTGTTGAGGGTGTGAGCCGTAGCAGAAATGCCTTGCTCAACGGCGACACGCGCAACTATGACTGGGACTCCGGCTACACCTGCCATCAGCTGGGCTCTGGAGCAATCGTCATCCAGCTGGCTCAGCCCTACTCTATTAGATCCTTGAGGTACATCTGGCCACAGCGTCATTTTAATCTACAGTCTGAAATAGCATTGACATCTTCTATACAGTTACTATGAGAACAGTTAAAAGACAGTTAAGTTCAGAACAGGTAAATATTCCTTCTCGTTCCTTCACTTCCTCGACCTGTTCAGGCTGCTGCTGTGGGACTGTGACGAACGCTCCTACAGTTATTACATTGAAGTCTCCACCAACCAGCAGCAGTGGACGAAGGTGGTCGACCGCACCAGGGTGGCATGTCGGTGAGGCTCCCATTCCCTCCTCTGTCGCCTCCTTTTAACACAGTTCCTGTTACCTGAACTCACTGAACATAGGTGTCATAAGTTGTTTTGATACTATATGTGTTAATGACTGAAGGCTATGAAGAACATGTTTCATCTGACGTGTCTGTGAATGCAACATTGATAGAGGCTTCAAAGTGATTTCAATGTGTTAACACTTTTAGAATCTATAGGTCCTGTTGCATCGTTGTAGTTACCTTACAAACAGCATGTTTTGTCCTCTGCGCAAGTTTTTTTTTAATACCTAATATTGTTAATTTCTAATGAATATGTTGTTACAGTGAAATGATCCCACTAAGCCTTGAACTTTAAAACAACAGAGGAGGAACTTTCTCTTCTAAAGACCTGTCTAATTATAAAGGATCCTTGAACCTCGTGTTTCGCGCCAAGGAAGGAGCAGGCTTGTTTGAAAATCACCTCCTTGAGGGTGCAGGATTAATAATACCTGGTTATATTCCAGCTACTGTTGACTAAGTCTTCATTTTTAATTAATAAAGTTTTCTTTTAAAGTCTATGTACAATAATCAGGGGGAAACGTAGTTATAATAGACATAAATGTTGTAAACAAAAACAATATTTGAACAGAGGTACAATCAGAAAGCTTCATAGTTTTGTTCTGATATTCTCTTACAGATCATGGCAGACATTGAAGTTTGATGAGCAGCCTGCTTCCTTCATCCGTATTGTTGGGACTCACAACACTGCTAATGAGGTGAAAACACAGTTTACTAGCCACAGTGTCAGCTATTTTCCAAAAATCACTGGGTACCTAAACTGTTTAATATCCAGCTGGATTAACAGAAGAATAATAGTATCTAGTTGTTACCATTGTAAGCAGGTGACTTCTCCTGTTGGTGTTTGGCTCTGATCTGTGATCTCTCTTCAGGTGTTCCACTGTGTTCACTTCGAGTGTCCGGCCCAGCTGGACACAGAGGTTAATGAAGGCAGCCCGGGCCTGGACTCCTCTGATTCTGGGACCACCTCCCAGCAGCAGCAGCAGCGACCCCAACGACCGTCACGCACACACAGCCTGCTGCCCTCCCAGCCCTCCTCCTCATCATCATCGTCCTCACAGTCCCATCATTAAGAGCCCCCTCGCCCCCTTGTTGGAAGGTGTTGAGAGGGAGGGAAACCTCAGAATGCCATTTTGCACAGCCTTCATCATCCAGACTGCACTGCTACAACGCTGCTAAAGGCGATCGTCTCATTGTCATAACCCATGGTCCGTCTGTCATAAGTGCAACATTAGAGACTGGTATATCTGTAGCAGCAGCATTTAGGGCTCCAGTCTTCCCACTTTTGAAACAGAAAGTTAGGTATTACATCCACTGGTTCATACATTTTACACTTTTTAGCTACTAAGACTCAAGTTTTTTCCTTCAAAATCATCAAAGTGGAATTTTACTTCTCCAAAGATGAGGCACACACTGAAATGTGGTTATACTGTACCACCAAAGAGCAGTAAGACCAGGGTGGGGGGGGTTGCTATCTGAATTTTACGAGTTAATATTTCCAAAAGAGATGGATTTTATCCTTAAACAAGCTATTTTTTTAAGAAACTGTCTTAAAATGACTCTACTCACTTTTCATACCATCAAGCTAACAGAGTAGCAGTCAAGTATTTTTCAAAGTTTGGAATTGAATTCTTCAAACATTTGCCAAAGCTGTGGAGCTAATGCATTCTGTGGCATTTATATGCAATTTGCACTTAATCCAATTATGCATTTGCATATTAAGTAATAGCTGTTGAGTATTTGTTGACAGGCTTTCACACCCGAAACCAAACTCGGTGGTCCTTATCTGGTGTGACTTTTTGATAATTAAAATTCATACCTCAAGAAAAACCTCACTAAAACTAAACTTAGATTGAATGAAGTGTCTTAATTTAGCATTTTAAGCGCTTGAATAGCTTAGCACAAGTGATTGGGGAGATCAGTTAGGTTGTGAAAATTGGGGCTGAGGGTCTCGGACCAAATTATGTATGCACTAGGGCTGCAGGGAAGAACGTTTATATACAGTAGATTCATGAGCAGCTGCTATTGGCACTTTATTTTACTCAAGTAAACAGAAATAAAGGTTGCAGCTTGGGTCTTCTGACTGAAGTACAGTACTGAAGTGCTGGATTTGGAAACTTTCTGTTTGTATGTTAAATTAATTTAAACACTTCCGCGCTCTGTCAGGATCTGTCAGGTTTGAGCTGTCTTTTGTGTGTTTTTGGAGGTTTGTTTTTCAATTAAGCTATCAGTGCTGTGGTTCCTGTTTGTTTCCTTTGTGTCCTGATGTTGCACTTTTGAGTTGTTTGTCTTGAAAAACTCCCTTTATTTCAAACCTTTTTATTTGACTACCCTGGGTGACCCACTGATGTTTCTATAAGCCTTCTTTAGTCATCCCCATCTACATTTTAGAAGATTACCCATAGTTGGATAGTTGGATAAAGTCTTCCTTAATAACTAACCAGAGAACTGAAATAGGGCTTTGTTCCGGTTACATTGTTTATGTAGAGAAAACACTCCCCATGCCCCATCTAACTTTATGTATGTGTATAGTTTTTCTTAATATATATATATTAGTTTTGACCATTGACGTGTGATTGCATTTCACTGCCTCTTGTTCAATACATTGCCTGTCAAAAATGTGATTATGGAAACAACTGACATTGTTTATTAATGTTCATTGCTGTGAGGGGTCACGCCCGTCTGCTTGCCTGAATCGCTGCTGTGAAACACAGTGGAAGTCTTCAATACAAGCAATACAGTGATCTCTATCTTCTGTTTAGTCTTGAGAGCCTCTGTTACAGACCAACAGTGGTGATTGATCAGTCAACATGTATTCATCATGCTCCAGGCTCTGATGCTCTGGTAGCTCTTTAGAAAGTGTTGATGTGTAATGCTGCCCAGGGAGCCATTTTATTGTCATGAAACATTTAAAAACATCTCATTTTGAAGCTCAAATAGCACTTATGTCTTGTTTTTGTTGCTCAAATAACTGCCTTGTTTGTAGGAACACCAACCAGTCGGTTCCAACCAAAACAGTGGGACAGAAAAGATTTAGAAGCAGAGAGGAGATGGAGAGAAAACCCTTCTATTTGACTAGCAGAGTTATTAAACTTCAGTTTCACCTTTTTATATCCATAATATAAAAAGAAAAAGTAGGGGCCTTAAGACCTCACCTACATTATTATTATTATTATCTCGGGACTCCGCCCTGTAAAGGGGCCCTGGGATAAGATCCAGTTTTAAGCCTTTATTATTTCACTTTACCTTGTGCTTAAATCTGCTCTAATCAATAGTTTTACATTATCAATTGGTCATATGACAATGTGTAATCTGAAAGGGGTTGTTTGTAATGACAAACCGCTCTTCTGAGTCTTTCAGCTTATCACTTTGGTTTCCAGCTGCAGCAGCTGTTTTCAGATTAGAAACTCCCAATGAACTCGCTGTACACTCACTACCTGTCCAGCACCGAAAGGCAGACAAAGTTAGTGACTAGCTGGTGAACATAGTGGTGCATTTAGCAGCAAAAGAGCCGGATATTTCCCTTGATGTGTAAATGGTCAACTTTTTTTTTTTTAAAAAGACATTAACCATATTAGCTTTATCAGGTGATAATATGTCAAGGTTGTGTTTTGTCGCCCTGCTGAAAAACAAAACAACCACAAACTAACACACACACAATGCACAGAGACTGCTGAAGGAAAGGGAGGTTAATAGGTGCCCACATCTTATTTCTGCCCTGGGGCTGGGGCTGGGGCTGGGGCCGGGGCCGGGGAGAGAGTTAATCCAACCCTGCTATTATATCACTGATTTAGAAATGCTGTTGAATACCTTTGTAAAATCAGCTTTTGAAGAACACATTTCAATGTAAAGTACATTTTATCTCTCTCTGCCCCCCATATGATAATAGTAATAATGGTATGATGGGACCCTATTTCAAGTAGATTTTTTTTCTTTTAATTACAAATGTCTTACAGAATTAAGTCTTCACTGTAATCAGGTAAAACGGATTACAGTGATCAACGCTCGCCAAACCCTTTCACATTCTGTCTTTATACAAATTTTAAGTGAATATAGCGACACAACATTTATACTTTATATTGTTATTGGGATTTAGTCGTGTATTATTGCATTTACATGCCAGTTTGTAGCACTGTTTTGCCTTCATTTCGTTGGGCAATATTGACATTTCTGGTTTGATGGACGCGTTTCCGGCCCAGCATACTTCGCACCAGCGACGTGTGAATAGGGGTGGTCTTGAACTGTTAAGAGGGGAAGGCCTTACTGAATCTATTTGTTTTTTCTTTCTCGTACCCTCCACCGCATTTAACACCGCCAAAATTTTATTTTATCTGTATTTGCGGACGGCTGGTTATTTTTCTAAGCTTTTTAGTGTCGAGTGAAACACCGGGACGCCCCCCTCTTTTTGTTTGTCGGTCGTAACGTCCGAACGTCCAGCTGATTGCTTTGAGTGCCGTTCAATTATTCCAGTTCAAACTGAACCGTTTTGTGTGACTTAACGGAAGGATTTTGTGGCCGAAACGGGCCGAGTTCGCCGCCCTTATTTCACCGACCTGTGGACTTTAAAACAAAGAGGACATTTATCTTTTTGTCCAACTTGAGTGTTGGATCGTTTTTCTCATTGAGCGACCAGGCCTCGGACTCATCCCCAGCCTCGCGTTCCCATATCGGTTTTTTGTTGGAAGTCATGGGAGACACCAGTGAACGAAGCAAACCTCCGAGTCTACCTCCCCGGTGTCCCTGTGGATTTTGGGGGTAAGTTAAACCCGATAAAAACTAGATTAAACCTGCTATCTTAAACTGAAAGGTAAATCCGGATGAAATATGCTCAACGGGTTCAACTAGTCCAAACCCATTGTTGTTGTTCTGTTGTACAGGCCGAGGGTGGGGGGTTGGGAAGTTAGCTAATAAATAAACCTCCTAGCTTGAAAACTAGCTACATTTCCACCGTTTATAAACCCACTTTCATCGTTTCAAACGCCGGCTGTCATTTTCAATCGTGCTATATCGTGTTTTAAGGCAATTTTGTAAAGCAGGAGGTGACGTACCCGAGACAGAACATGATTTATTGCCAGCAGGTTCCTTTTAAACCTGCCCTGTTCTCTTGAATCGCCTCGAAGATAAGCAGCAATAAAACGATTAACACGTTACTTCGGTTAAATCCTCAACCTGAGCAGTGCCTGTAGACCAGTCTTAGAGTTATTTTACACCCTTTTTAAATTCGGTCTTGTCAAGTGGTGGATGTGTGTTGCATACCGGATGTGATTCACTGATGTCTCCTGTGTTGCCCCATACGAAAAATGACTAACTTGCATCTAACCTGTAATCGATTCAACCACGACACTCAAACGTGGTTGTGTGCTTCTCCTTATAGGGACGTAAAGTTGTTTCAAAGCAGCTGAAAAAAAACACACTAAGATAGGATTACTGTCATCTCATTACTGACCACCATAGCCACACTATAACCCCCCCTGTAATACTTGCTTTACAGTAATATTAGTGATTATAGGGTGGCAACCTGCTGCTATTGTGTGAAATACAACCAGTAAGACAATAGCCCCCCTGTCTGGAGGTATTATCATTACAGAACGTTGTCATATGACTTGTCATTTGGTTACCGACGCCCTCCCTCATGCCCCATCCCCCAATTGCCTTCATTTTGTAGTGTCCACTAAGCAAACTGGAACCAGTAACCCACCTGTCAATGTCAGGTGACATAAATGGCAGCGTTGTGTGTTTATGGCCCTGCCTGCCTCCGCTCAGAATAACACCTGGCCTGGGGCTGCTGGCTGTCCTGTCCCACACAGGCTCTTTAGTCTTCACACATGTCACTGAAACTCAAGGCCTCTTAAAAAGATCTTGAATAAGATTAAGTTTAGCATTTTGAAGGATTTAATTCAGGATTTTAATTTTTTTAAAACATGGATGGCAGCCCCTTACCCCGGCAGTATTAATGACACGTGTCGCCCAGCGCTAAATACAGTATTTTGTGGTTTAAGAAGCATTATGATTAATTTAAAGTAGGGTCTGACTGATACAGAGTGCTAATACTTAAGTTTTTAGTAGTTGATGTTGAAAATTGTACTTTTATTTACAATTATTCTGTTTTTCCATAAACATTTGAAGTCTTGTCAGTTTTCAGAAGCCTCAGCTAATATGAAGACCAGACATACATGTGCTGAAAGTATACATGTGTTCATTAATTAAAAAATAAACTTGTTGGTGGCGATCTCTGGTCTACAAAATACGTAATGGAGACACTGTTTCTTATATCTGCTGACACATATGCTGGTGTGGATATTTCAGTGACTGGCTAATATTGAACATCTAGAGAAATATTGTAAATACTTGCGGCCCCAGTTCAGTCCCTTTCCAGGGTTCAAGGTTAATGGCTTGTTTTCTCTGCTGTCTTATCTCTGTTTGTTTTTTCCACTCTGCATGCTACTATCTGATGAACCACGTGTGTTTTAAACACCTCAGCAAGATGTTTGACTTGGTTGTGGCACTTTTTGCCGGCGTAATCAAATATTACCATCTAGTCTCCTAGTTGGAGTATTACCTGTATTGGAGGATGGGGGGCACTCTGTAATACCTCTTCCCTAATGAGGTTTGATTTCTCTCCTGTGTGCTGTAAAGTGTATTCCTATTGTACTGTTACAGCTACACAAAGGAGATTTTGTGTCTCCTTATTAGGTCCTTCTTGTTTTCAAGTTTCACCATTCTTAGATTTTATAATCGCTTCTCTTATGAATCTATCACCTTGTTTTCCAGCAGATCCTTATCTTAAAAAATAAGAATTAATGAACGAGGAGGATAATGTGAAATGTCTGAGCTTGGTTGGACTAAGCTTCTCTGAACACTTTCTTTGGCCACAAACCTGCAATCTTCGCAGGAAATGAGGTGAATTCTGCTGTTCAGTTACATTTTACAACATGAAGTGATGCTTAGAGGCAGCATGAACGGAAAATTAATAGTAAGATGCAGGCTGAGTCAAAAAAAAGGGTAAGAAAATCTATGAGGCACAACAGTTATCCCAAGTTGTATGACTCCATGAATGTACAGCAACAGGAGCAGAAAGGAGAGTGCTGGAAAGAAATAAGTTAGTCTGAGCTTTCGCACACACTCTTGTTGTCGCAGCAAACGTCCATCGGGGATCTGTCATCCATTGACAGTTTGTGGCCAAAAGGCACAGACTGTGGAAACACTCCAGCAGTCAAAGCAAGCTTAAAATTCACTTTACATTGTATGTGAATGCAGCTTGTTCGTGGGATGAAGACAGTTGGACTCTCTGTGCTCCGCTCCCCCTCTGTACTGCTCAATGGTACATGATAACATTTACTTGATTGTGTTCTTTTGTTCCAGTTCCATTATGCAACAGCATCAGTTTTATTTAGCAAAATTAATAGTAATAAAGCTGCAATAATATACCATTAAACACATACCTTTTAAGTAATTTGTTCAGGGACAAGACATATTTGGTGTTTAGCTAAACTTATTATAAATGCTTACTTACTTATTAGCCTGTCAGTGGGTGTAAATCAGCATGTTCTTTAAATAGTTTTTATACTTGTGCTTATGAAGGAGCTGGTAAATTGTAAGTACAGTTTTTGTTGACATTGTGACAGAGTTTGTTGAATCAGCTCTCTGGCTATTCTTGAGGCTGTGATTAGTGGTGTTAGAGTGGATTGCATTATAGTTTCTAATATTCTGTCCGCCTCACATGAGTGAATGGGGGTGGACAAAATGGTAGAAGCACCGTTCTAAGTCTGTATCTCCAGTAGTATAATTATAGCAAAAATATGATAATGACAGATCGGGGTCACCACCAATGTCTAATCAATAGTTACTTTGCCCAAGGCCTGTCTTTCTACCAAATTTCATAGGAATCCATTTATAGATGATGAGATATCTTGGTGACACACAGATGCAATGACTGTAACAGTTGAAAAACACCACCTCCTTGGTGGAGGCAAAAGCAGTCTGTCCCTGCTGCATTAGTCACATAGGAACAATGATCTGAATACCCTACGGAGTTCCAGTCTCTGTACCATTGACAGGGCTCACAGCTGACAGAAATGGCTGTATTGTGGTGGTATAAACATTAAAGAGAGGTCCAGAAGTTGAGTACCTGTAGTAAAAGGTCCCACCAACCACCAAGAAAGCCTGGAGACAGACACGTACGTTTCCAAAATGCTCAATGTTTAAAGATTAGAATCCGACTGAAATCAGGTTCTCCAGTTGATAAAACTGGCCATTGTTGAACTTTACGGTCACAGGAAGTGTTACAGTATGCTTGGTCATATTAAGCTGTGTAATGACAATACTTTCCCTGTGTCCTCGTGGTTCTCTGCCACAGTAAAATCACTGCCCGTCATGGTAAAAAACGTTTTTTAAAATGACTCTGTTTTTGTTGACAATTCTCGAAGTAGGCTGGGTCACTGTGCAGCCATGACTGAAACAGGTGACTGACAAAGAACTCTGGGCTTTTGCAGGAACTCTGTAAGTGAAACCTGCATCCATTACACACACACCCCCTCTGCCTCAAAGCGGCCAATAGCATTTTGAGTAGGGTGTAGCCTCAAACCTCAAAAAGTACGGTGGCCATTTTAGGACACCCAGTCAGGAGACCCACTCAGCTTGTTGGGCTTAGCTCTTCGTTGTCAGACTTGAGTCAGCTTTCGTCAGACTAAGCTGTACTTTTTGTCATCTTCAGCTGGCCTTTGTCACGTTCAGCTCCACTGTGTCGGCCTCAGTTGTACTTTGAGCTTAATGCTAGAATGATATGGAGGCAGTTGCGGACTGATGGGATTTAGCCTTATCATTGTCAAATATATGCTTTACTTGGGCGTTAAATCATGATAATGGCAGGGGACATAGTGTTGGTTTGAGCTGAACCCTGTAGAAGTGACATGATAGTAATCTACACCAAAACGTAACAGGAGACGGACTTGATTTTGTGTCTCTGCTTGCATGAAACTAGTGTTGCCAATTACTCTATAGACAGGAAATGAATCAATAACAACAGTAAGGCGGTAAAATAATCTCATTTATTACAACCCTATGCTCCTTCTGGAAGTGATTTTTAGTGTCCCCCATAACGGCCATTTGCTTCCCCGTCCTCTGTGATTTCCTGTCATCCTGCCTTGAATTTATTGACACAAAGGCCCAATTGCCAGAATGACAAACAAAAAAAGGGCCGCTGAGATGAAACATGAGGAGCCATTATGAAAGGGGTTGACGCTCAGGATGTGATATAATTGTCATTTGAGATATTGAGAAAGGGATAAGGTCCTACTAGTGTTTGTTACGGAGGCAGTACATATTTCAGAATGGCATTTGTCTTCCACGTTTATGTTTAGCCACTCTGCATAAAGGTGATGCAGGTATTGGTCTATGGGGAACAAACTTCTTATTTTACAGAGAGATTAACTGATAATGCACCAGATAATCATGTGCTTCTTTCGTGTACAGTTTAAACTTGTGTTTCATTTTCAACTCCATATAATTGATTTTTGTCTAATCTTTCATGCCATGATGTTGTTTTCAAATGAAAAACATGTAACTTTAGGTTTGTATCAGAGCAACAGTTGTAGTTGGTAAAGGCAAAGCTTAGATGTCTGAGGACGTCAGTGATTTATTTTCTCACCTTTCTCCTCAGGTCCAGTAAAACTATGAATCTCTGCTCCAAATGTTTTGCTGGTAAGTCTTTTCTCAATACACAGTGTTTCTGAAATGACAAAAAAATGCTTATTTTGTCCGGGGTGACATCTGCACATCATCCCGCAACAAAGAGTTTAGAGCAACTAACATGGGCATGAGATGAAGTGGTTCAACAGAAGAGGCCAAAGGTCAATGTACTGTGCAACTGTGTCTCCCTGGGATTGAAACTGGTTAATAAAATCATTTTCACTAATAGCACAGTCATCAGTATATTAACTGCGTGGTTTCTTAATGACTTACTTTATTTCCCCAAAAAATGTGCCATGCAGCTAATGTCACAGTTTTCATGAAATTATTTTACAAGGATGGGAGATAATCACCTGCCAAATCAAGATTGTGATTGAAAAGTTGCTCCGCTGCCATTTGGGGGCCCCTTTCCTATTCTAAAATTCAGTTTGTACAGCACATAAATTTGAGGCACAGCCTGTAAGCCAAAAGAAACAAAGCAGCAGCATGTTAGTGCATCACTTGCGTCACTCAACTTCTGAGTCAACTGATGTGAAGGACCAGATTTATGCATGTTTATGAGCAGAATGTATTTAGACCAGAAGAGAACATTGCATTTCATTTGAGTTTCCCATCTCTGACTTTGTCTTTGAAGGTCACGTTCAGCTGCTTACTTGTCACGTGTAAATGGGGGAAGCAGTTCCACATTTGTTTTTTGTTTTTCAAGTTTCTTCTTGGCATGCAGAGCTGATCTCACTGACAGCCACAGACACAACTAGCAGCAGCTTGAGGCTAGGTGTGCCAGCTAATGTCGGTTAGGAATGCTAACAATGCTAAGAAGTCATTCTAGGAAAATGGAAGGACAACTAAAAGAGTCTCACTCCGAAATGATGTATCCACCATTTGGAGGAAAATGTTGGTTGAAGGTAAAAGTGAATCGCTCGCATAAAGGAGGACAATATTCCATTATATTAAACAATACTATTAAATTGCTGCAGGGCAGAATCAGCTGTGCATTTGGAAAACTGACCAGTGAATCTTAGTCTGGTTACCTCCATTCAGAGTTTTGTCATGAAACCCCCCTTAAAAGTAGAAAGACAAAGAAAAATGCCCAATTAAAGTTTGGGAAATGTCAAGGTATGTATAAAGTTTCCTCAATGACTCCAGCAGCCTGGTTTGGGAGGATGGGTTGAGGGTGCACTGCAGCACTGTCGGTGGCCATGGCAACCAGTGAGTATGGCAGACAGGGAGGACCTGAGGGCCCGGCTTTGAGTCTAGCATCACAGACGGCAGTAATGCTCGGAATAGACTCAATACACACGAGTATAGAGGCTGAGCAGAAGTGGGTTAGTCCACAAGTGGAGGAGAAACTTAAATCTAGGCTGACCTCCGTCACCCTCCCTGGAGGGGAACGAGTGAAGACAATATCCTCACGGATCGATGCTGTCTGAGATTATCATTATATAGAGAGGTCTGACGCACAGGTCCAAGGTGATCACGTCTTTCTCTGAACAAGACATTGGCAAAGTTAACTTATAGTCGTGTGGTTATGCAGTTAGAGCAGAGACTGTTTGGAAAACTTTTGAATTTGGTGCATTTAGTGTTTGGGAGAATTCTAGACATCCTAAACTTGAAAAGGTATTTTCTGGGCATCGGATCTGTCTTTATGTGACAGTAGAGAGCCGGGGTTGGAGCGTTAGGACTACAACTAACAATTATTTTCATTATTGGTTAATCTGCTGATCATTCTCTCCTTTAATCAATAAATTGTTTGGTCTATAAGACATAAAAAAACAGCTTGAATGCATCAACAAGGAAGAGTTTTGTAAACTGCTGCATTACACCAAAAGACAAGCAAGATATATATATATATAAATATAAACACCGCTGTTCAGACCACTTCCTGTGAGCAAACAACCTCCTACCAAAATTCAATTTGGATAACAAATATATTCACACATAAATGTCTTGCAAGGTCCAGCTTTATTATGTAAAAACATCAATAACGTTAGCCTGCCTGGTAGCTACAATACCCTTCTACACACTTGCAGTTGCTGTATATAACCTGCCATCACAGACTTGCTGTCCGGAGGTTTGGGGTGTACGGCTGTATTTCTGTACTACACACCATAAACAGGCGTATGAGTCCAGGTTCGAGTGTTTTGACTCTGTGTCTCTTTTCTTCTCCCTCTCTGTCTATCTCTATCTATTTCCCTGTCCTATTTTTACATTTCTCTCCTCTTGCTTACTTACTGTCCTTGACCACAGACATTGAGAAGAAGCAGCCAGGGGAGGACTGCACCTCCAAGCCTATCCAAAGCACTGGGAGTAGCCAATCGCCAGTTTTCAGTAGCGAGACGAGCAGTAGCAGTAGCCAATCCCTATTGTCGTCGCCGCCCTCTAGCTCCGAGCAGCCGTCAGCCGAAGAGCCCTCGCCCACGTTTCCCAACACGAGGGAAGGTAAGATGGGACAACCAGTGTTTTCACGCTCAATGTGTGCTCTTTCTATTTAGGAAGGAATACAAAAACCCTCATATCCATCATGTCCATCAAATCAAATCAAATGTCTTAAAACAAAGACAAAAAGCTGTTGATGAAGAATGACCTGTTTGTTCTTCATGTCTTTAAATCTGGTGGGAATGCACAGAGTGAGATAGAGCAGGACAAACAGGAGATAAAGTTCTGACCGGATTCAGTTACAGGCTAGTGGGACGCTGAACCTTTCAACTACTCGCACCAAGGAAGCATAACTTAATGTGAAGTACGTTGCAGAACTCAGGAAATCATTTCATGCTGCAATTCTGCTGAGCTGAAGACGACATCAGCAGTGTTTCTGCAAAGATATCAGTCGATGATGTCTCACAAGCACAAACGTTGCTGTGCAGCCTTCCCTATCTTCAGATCGGTGCAGTGGTAGAATTGAATTTTGCTTTTTGACAAACAGCCATAACAACAACTGGACCTCATGTACAGTACTATGTACTATATACAACAGGCAGTCGAGAGCACACTTTTCTCTGTGCAAGCATCCAGTTTTTCAAGTCAACATGAATTCATGGTATGGGAAGAGAACGTTTCACATCCCGTCTCTTCATTTTCCATCTGCAGGCATGTCGTCCACAGAAACAGCCCAAGGCACACTCTGCACACCCACAAAACGTCCACGAGAATCAGGTACAGTCAGCCTCTTCTTCCTGCCAGTAGCTCTGCGTGAACCGCCCCGCTTTGAGCGCTAACTCTTAACCCTGCCGTTCTTTTTCAGCGTCGGCCTCAGAGAGCGAGGCGACGCCAGAGAAACGGCCACGGACGGACGAGAAGGAGGGGGGCAGCGAGGAGGCCCGCGGGACGCCCAAGCAGAAGAACCGCCGGCGCTGCTATCGCTGCCAAACCAAACTAGAGCTGGTGCAGCAGGAACTGGGCTCCTGTCGCTGTGGTCAGTAACATCCACCTTCATACCACTGCTTTTAATTTCACTGACTCCGTTCCCCCATTGTGAAAAGCAGGCATGTTAGCATAATTGCAATTTGCAAAAAATGGTTAGTGTTTTACTTTTAAATGCAGTCTGTCCAAATGTAAAAATAAATAATTTAACCTGCTAATACTTTCAAGCTTATTAGCACTGAACAAGTTATTAATGTTGTTTACATGTCATTTTTGCAAACACACGAGTAAAACGACATTGATTTTCAATTATGAAAAATTGAGAAAGCTCAAAAATGTCTAATTATATATTATGTGAATATACTTCACATTTTGTGTCAAAACATTATGGATGGGACTTAATACTCCTTTATGCATCAGATGTGAGTGGTGCACTGCGTCACAGTGCTTTAGATAATGCCAGGTAAGCTGTCCAGCACAGACGTGTGTTTTATGAATTCATAATAATGTACTTTGTGCATTGGCATATATGGCAAACCCACTAATGCTTTATTATTATTATTATTATTGTTATTTTAATGATTGTATCTGTCTCAAACCAAATACTGATGCCAAACTACACTTTTCACATAGATTAAATCATTAGCTAAATCATTAGGTTTCTAAATATGATACTAAGACGCTGAGGTAAGTTATTATTAAGAATTTATTTAGTGTCATTTTAACACCTTTTCTGAATCACTAGAATCTGAACATGTATGCAAATAGCACATGGAGCTGCACTTTATTCAGTGTTATGTAAAATGATTTAATTACCTGTTATTTTCAGTCAGAGAAGTCATTAAGAGGCTTGTGTTTCTATGTTTGTGTTTGGCAGTAAGCTTAAAACCATCTCTCATGCAAAGCGGGAACAACAGAACATTTATTGGGGTCACTTCCTCCCTCACCGCTTTGCTTTCTGTTCCCCTCCCAGGCTATGTATTCTGCATGCTTCACCGTCTACCCGAGCAGCACGACTGTCTGTTCGACCATCTGGGCCGCGGGCGCGAGGAGGCCGTCCTCAAGATGGTGAAGCTGGACCGCAAGGTGGGCCGCTCGTGCCAACGCATCGGGGAGGAGTGCTCCTGATTGGCCACACCGTGACCAGCTATCCAGTTAGAGATGAGGCGCTTACAAAGAGGAGGAGGAGGAGGAAGAGGAGGAGGAGGTGGAAGGAGAGCTAGGAGGAATGACAAATGGGGTGATGGGTGGGAGGGGGAGGGAGGGAGGGGGGAGGGAAGAAGAGGAGGAGGAGGAGGAGGGAGCACGGTTGTAACATCCTGCATCTGACCTGACAATTCTGGATCTGAGCTTGACGCCGCCCTGTTGATGTCCTGATTTCCTGCGTGGAGCGTCTGTTTGGACGAGGTTCTGGATGAGGCCGCTCGGGGCCAACAGGGGGCCTGGTGGCTGTTCTGCGGAGCCACGTTCAGTATCGCATGTTCACACACACAGCCTTAACCCAACCCCCAGTCTTCAGAAGGAGGACGCCACAGAGACGGATCCAGTCTGTCGTACATCATGCACAGCTCCGCTGTTTCTCGCCACGGTTTCCTCCTCTTTGCTCACGCTCCTTTTTTTCAGTACAGGAAGTTGTGGAAGATGAACTGTTGTAGCGTTCGGCTGAACTGATCCGTTTGGATTCTCATTCGACAAAGTTTTTGTTTGTTTTTTGTTTTTTTTTCCCCCATTTCTTGGTCGCGGGTGAGGGGTCCAGCTCTATCCCACGACCACTCCTCAGGTCGTCATCAAGGGGTTGGAGTATCAAACCTGTAACCCCGCCTTCCTCTTCTTCTTCTTCTTTTTTCTTCCACCAACGTTTAGGTCCACGTGCAGCATCACTAACCGTGTTTTGCTCGTGCATGGTACCAGCAACAGTGTATTTGTGCAGGTTTGAGTGTGGTAATGTGAGGCAGTCCAAGGATGCTGTTGTGGTTTGATTTTTTTTTCTTTCTTTTTTTCTTCTTTTTTCCCCCCGTGTGGCCGTCATGGTGATTAGCTCTGTTTTTACTGCTTAACCACGGTGTCGTGGAGGACAATACAGCCAATCCCTGCCTCTGCTCACATGGACTGTTGACAAAAAGAAAAATACAAATAAATATAAAAAAAAATAAAAACCACACTAATGGACAGGAGTCACTTGGATAAATCCTCTGTGTAGCAGATCCTCTTCTCCCTCTTTCCCTCCCCTTTTTTCAATTTACTGAGTCGTACTGTTGTTTTACATAAAGGGGAATACGACTGAATTTTTGTATTCAAATGAAGAGTTCTTCGCCAAAACGCCGTGTATACATTTATAAAAACAAATAACCGAAGTTCCTCACGGAGTGTCTCTATAGTTATTGATCAGTCAAGAGTGCTAAACTGATCACATAAATTACTTACTACCCTTTAAATTGTTCTATAATTTATTTTGTGTTTTGTGGGTAGGATTAGGTGTCATTTAATTTTCAGATCGGGGATATCTGTTTGGAACATAATTCTTAAAATGTTGTAATTTCTTTCTTTTTTTACAATGATGAACTAGTGAGCTTTCACTAAATCGAAGAGAGATGGGTTTGTCCCACAGTTTAAATCAGTGATGTCATATTGATACACAGCACAAGTGAAATTTGGTGTTAAGGCTGAGAAATGAACCAAAAGCTGGTTAACTTGGAGACACCTAAAGCAAAAAGAAAAACAGGGTTAGTGAGATAACGCCAGCCAAACGTTGGTACGTTCTGAATATGTCTGGACACACAGTTCCTCTGTGAACCTTAATCAGGTGTATGTAGGTGTAAGATCAAAGATGAATTTCCCTGTCGAGGTTGTACATCTATTGACATCACCGATTCGAACCGCCACTGCTCTCCGGTGTCTAATGATCCCTCAGCTGGTTTTGGCTTCAGAAATAACATGTGAATTCTTAAATTGAGTGGTTTCCCCTTTCCTCAAACGTTTTTGTTTTGTTATTGTTCGTCATTGTTTCTGACCCTGCTCCTCTCAGCCTACACAGTCTGACTGCTTGGACTTTGTGCTGTGCATATTGTTCAGTTACACACCCCTCTCTTCCTTCTTCTCTTAAAGGGGTGTTCTACCAAAATCAACTTTTTTGTTTGTGACGTTGCAGAAGACGACTTTTTTTTCATCCAATTTAATTTACTTGTTTGTTTGGCATTTAGCACACATTGTAGGTGCATTCAAAGATTGTGATTTGTTTAATGCAGGTACGGAATTGCCATAAAATGTACTTTGCAGCATCACAAGAAGTGCAATTTGATGATGCTGAATTGTGTATTACTGTTTTTCAATTTGGAGAACTAACAAATATGAAGCAGTAGATTTCCTTGAATGGCAGGAAAATCAGAAAGCGTCCTTTTTTGCAAATTAACTTCAGAAAAGTTGATTCAGGTGGCGAGCCCTTATAACCAGACACCACTTAACTATGCTAATCCTCATGCACAAGTTATTGTTTCTTCCCTCCCTCACCTCTCCCCACACCTGCTCGTCTTTTCCAATGAGAACACAGCGAAGGATAAAGGGAGCTTGGAGAAATGTCATGGCTGGTTCTTATTTTGATATTTTGACAAACTTGTTCCTTTTTTGAGTGCTAATGAGAAATGGAAGAAATGGAATATCTTTCTGTACCTTTTTAGAGAAAAAAATTATTTAACCTTATATCAGTTTGAGTTACTTACACCCTAGCATAGAGTGGCATATTTAGTTAAATGTATAAAAAAGCAAGAACATAATTCTGTCCTATTTTCTCCTTTTTAATTTTATCGTGTTCCATTTTCTGCTGAGGAAAATAAACTGGATTAGAGGATGTGGTGTGTGTTAATCTCTTGTGTTTCTTTTTCCCATATGAACATTTGTTTGAAACAGAGTTTTCTCTCTGAAAATAAACCATCAACAGAATGCCATAACATCTATCTGAGTTCATTATTATGTGCCAAAATGTCAGAAACTCATGTTGTTTGTGATCTTAAGCCACCAGTTCCTAAGAAGGTAGCAGGATTTGCCTGTAACACTGGTGATTGGGTGTAATGGTCATTAAAGATTGGAGCTATAGCAGATATCCCAAAATGGTTGACAAACTATAATTTCTGTGTTGTTTTTTTTGTGGTATTAACTTGGTTACCACCTAAATGTGTTGAATGAGATATGAAGTCAACCTGGATGAGAATAGTGGTTAAGAAGTATTCAGATCATTTACTTAAGTAAAAATACTGTAGAAACTGTTCAGTCTTGCATTAAAATTTGTATTCAAGTAGAAGTATTGGCAACAACATTTACTTACAGTATCAAAAGTTATTACAAATTAGGCAGTAGAATGCTCCCTGTCAGTGTTATATTGTTATATCATATATTATCAGAATATTGTTACTAATAACATCTCAGCTTCTTTATATACTGTTGGTTTAATCCCTAATGCATCATTTGATTAACTCATCATAGTTTGTCTGTGTAAACAAACTAGCAAATGTAGTTTGATAAATGTGAGTGAAAAGCCCCAGCATTTCCATCTGAAATATTTAGTGGAGTGGAAGTATTCATATTTATTTTCTACGAATGAATTAGAAGAAGTCCTAGAGATGCTAAAAATGATGGAGAGTTCTTACATCTACAGTTTTGTGGCAACGGAGCAAACACAATCTGCAGATGAGGACCATGTAATACAGTCAAAACTTCCAGAGCAAGCTAGTAAGTGGACATTGAGTCGCCAGCTGCTGTTTCTAATGTCAACAATCACCTGTCAAACCCAGGATTCGTCTCATTGGTTGAAGTAAATGAAGTGGGCGGGGCCAAACTACAGCATTATTTTTAAGCTAGCTAGCTAGAGTACAAGATAGAACCGTTAGAGGGAGTTTCTGACAAGAAGTGCAGCAGGACTCCATCTTTGTCTTTGTCAGACGAGTCAATTAATGAGGGAGAGTTGAGAGAATGTCCCTTTCACTTGTTGAAATCACCGTAGATGTTAACGTGCTAACGCTTTCAAAACTGCCGGCGTCGAATATGTTTCCCCTAACCTTAACCTGCACCCAAATGTATCCCTAATGCCTAACCTGACCCCAACCGGTTATCTCAGCTACACCTAACCATGATCAAGTTCATAACGGCGGAGGTGGCACTTCAGGAAACGCACTTCTAACAGGCGGGGAACGTGATTCAACGAAACAGATTACGCCATGACACCTGTTACATGTATGTGTAAATCAGCCGTTAGAAGCGTTGAAGTTTAGCTAACTATTTGACGGTGCTAAACAGCTAAATGTTCCCCTTAAAAAAACGTATATGTAAGTAAACTCTTTCGTCAGCGAGTTAATACAGTGGGCCTTAAACATCTTAAAGAGTAGTGAAACGTTAGCTACAGTAACTGGACCACTTCGGTCATAAATTTGAAAACATTTAAGCTAGCTAACGTATAGCGTTTGGTCAGTATTAGCAGTTCATCTGATTTAAGCTATCTTGAGCGGCAAGGTAAGTTAATTTGTAGTTCATAAATAATTGGCAGTTTAGAATTAAAAGACTTTAAGACAATATATAAAAGAGCCACAAGGCAATATAAAAATGACACGTGAATGTGAGTAAAATAAGTTAACAAAATGTTTGTTAATCATTGTTAATGTGGATTTAACTCCACCAACGTTTTCATTGGGTTTCGGATACAGGAAGTGACTGACCATGATTGCTTCAGTATTAGTTATGTGTGCTTTACATTTATAGTTTCAGAGTAATGAATGTATTCCCTATTTGTTTGTTAGACCCCCTTTGTTCTGCCGGGTGCTTCTCCACTAAGCCATCATCAGTGCTGATGAACTCAAACACCCAGAGAGAGAAAGATGATTGAAAGAGGAAGCTGCTGAGAAGGTACAGGATACTTGATTTATGCTTTTCTCTTTTTAAAGTAGCCGAGTCGATTGCATTAGAGTTAATATTAGATTTTGAAAACAGCAACAGTGGCTTCTCAGCCCTTTTGCCACTGGTTTGTTGACAGTTCTGTAGTTCATTCTTACCAAGAGGGAGACATCATCAGATATTCCTGATATCTCAGAGTTGTAATTATAACTTGGAGGCTGATGTAAACGTTTCCCCCCGTTTGTTTCAATTTTAGTGAAAAAGAAAAAGTACATCGTGGATGGAAGTTGACTTTTTAAGCATCTGTTGATGAGGTTTAAGATTACTAGAAGGACAGTTACTCTGCTTAAACACTAGATGGTGCACTAAGACAGGAAAGACTCTCACATAGGAAGGATTAACAGAAAATATTCTGTCCCACATGCTTTATATTAATAATGCTAAAATAGAACCATGTGCTCAGTGGGGTGTCTGTTAATTTATTGAAATAAAATGTGGGATAGCTGACGGTTTTCTTGGTGTCAACTTGTCTGTTCATGTGACCCCTTCCTCTCTCCTCTTCTTCCCATCTCACCCTTCTTCTTTCAGTTTTTTTCTCAGTTCCTCTCTTCATATTTTCTCTCGTCCTGTGTTCTTCTTTCCATCTTTCTCCCCTCTTTTCTCATCATCTTTTCTTCATCTGCCTTCTCTCCTCTCTTTCTGCTAGCTACTTTTTTTTTTTTTTTAAAAAGCTTTTTGCTTTTTATCTTCCCTCTCTCTCAGTCTATACACTGAAAATCGCTGGGTTAAAAATTGCCCCAGAATGGGTCAATACAGTAAAGCACAGACACGGTAATGGGTCCATTTTATCCAGCACTCATGAGCAGAAAACCCCCCCCAAAATGAGGGGTTGTTTTTAACAGTAATATAAAAATAACACTGGATCAAAACGACCCATGGATTCTGGGTAAAGGTAACTTAGTATTACGTCTGTGCTATATTGACCCACACTTTTTAGTGTGTATTCTTCTTCTTTTTCCTCTTTTCCATCCCTCTGTGTTTATGGTTAAATGTCTCTATCTAAATGTCAAAAATAACCCTTGTTTGGACATTTATTGTGTTATTGTGGTTGTTTATGGCTTCTCTTAATTTTGATTGGTTAACCAAATGGACGCAGTGGTGTTCGAGCGACTGCAGCCTGTATGGTAGAAATCTCTTTGTCCTGTTTTTTAAATCTGTCCTAGTAAGGTCTGCTGCTAAGAACCGCTTTCTTCTGCTCTGTTTTATCCTCCTGTGCTTTCCTGGGCTTTCATTTTAGTCTACAGTGATTATGTGATATTCCCTTTTACTCTCTTATTCTCACCTTTTTCCAGAGGCTCCACCGAATGATTATTTTCATTTTTGATTAATCTGCTGATTGTTTGTTTCTTGATTCATCAAGAAAATGAGATTCAGATTCAACAGTCCAAAATCCAAAAGTGTGCCGTAGAAAGCAAATGAGGTGGACAGTATGCCCAAAAGATTTGAAAAAGCAGGACTAAGCTAATTATTGGCAAGTTTGCTTAATTTGATTAATTCATATTATCATATTATGAATTATTGCAGATTAATTTTCTGTTGATCGACCAATCGATCTGCTTTTGTCTTCTGTTTCCTGTGTTTGTGATTGTTTTGTCTTCTCTTCACCTGTATTCTCTTCTGTTCTGCTCTATTCTATTCTATTCTGCTCTATTCCATTGTGTTCTGCTTTAGTGGAGTAGTTGTGGGTGTCGGCAGGTGGAGCTCCATGCTCTCCCATTCAAACCTTCAGGAGGGTCCAGGACTCCCTCAGAGAAACACACTGATTCACGGACACACACACGCACGCACGCACGCACGCGCACACGGCTGTCAGGCGTGTCAGGGAAGCGCTCGCGCCTCTGTGAGTTGAGAGAGAGCGCGCGCTCTGTAGTCAGTGTTTTACCGTCACCGGGACCGGACAGACTTGTGTGTGTTAGTTAGTGTAGGTTGGCTGCTTGGTGCGGTTGTTTTATTTGTTTTCTCGCTTCTATAAAATGGGATTCTGACAGCAGCCGGGCTGCGGGCGCCGCCGGCTCCTCCTGACCGGAAAATGAAGCGTCTCTGTCGGAGGCTGGCGGTGGCCGTGGCGGTGCTGGTGTGGCTGGGGGCGCTGGTTTACCTGCTGGTGCTGAGCCGGAGGAGGCTGCCAGAGCTCGGTACCGGAGCAGGGGGAGGAGGAGGAGGAGTAGCGGGAGGCGGAGATACAGCGTACAACCAGGTGAAGTAGAGATACAACCTCTCCTACTGTGTGTGTGTGTGTGTGTGCGCGAAAGAAACCTCGTTGTGATATCCCTGTAGAGACTTCCAGTGTGTCACACTGTGGGCTAATCTCATATAGTAAACCCATAAAGTTAAAGTGCAATAATTAATAATGACATTAGTGGTTGTTTTTGGTGGTTTTATGGCGTTGACATCTCTATAAAGACTTGCAGTTTGGCTGTGGTCACTGTAGTTCTCCTGAACCTCTATAGGAAAAGTAAATGAGTACACGAAGCAATACCACAAATAAAACTCCTGTTTTTGAAATTGAGTAAAAACAAACAGGTTAGTAGTAAAATGCACCTCAGCAAAGTAAATTATGAAGGAGTTAATGTATGTATGTATGTATGTATGTATGTATGGGGGTTTAATTGTTGTAGTTGGTTCTGGTGCAACTAATTGGCACCAATAAGCAGTTTAAATTGCAGGGATTCCTATTTTATGGGGCTTTTTCATGAATTCAGGATGAATTCTTAATCTGCAATTAATTCAGTAAAAAGTACATTTTCCTCTGAAACGTAGGCGAGTTAAGGTAAGAAATCTAACAAATGTAACCAAATATAACATTTGCATTAAATATAATATAATTTTCTAAGTGCCAAGAACTTAATTCAGGTAAATGAGGAAATGTACTCTTATTATAAACCTCTAGTGTTTCTTCCGTCAGCTCACAAACTAAATTGAAGGAAATCTTCTTTGTTGCAGCCTTTGGTATCAGTAAGCATTTATCTCCTATGCCATCACAGGATATTCCTATTTAATTCTACAATATTCCTGTCTGTAGTGGCTCTATAGATAATGATGTAATACTCAAATTGCTATTTTTTATTTCCTATGATAATACTATTCGTGCTATTCCTATAATACCTCAAAAATATACCAATACATCAACTAAAGGGGCTCTTATAATTGTATTCAATTATTATCAGATTGTTGTGGCTCCTTTGAAGATAATTAGGTTCATTTTCGACCCGGTTTGCTGTCTGCGCCCAGTGTGCACTGCAGGATGTCTGTTATGCAAAAGACCCACAGCATGTTAACTGTGGCTGGTGGGATAAATTGTATTGATCCTGCCTCTCTTACCTTGTTTTATTGAACTACTAGCATACGCACACAGAAACTAGAAATGATCATATATTAATACAACAGCCCACATTTTTGAAAAACACTTCCCGAAAGGAAAATTGTGGAATGAGAGGACATAAAAATATCATAAAGTAATATAAATCCTACTTAATTTGCATTATATCCTTATAGGAATATTATAGAATCCATAAAGTCAGTCTTTGCAAGTACAGACATTATTAGTCTAAGAATGTTATTATATGTTACTGCAATATTGTAGGTTTTTGTAAAGAGTGTATGAGGCTTCACATTAACAGCACAGTGAAAGTACCCATGAAGGTTATCAGTGTGTTCTGCTGCCGCTTATTTGAATAATGAAACTCACTTGTACCAGATTCAGAGTTTATTGCCTTATTTGTGAGTCACTCAGCACTATCGGCGAAATCCACCCAGTTCAGTGTACTTTAATGGCATGAATTTAATGAACATTTCCAAGGCTTCAAGACAAAAGATTTTTAGATGGAAACGCCATCGTATCAGTGTGTGTGTGCAATGCATTTCTGTGTGTCTGTGCTGCCTATTCAGCTCCTCCACCACACACAGAGACTCAGCAGTCTGTGTCAAGGTGACAAGTGTTTATGTAGAGACAACAGAAATACATGAATGCTGCAAAGAGCTGCATATAAAATCTGATAGCTCACCACTCAGCTCTTTGTGATCCTAGTTTCCTGGAATTGATATGTATGTTCTCACAAGATTACTTGTTCTATTGATCAACGGCGTGTCATGGCCTCTGACCACCCCTGAGCTCCTTGTTAATGGTTGCTTGTCATGCATGTGATCTAGGAACTGGAACTTACTCTGCTGTGCTTCCCAGTGTGAGTTGTTTTGAATATGAGCATCAGTTAAATGGCTAGTTAAATGCAAATGCCCACCAGTTGCTGAATGAAAGCTTTCAGAAAGGTCTTAGTACACAGCATAAACGCACATTACTGTAAGATCATCTGCAGCCAGTGTGTGTGTTTCTGTAACAATTTGAGTTTGCGATGATTTTAGGGTTGCTTTAAAATAAACTTTTGGATTGATTGCCATGACATTTGGTACACACATTCATGACCCCCTTAGGATGAATTATAATGGCTTTGGTGACCCCTTAAGACAGTGAACATGGTAGACATTAGGGCTGTACCTGACTCAGAATTCTGTCTGTCAAATCAGATTTGGCTGTTCAATACTTAGATTCGACTATTTGTTTCTTTTTTTCACATAGACTATCAAGAAACTGCTAGATCTTTGAACGGGGTTTGGTGGGACATTCAGGGTGACAGCGACGTTCAGTAATTTAGTAAACCCTCCGAGCTAATGCGTGCTAACGACGGTCAGAAACACCTTTTGCCGACACTAGATATCAAATATATCATATTATGTTGCTGTGAGCTGTAAACTGATTGACAAAAAACCCCACCAGCTCTACTTGAAGAATCTCAGTCGACTGAGGGGTGTCCGACTGATGATTCGAATCACTGACTTTCAGAGGGCAGCCCTAGTAGACTTTATACCTGCTAAACGTCATTGTGCACATATTAACATGCTGACGTTAGCATTTAGCTCAAACCACAGCCTCACAGAGCTGCTATTATGGCTGTAGACGTTTAGTCTTGTTTCTCAGTATGTTGGAAACATGAAGGCAGTCAGATCACGCAAACAAAAACCAAAGACGAGCAGACGGTGGTTCATCAGAGCAGGCAGGCAAGGCTGAAACACTGAGGCAGCATAGACGGTCTGTCAGCAAATCCTGCTACATATACTGGGTCTAATGATGACTGGGGAGCAGCTGGGCAGGCAGGTGATAGGGTCAGGTGGTGTGCAGGAGCATGAACCTCTGCAATGGCCTTTAGTGGGCAGGTAAGGAAGCACAGATCCAGAATGACCGGGGGAAAGACATTTTAGGTGGAGCTGCTGCCTCCAACTCATGGACAGGCAGAGCTGAGGTTAAGGTTAGTTTAAAATGATCGTCAAAATTATTAGTTGATGCTTACTTTAAGAAGAAATCCCAAGTTCATTTACAAAATGATTGCAATTTTGGAAAAACGCAGTATAATTTACGAAAAATAGATTATCCAGTCAGTAAAAGTATGATAATTATGTGTCAGAAAAGCTCTTAAGACATCAACAATTCTTAAAGAAGAGCCACACTTGGTTTAAATTTTGAGGCTCGCCTTAATTTTGTATGAGTAGGAGGTGTTTTTTTTTCAAGTGGTGGATAATTCAGGCATTGAAGCTTAATCTGCTGGTGCTCTCATTGTAAGTTGACCGGATAAGATCCTCGGCTAAATGCCTCAGATTTGAAATTTAAAATGTAATTAAAGTGAGAAGGGGTAGAAACAGCTGCGAACACTTAGCAGATCAGAAGAAGAAGAAGAAGAAGAAAAAAGACTGTCTTGTCTTGTATGGACTTGTTCTGTGAGACTTGAGCCTACGAGCGAATGAGAGAAGCTCTGATCATTCATTCAGCAGGACAGTCAGCGTGTGTTTGTGTGTGGGAGCATGAGCCAGTATCATTTTCAAGTCAGGACACACATGCTGTAACACACCTCGGCTAATAGTCGTGCCAGATACAGACCTGCCAACTTAATTAAAGACCGCCTTGTATCATCATTACCAAGGACACAGTCTGTTCCTATCATAAAATAAGGAAACCCAAATTGGATCCTTTTTGATGCATTCAAACACGAGTTAAAACAGGATCAGCGATATGATACAGGCTTCGTTATAGAAAAAAACCCCCAAAAAGTCTCTGTGAAGAACATGGGAGGAGTGTCTGCTGAGCTGAACTTAACAAAAAGCAGGACGCTCAGTCAAATTTGACGTTACACCCAACTAGTTGTTCCCTAAAGTGCAAAATATACTTCCTGTGTCCACATAGCTGCGATTACACGTCATAACTTTGGTCATCTGCCCGTGTTTGCGAGGGTTAAACACGTCTGTGTATACAGACATCCAATATAGTATAAGCAGAATCTTGTCTGCTGGCCAAGTCAGCAGCTGTTTTGTAGTATATCCTGCTCTTCAACTTGCACCCCTCCAACCTTTGGATTGTTTTCCCAGCAATAAAAACTGATGTAATCTACCGTAGCTCTCAAGTTTAAACATTAACAGTGACAGCCGGTGCTTGTTTGCGGTCTGAATGCATGCTGTATACAAGCAGTCTACAGTGTTGTGTTTGACATAACAGACTTGTCCTGATAGGTCCTGGCTCATATGTCTCTTGATGACAAAATAATACCAGGAACTAATGAGTCCCAGGAACTGAAAAGCTCTTGGTGTGTATTCCTGTTTTGTTTTTCTGTTTCCACCACATCTGAAGGAACATTAAGATTTGGTAAAGTCAACAACACACTCACATAATATTGATACTACTGGCAACCAATTGGCAGTCTTGAGGCTTGTGTTTGACCAGTGACATTCAGCACTGCAAACTTCTGATAGTTCTCGGCTCATTCATACTGAAGTTTAGGTGGCCAAAAGATGCTCCTGGAAAAGGGTTAGGGGAAAGGAAAGGGCTGGCTTTATCCTTCAGGTCTATCCTTTCATCATAATTGCAAGGACGCACAGGTAAAACAATTTGGAAAAGCAAGATTTTCATGTAGACACTAGCATATGTTCCTGCGATTATGCATACTTGCATGTAATCAGATGTTGTTTACATGGGCTCTTACCCTCATTATTGGCCTAATTACAGTATAATCACATTATTAATGTGCATGTAAATTTAGCCTGTGGTTGTGTTGGACAGCTTGCAGGTGAGAATGTGCAGAGGTGTGTAAGTGTGGAGCAAATAGTAGCTCATAAAGCTCCAGTATTTTAAAAACAATCAGCAGATAGTAATTTTTTCTCTGAAGGATCTTGTGTACATATAAACTACATGTTTCTGACTGCTATAAAAAAAAATCTTCCTCCTCAGCTCTGAATATATGCAGTGTATTTGTGTGCGAGTGTAAGCCAGGACTGAGGATGTGTGTTAGTTTTGTCAGCAGTACTTGTGGCGCTGTGCACTATTCAAATGCTAATGCAGAATTCCCATTCCTCACCGGATTAGCCTGCACTCCTGTTTACCTAGCACGACTTCCTGTACAAGGCATGGTACTCCTGTTTGCACACACACACACACACAGAAACGCTTATATGCAAGATCACACCCTCATCTGCATGTGCACACAAGAAAAATGACATTTCAGAGACGAGAACCCCCACACACACACACACACACACACACACACACACACACTGAGAGAGCCTTTGGAGAGCCTTTGAAGCAGCATAGTTGGAGTGTGCCTGTGTCCTCAGGCAGGTTGGCAGGGGATCTTTATAGAGTTTCTGCCTTCAGAAGTCCAAACATGAGAGGAAACAATCTGTTGGTTCGTTGAATACTGAAGGACACTCTCTCTCTCTCTCTCTCTCTGTCGACCGTCCCGTGGCAGGTGTTTGGTCAGATTTCAAGCAGGATGTGCTGTATCATGCAATTCAAGGAATTCTACCAAAGCCATCCATGTGTCTCAGCAGATTGTTCTCTGGTGCTTCATGTAACACTTGACACTATGGCAGGCTGGTGTCAGTCAGTGCTGCCTGAAACATTGCAAACACACCCAGACCGACTGTTGGTTTGTGCTCTCCTCAGACTCACTTTAAAACTTCACAAATATGTCAGCCAAATGGTGCTCATTATCAGCCCAAAAATTGTTTTATGTGACTATCGTGTTGAAAAACAGCATCAATAAAAAGTGACACTCCAAACCATGCTTTTATTTAAACAGAATACTTTTGATCCCAATTGGATCTTTGTGAGGTCAAAATTTTGACTTGATGGGATCAAATAAATGTGGTTTCAGTCTCCTGGAGGTTCTTTTGAGATCTGCGACTCTGCCCCAGTTTAGAATATGAAGTATGACGTTTCATTATAAGTATTACTATCAATAGTAAATTGACAATGTAATACTGCAGTACATTCTGATGCTTTTGTCTGTGTCTCGCTTCATGTCTGCACACGGACGGATGTGCAACAGACAGAGTTACAACATCAACTTGCTGTGACTTGCCAGCTCGTGCCAGCATTAATAGATTTGGCTGTGTGTCAGATACACATTCATGGAGAATATAAAGAGTCAAACATGTAAGTATGTTTATGTAAGAATATTTTGTCAGTCCCCAGTTTGTCAGATTCTGAAGCTTCAGTTCTTTGTGTGTTTAGCTTGGAGAATGTTTTTGAAACTGCATTTTGTCATTGTGTTCTTACATCAGGGCAAAATGAGTCAGCGTGATTATGATTGTTGAAGTGCGTTCTTTATCAGTGGGTGATGATTTAAAGATTGTGTCTGTGTGTGTGATGTTGATACTATCTGCTGTTAATCATATTTGCAGTTTCTTAATCATGATGGACAAGCTGATAAGTTGACTGTGAACAGCAGCAGCATCTGTCTGGAGATATACTGTATGTGTATATGAGAGACAGGGTGATGAAGGGAAACACAATTTAGATGTTGAAATATTGGCCCCAAGTCGGGTTCAGGCTGAAACATTGTGGTAGCTGCCCGGCTCATGAATCAGGCTCTGGCCAAGATTTCCCATACATCCTGTAAAAGGGAAGCTTAAAATTCTCAGTCACATTAAAATAAAGTCACGTAGTCTGAAGCTGGCTGGTTGACAGACAGGTGATAATTAAAATCTCTCACTCCGTCCAATCTCTTCTTCTATATTTCCTCCTTTTGTATGATTTTCAGCATGAGTCAGTGAGCATGTGCCAGTGTGGATGGCTGTTTTTTAGATTCAAACAAGGTGACTAAAGTGGACTTTTAGAGAGCTCGTACATTACAAAGAGTTACAAGCCTACTTCTATCCGAAAGGACGATTCTCGTAACACATGTGTCTTTATTACAACTTTCTTTGAAATTGAATCTCTTTCCGTTTCTTAGTTTCTGTCTCAGTTTCACTCCCTCTCTCTCGTTTCTCGAGGAAACAAGATCGATGCTCCAATCTGTGTGCTCGCCTTGTGTATCACTACGCCCAATCGCTCCACAGTGTCACAAGGCAAACACGCACACAATACGCCTACACTACACATTTACACACACATTTGCACACACGCGGTTGAAATTATTCATTTCCCCGTCATATGAAATGCAGTTATTGTTCCTTTCTCCTTCCTTCTCCCTATCAGGAGGTATTCACATGGACAAGAGGAGAGGGAAATGAGTTTTCAGAGCGGCTATAACCAGCTCCCAGGGAGGGAATAATAATAATAATGTTTTATATGAGGCTCTCTGTACAGCAGGGCCCACAGGTTGGCTAACTAGACTGGCCTCTGGCACTGGGGGCTTCATTTTTGAAACACGCTGGGGAAATGAACCCGTCAGTGGTTCAACAGCTACAGTGGCTGGTAAATCACAAAAGTCACCTGCCAGTTTTGCTCTTTCGGCAGCCAGATCACATCGGTTTGGAAAAATCACCTGCCGGATTCAATAATTTAACAGCTGAATTTTACACAATGTTGAGTTTGTTTTGTTTTTGTGATCATTTGTGTTGACGGGAGCTGAAATAGAACCAGTCCAGCCTCTTTAAAACAATATAAAAGGTTAAATTAACTTAAAGTTAAATGGACTATGGGCCTCCAGAGATGACACATTTTTAAATAAAATGTTCAACTCAACACATTAAGAAATAACATTTAATTTGAACAGGAACTGAATTTATTTCACTCTCCCATTTACCAATTATTGGCTTTTTATTGAGACTATTACCTTCTGCAGAATATATCAACAGTTGTTGGGCTGTAATTCAAGGCCACAGTTTGTAAAAAAAAAAAAGCCATGACCTTGCTGCAGCTGCTTCACAGTAAAATCCTTCCAGCAGTTTGTTGAACATCCGTTCTCTAGTTCTCCATGAAATTAGTTCACGATCCTGATTCATATTGTGCCTGCTGTACACCAAAGTCAACAGAACTAAAACGCTGCAGGACTCTGACTAAAGACAAGGAAATGTTTCTGTGAGGACTTTACTGACTCGGCTGTGACGATTAGTCACCAAGGGCCCAAGAAAAGAGTTTGTTTAAATACATAGTTTTAGTACCAATAACCTTGAAATGTTAATTCAAGGTAAGAAATGAAATGATTCGATTGAAACAAAACTTCTTCTGCAGCAAAACCCACAATTTTTCAGGAGAGAATAGACTTTTTTGTAATAGCAGAATAAACCACAGGTGGAACCAATAACAGTATTTAGGTGTTGCATGTCAGTGAGCAAATATGGCCAATACCAGGGCCCTGGAGAAGACAAAACTATAATTAAATTAAATCTAGCCATTAGTAATGTCACTTATTATACCTGTGCTTTTCCTGCTATGACCTGTTAAAAGGCGGTCCTCGTCATCTTGTGAGGTCGGAGTTCACGACCAGGAAGTTTGAGTCAAACAGCAGACAGAAAGTACCACAGGTACACTCTGGAAAGTACCACAACACCTGCATATACAAGTTGTGATTTTGGATAATTGCCACACCCTGTACCAGGTTAATGGTGAATGTATCCATATAACTTCCCCATGTTGTGAGTATATCTATCCTACCATCAGAACAAACCGGAGTTCAAACCTTCTATTATTTATATCCTGCGTTGTTTTTTTCATTGGTCAAATTCAGTGACTCTGTAAATATTAATAATAATAATGATTTGCAAACTTATTCAGATGACAGGCGTCACCTGAATGCAACACGGGTATCATTTTGTAGAGTTCAGATCCCTCAGTAGGATTTGTTTTGCATTTCTTCCCTCCTAATCCCTTCCTCCTTTATGAATGATTCAGACGATTCAGAAAAAAACAGCAAGAATCAGCATAAATGGGATTTTTTAAAGTTGAGGATGCGGCATAATCAAGCATCTTTGACTGCAAAATTATCTACGTATACTGTGTGTGTGCGTCTCTTACACACACACACACACACACACACACAGATAAACACAGGCAGGCGTGGATAGGCTGAAAGCAGTTGATAATTGTAGCTTTAGGATGGCGTCATCCAGGCTCAGCAGGACAGTGTCAGTAAATCACACCTGTAGGTGTGCTGAAATTACATTCATATTTATTACATATATGTAATATTGATATCAGTGTCATATGAGTATCAGTGTGTGCGCTACTATGTGAGTGTCTCCACACACACACACACACACACATGCATACATACACAAGCATTCACTGGAAATGAAGTGTCAGTGACAAGACATGAACCGCTCTGTCATGCTCCACAACACATGCCTTTACACTATGGTGTGTGTGTGTGTGTGTGTGTGTGTGTGTGTGTGTGTGTGTGTGTGTGTGTGTGTGTGTGTGTGTGTGTGTGTGTGTGTGTGTGTGTGTGAGAGAGAGACTGTGTTCCCATGAATTTAAGTAACCAGTCAACTGTCAGCCTATACAACATACTGTATAAACCAGAATTTACATTCAGCGCACATGTCACCTTCTTTAAAACCTAAACCTGGCTGTAAAGTGCAACGTCTCAGCTTTCAGAAACCGTTGTGTTGTAGGAGACACGTTTCTACGACACACTCTGTGTTAAAGGGTTAATGATGAGTGAGATTTGAGGTGTCGGTTTTGAGCAGGAGAGGGGCGGGTCGTACACCGTTTTGACAACCATATAGATTTTTTTAATGCTCTGTGGTTCTGTATCGAGTCTGCCAAATCTTTGACTTTTTTTAAATCAGTTTTCTGATTCGTATTCGTTAAACTTCTAAATGTCTTAATTCACACCTGCAAACCAATCAGAAACAAGTATTTTTAGTGGACCTGGTATAAATAAGATATCTGGTTATGGGCCAATTCCCTTAAAACGCACTGACTTAAACCTGATTTCTGCCAGTAACCTGGTTACTTTTGTGAAGTGTATAGTGTGTGTGTGTGTGGGAGGTAAAGGTAGTGTGAACAGGGCTGTCGTTGTCTACCGCCATTTTTGTGTGTGTGCTGGTGCGAAAATTGTAATTCTCACCTTGATGCATGTAGGATTAAGCCATCAATCTAGTTTATAGAGAGCGGAGGGTAAAGTGAGGATAAAGAGAGTGAAGGAGAAAGATAACAGAGAGGGAGAGAGGGGGGGGGGGGGGGGTGAACCAAAGAGGAAAGTCAAAAACACAAGAGAGAAAGAGCACAAAGGAGAGGACAAGATGGAAAAATGTAGAGAGAGAGACAAAGATGGGGAGAGACAACAGCACAGATAGAAAAGTAGAGAAAGAATATGAAGAATAGGAGAGGCGGCACAAAAGGAGAGCGTGATGCAAGATGAGAACGAAAATGAGAAAGAAGAAAAATGGATAAAAGACATTGGAAAAAAAGAGGAAATTATAGAAATATAGAGAGGATGGGAGGAAAAGAGAGACAAAAGGAGAAAGAGAAGGAGCCAACACACACAAGAAGAAGAAGAACAGTGAGGCGACAGGGAGCAAATGAACTGGTTTAAAGCAGACAGAGTACAAGCTGTTTTCGCTGTCGCCAGTCATTTGTGCTCAATGTGTCATTTCTCCGCTCAGTGCCAGTTAGAGCCAGCGTCTCCTGTCGCTGCCTCTGTGTTAGCACAAGCTAGGATCAACACCGCTACAGGGCCACGTGGTGAGTTGAAGTACTGAGGTGAAACATACAAGGAGCCACTTAGCAGAGGACGACTCTCATGATCCTCTAACTTACAAAGCCGCTAGGTGTGTTTTATCACTTTGATTGGCAGTGTCAGTAAGATTTATATTTGTGGTCATCTTCCCAACATTTTACACTCAAACTTCCCGTGACGTCACTATAGCAACAGGGCAAAGGACACGAGTGGTCAGATCACGCAGGTCATGATTAGCTATATAATTGAACTGAAACTGAGCACACCTGAATGTTAGATAAGATACGTCGTTGCTTGGAAAAGCAATGGGCACACTATTACAATAAATTAGTAAAATGTGGCTGTGCAATCCTGCCTATCTTTGCTCTTACTGGTGTTTTACCAGGTCAAAACTTGAGACGTGAATGTTTTTTCCTTAAAGTGTCAGAGTCTGTGAAGGTCATTCATTTACCTGGCTGACGGAGAAGCTCCAAGACAAAATGAATAATGTCTCAGAGCAGTGAAGCCTGAGTCTTTGTCTTTGTGACTTAAGTCTGACTCGTCCACAGCTCCACCTTTTGTAATCTCAGAAATGAAGCTGCACCTTTTGAAAGTCGCGTTGGTTCAAAACTGTCAGCTTTGCTGTGTTGTCTCTCTGTATGTGTTGCTGTCGTCGTGGTCCGTTGCACTTCCTTGCAGTTGGTGTTGTCGTTGCTGCTGCTGCTGCTGCTGCTGTTGTTGTTGGGGCTAATAGCAGATATATCCTCTCCATTAGCAGTTAATCTCCTCGCCAAGAGAGTGAAGAAAGCAATATTACCAGGAGGATTTAAACGAGCGCTCCTCTATCTTCTTCTTCCTCCTCCTCCTCCTCCTCTTCCTCCTCCTGCTCAACTCCCCTCTGAAAACTTGAATCTTTCTTTCTTCCTCAGCAACAAAGACACACACACACACACACACACACACACACACACACACACACACACACACACACATATATGTGTGTATTCCCCGACTGGTCCTGCTGCTTGGGTCCAATAAAGAAAGGGATTAGATTGAAAGCTCTAAACTTTGCACACACCTCTAACACACACACACACACACACACACACAGCTGCCGTCAAGACATTTAATAATGAATCAGTGTGTGTTTGTTGTTGTGATTACGTCCTTGCGTGTGTGTGTGTGTGTGTGTGTGAGGGCTGTCGTTATTAGTTTTTATTACTTCTCCTGTTCTTTGTCGTATACTGCTTGTGTGTGTGTGTGTGTGTGTGTGTGTGTGTGTGTGTCACTGCTGTTTCAACATATTTATTTCATTTCTGTTGGTTACCTGGGTTGAAGTTCAGAAAAATATATTGTCTTTGAGGGAGGCTCGATGCAAAGGTGAAAGAGGGTGTGTGTGTGTGAGAGAGAGAGAGAAGAAAAGAATGAGCACATTTTGTATTTTGTCGCTTCTCTTAAGTTTGTTTTTATTCATGGTTTTTGCGGAGGGTGAATTATTGCTCTGCTTCCAGACTGCTTGCTCTGCAGTGTTTGCTAAGCATCCCCCACCACAACACACACACACACACACACACACACAGTCCTAGGCATTTATATTCACTAGTGAAGGTAGGTTTTGTTGGAGAAGGTGAGGAATTTTGAACAGCTGTGATTGGATAAACAGTTTCCCAGTCTGCTGTCCGCTGGGATATATGTATGGATTAGAGAGGCAGCGGGAGAGCAGTACTATCCTATGGCAACAACAGCACCTGAATTGATGATGTGGTGTTATTTTGTAGAGGAGCAAGAAAACATCCTGGTTTTGAGGAGTGTGTGACAGCACTGTGCATTAGCTACTGCAGCCCTGCTAGAAACTCAGAAAGACAGTTTCAACACATTCATTACGTTCACTGGCAATATTTAGTAGCAACGCAGGAAGTAATGTGATGTTCGTGTAGAACAGGGAAAGTGCCGCAGTGGTGGATGGTTGTATGTTGTTTGTATTCAGTCTTCAATTCCAACACTGGATTATTGCCCAGTCTCCGTCTACGTGCAGACAATGCAGTTGCAAAGTGCCAAAAAAATACAAGTCAAAGCGTGAAAGTGTCAATGAATTTTGCATCACTGTACAACACAGAAGAGAAAAACAACAGCACAATTCTGAGCTGAGCTTTGTAAAGCAAAGCTGCACATATTGTAATCCACATGTGTCATTATTGGAGTTATTACATGCCTAACCATTCCCCATCATTGACACTGAATGTAAATGTTAAAAGGCCAAGTGATTATCCAAAAATCATGCACAGGGCAAACAGCCTCTGCACCGTTATTTTTCAATATCTGCTCACATTAGAGTGGATTATTTTGCTTATAAAATTACCACTTGAAAAAGCCACCACACCAAATGGGCTGTGGGCTCGAAAACATAATTTGGTGGTGCAAAATAATGATACGTCCAGCGATATAGATATAGAAATAGTGTGTATTATAAATATTGAATTATGGGAGATCACAGTCTTTTGTAGCTTGTGACTACTGACAATAAATGAGTAGAGTCTCTGACCATGTTTATAACAGTATTTCAGCGTCTGTGACAGTGTTTCAGTGTGTATTTCATGGATCAGTTTTCATTCTGAGGCGTTTCATGTATGTGTGTGAAGGGTAAAATGTGCATCTGTACAAGGTAACGTTTAAATTACATCCCATCTGTCGCCTCATACATATGCATGCAGAAACACACACTCACTCACGAACGGCCTTGGTTGTTTTTCTCTACAGTTCTCAGTTGAACTGAGACAGAAATATACTTTAAATTCAAGGAGAATTTTAGAAGTAAACACCTACAAACATTCTCTCTCTCTCTCTCTGTTTATCTCCGCCTCTCTCTACCACTCTCTCCGTATGCTTTATGGTGGATGCTTTTATCCCCGGCTCTTTGTTGTACCATGAATATGCGATGTGATCCTCTCGTGATCCCTGTGGGGAAGTTCTGCCTCTCTGCCCTGCCGCCTCCACGGGGGGTCAGAGGTCGGAGGTCGAGCTACAGAGCAGCCACAACCTGAAGCCGGTGCCTTGCTGCAAATAATAACCTCAAAGATTTTCATTTAAATAAATCTATCGCTGAATGACGTAACACAAAGGTGATTGCAGACTGAGTGTTGTGGCGACATTCCCGGGAAAAAATCACAACACGTTTTCCGTCACCCAACAGCGGTTGGTCCGCCAGAGAGGGTAGGCGGAGCTAACACAGCAGACTCGCTCTACAACTCACTTTTGTGTGAAGTGGAGCTTTTTCGGTCTCTAGCTAGCCTTGCGAGTAAACGGTTACTATGGCCGAACAAACGAAGAAAAGACAGATGACTACAGACGATGAAGCTTTGAGAACCACTGTCACTCAGACGACACTGTTTAGATCTCTGGGAGGTGAGGTCCAAAAACACACCTGCAATTACGTCTTGTGGCTATAGGTGCCGCCAAAGAGAAGGAAACAGAGATCTTCGTGATTGTTACTTAAACCGCCCTTCAGCTGGGCTCCTGGTTTAAGAAGAGGAGGCAAGTTTGGGTTTGTTGTGCGTTTATTTGTTCAAGGACATTTATTGAAATTAAGGTTTAAATGAAGATACATGTCTGTTTGTGTGTGTGTGTGTGTGTGTGTGTGTGTGTGTGTGTGTGTGTCAGGCATTTATTGTTATTCCATACTGAATGAATATGGTGTGTGTGTTTGTGTGTCTAAACACAAAATGTAACAAGGGAAACAAACCTTCAGGACATATTTTTTAAATTTCTTTTACCAAAATACTATATACAGTATGTGACTGTATGTGTGCAGTCATGTGACCACACATAATGCATGTTGAGTCAATGTAGAAACCATTTCTGTGCTTTTAAGGGGAAGACGAGTGTTGTAGCTTTTTCTGCTGTCAACCCCTGACCTTGTTCTCCATTTAGATATAGAGATAGAAAGCGCACACACACACACACACACACACACACACACACACACACACACACACACACACACACACACACACACACTACATACCACCAAACAGCTGCCATGATTCATTGCACCGCTGGTAGATTTCAGGTTCAGTGGAGAGTTTTGTGTCTTTGTTGAGACATGATATGGGTGTGTGTGTGTGTGTTTATTTGTGTTTATTTCCCAGGATTGTCAGGAACTAAACTCATCAGAGCCTAAAAGTTCCTTTGTGATTGATTTACACGATAAATGTGAAGATTAGGCAAATCAGACCAATAATAAATTAAAAAGCATCCGCGTGGTTTGTAATTTTAGCTTCTGATGAGACGATAACAAACAGGCATCATGTCAATCTCTGTAATTTCCTGTTTGTGACTGCGATGTTTGAGTGCATGGTGGATAGAAGACGTGCAGAGATGGGAAGATTAACATTGAAATAGGGCTGCATCTAACAATTATTTTGGTATTTTTGTTTGCACAATTGCTGAAATGATGATGATGATGATGGTTTCAGCTCTATGTTCAAAATGTGAAAAAGGAAAAATGTGACTATTGTTTTTAGTGCAGTCATCTTTTCAGCTGAGCTCTGAACATTTGACAAATTGGAGGAAAAAGTCTGACCTCAGGTGGAGGAGATTTATTGGAGCAGGAACCTTTTATGGATTAGCCCAACACTGAAAACTAGAACTTCACTTTTGCGGGCAAAATGCAGATAAAGTTCCTGAGTTTCTTTAAAGGTTCTGGGAAAACATCCTGCGTTGTGGTGAAAAAGGCTTATGGTGTAGCAGTACGTAAGTGTATCTGTGTGTTTAGGTGGTTTGTGTGTGTGTCTCATAGACAGAGATGTATGAGCTGGAACAGAAAACAATGTAGAAACCAAACAAGCACCGCTGCTGCAGGGAGAGATCTATACACACCCTTAATTGATGACTGAGCAGTGTGTGTGTGTGTGTGTGTGTGTGTGAGCGTTCTCCCCTGTGTTTGTGTGTGAGACAGTGTTGAAGGGAGAAGAGAGGGAGAAAGAGGAGAAGGTGTGTGAGTAGTATTGACGTCGCAGTGCTCTCTCCAGACCTGAGCTCAATAAGCCCTGACTTCAAACAAACAGCAGCCACTTCACGCAGGAGGCAAAAATAAATGAAGGGGTAGCAGAGGAGGGAGCAGTAAGGCAGCGTGGAATAACAGGAGAAGCAGTGATGTGGGCAGAAAGGAGTGGAAATGATGGTGAGAATAGAGGGAAGATGGGACGGGATGAGGAAAACAGTAATATACTCCATGTAGCTGATGTGACCACGGCTTAGCTTGTTAATCTCACACGAGCAGCAATATGTTCAAGCACAGAACCAAGATTGTTTTTTTTACTGTGTTCAGTCTCTACAGAGAAAATAGCTCAGATCAAAATCAATTCAACATTTTCAGTCTGACGAGTCACACACTTCGGCTGTCTGGTTAGGCTCTGTAGGTGTTTGTTTGGACTGGTGTCACTTAAAGGTCCCCTGTGGATTTCTTTTTACCACTAGTAGTGCTATGGAGCAATGTTGTTAGCAGTGCCATTTGCATTCACAACGCTGTTCTTTTCAGATTTTAGTTAAAGTGTCTGTTTCAAATGTATCACCCAGTCACCTTGTTTGACACGTAGAGCTGCACAATGCATTGTTGAGATTTGGGGAATTCGTGTGTCAGGTCCTCTATAGCCTACAGTTACCCATAACACCCTTCACTAAGAATATTTGCAGAAGTATGATTTCCACTTGACACAACAAATTGCTACCGGTTTCATGCTATTCTTCTGATCGTTGGTGACGGTAATGCAATAATTAATGTACTACAACAATGTGCCAACACAAGAATAATGCCGAATAGAGAATAAAACTGCTGGCTGATGTAAAAATATCTGCTTTGCAAATATCATATAAACAAAGAAATGCATGTCCGGGCAGTCTGTTGCATGTCTCTGTGGTGCAATCGGCCAGCGTCCTCGGCTGTTAACCGAGAGATTGGTGGTTCGAACCCGCCCGGGGACTTGTGTGTAATCTGCATGGTTTTAGTGACTGAGTTATAACTTTTGGGACTTTGCGGAAACAATATCTGTATGTTTTGGGATATAGACGCTGAGTTTGGGTAGGGAACTTTTGTTTTCAGACATGTCTACCCTTGAACTCACTGCCTCTCTCTTACTGGTATTTACATACATTTTCACATATTAATTATCATTACCAAAAGATATCAAAATCCATTTTCTCAAGATCAAAGTTTGGTAATCTCATTATCTCAAAGATAGCAAAATATAAAAGCTGTCAGTTCAAGTGAACTTTGAATTTTATCTGTAACAGAAACGCTGGGTGCAGTTTCTGCCTGTTCCACACTGATTAAAGCAGAATGTGAAGCGTTGATCAATCGTCTCCTCTGACTGCGTCTCCACCGCTCTGGTTTCTCTTCTATGAGCCGGACTTTAAAGGGTGACGACACCCCGAGCCGCTCTGATGTCGATCTCAAGATCTGAAGTCACGATCTGACGAGTCGGTTTTCAGTTTCACAGGATAACGAGTTAGTTAGTCGTGACCCGAAGATAAGAAAAGTTTGATACCTCGTTGTGCCACAAAAACTAATTGGCAAGCTTGAGATAACAGGATTAGAAAAAAGTCTATGTAAATTAGGTCTGTCTTGCTGTGAGTAATTTAAACAATCCTGCAGATCCGTCTTTTTTTTCAAACATGGATGTTGTGCAGCGTCTGGACTGCAACTAATCCCACCGTTTCTGTTTCCTTTCTTTACCCGTATAATCGGTCCTCTGGAAGCTTCTTTCTTGTCTGTTTTTGTTGGATTTTTTGAATCGTAGATTTCACTGTCAGTCTGTGCTGCATAATGCTAAATCTGGAGCTGAAAATGCATATTCATATGTTTGTCTTATTGCTGCAGAGGATTTTTTTCCCCGCTTGACCAAAGCTCAGAATTTTTGTTTTTGTTTTTCTATTCCAGCTTTATTTATTTACTTTATTTTATTTGAGCATTGTTTAGCTACAAGGTACTCTTACGAGCGACCTCCTGGCCAAAATGGCAGCAACATAATATTACGGAACCAACATTCACTGAAGGAAGAAGAGTAAGATAAGTAAGAAAATTAGGAACCGTGAAACCACATATAAAACACAAAAGGAGGGAAATCTCTGATATAATTTATGCTCAGCAACCTTTCTACCTTAATCCCACCTCTGTCACCTGAGTCAGAAATTGGAGATGAAGGACGATATTCCTCTTACCTTCTTAATAATGCACACTGATTACTGCCAGCTCTCGGGGTTTAATCTTGCCTTTGATGTATAATTTAAGAAGAAACATAAAATAATGGAGATATCACATTTGTTTTGCCGCTTTGTTACAGTTGTTACAGCAGCGATACATCACAATATAATAGAGGGGTTGACGTGTGTGTGTGTTTTTGTGTATGTTTGAGAGAGAGAGGTCATTGTTCATATGGTGCACATGAACAGGGGGTAATAAGGAGGAAACACACGCACTCCATATATGATTTATGCCTTGTATATAATGGGTAATACATCATCTGACTGGGGCACATATTAAGGTTAAGAGACACTGAGACAAAAAGAGCGAGAGAGCTTAGTAGTATGTGGTTTATCAGAAATAACAGTCGCAGTAAATTGAAAACTTGATTTGTAATGTCTGTTTTTCTGAAACCGCACACTGTCTTCCATTTTGTTTGTGTGTAACTGGGAACTATCCAGCACAACATGACAAATGCACACACACACACACACACACACACACAAAAACAAATCATGACCACAGGCAAACATCCAAAAAATAAGAAAAATGGGTCATTTTTCAACTTTGGCAAAGTTGTTAATAACTGCACCAGTTGTGGAGACATTTGCACACTAGTCTGCATCATATAGGGATAACTCAGCAGGTTGACCATTAATCGCAGGCTTGAGCTTTAGTGCCAAGACATTTTGATGTGTCCTCACAAGTATAGCTAAACAGACGCAGCAGCGGTCCTTATTTGATTCTTTACTTCTTTGCTGCAGATGGAGTGCTGCAGGAATGAGTCCTAAACCCAGAAATGAGTTAGCATTTTTACACTTCAGCTTCCCTCGTCTCGAAGTCAATGGGTTTTTTAATGGGTTTCTGGTTAGATGCCTGAGATAAGGTCTGTGGTTAACACAAGCTTAAGAGGTTTTTTCACGTTGTGTTCTGTGACATAAAATACGTCAGTAAATACCCCACTCTGGAATTCTGAAGGTTTTACGTGTCTTAAAAAAGGCGGTTGCTAACAAAATGAGAACTACAGTGGTTGTCGCGGACATTAAACGTCTTCATGCCGAACACGGAAAGTCATCAACTAGTCCGCCTTTACAGCCTCGTTGTGTGTCTGTCTGTCTATATATCTACATCTATGTGTAGTCTCTTAGTTAAGCTCAGTGGTGGTGACGTTGAAGTAATGCGACCGTGGTGTAGTTTGTTTATAGCCGTTACCTTTTTACTTCTGGTGATTCCAGTTACGCTTCAAAAATCATAAAAGTGGAGTTCATTAGTGAAGATTATCTCTCTGAACAAAACGTTTAAGTTTCACAAACTTTTGTTTGCCACGGAGCTTATTTTCTGCAGTAATCCTAAATCCAATTGAAGACTCCTGTTGGCTTTTTGTCGAGGGCAATCCTAACTTCTGGGTTGGCCTACAAGAATAGGTCGTCCCTGCAGCACTCTGTTTCTAATAAAGCTAATGATGCAAATGCTGGACTGTTTTTGCTTTAGCTGTAATTAACTAGCAATGTACATGCTGGCGGTGTGTGTGTGTGTGTGTGTGTGTGTGTGTGTGTGTGTGTGTGTGTGTGTGTGTGTGTGTGTGTGGTGCACACTTTGTAGTGCTGCTTGTATTTACGCAGTCATTCACACAAACGTTATATGCGCTTACAATTTGTTGAGATGCGTCGCATACTCGCCCCGTCGTCTCCCATCAATGAGTTTGGTTGGCAAAACATTTTCCTCTGTTAAACAGTATGTTCTCGTGCACTTTCATGATCACGTTTGTAATATGAATCTTTGCTCCTAAAATATATGTGGGTTTAAGAAGCTGTAAATGCTTTATCTGGTAGGAAAATGTGTTGACTGTATTTTCTTCTGTAATGATTAAGCCAACAGTGGGAGGCTTCACCTTGTTGGGTATTAGCCCTGCATGTTTTAATACGCAGTATCCTGTCCTGCACCCCTCTCTTTACCTCTGCTGTCTTTCTCCAAT